>NW_028301720.1:1962554-2289646 GCF_037042655.1 Diuraphis noxia
ACATTATTTTACATCTAAAACACGTATTTACAATACATTTGGGTGAATACAAAAAATAGAAAAAAAAATTTGGGAAAAAATTTGGTAAAAAATGGTGATAATTCCGCTAAATATCGTTTAAAGTCATTTGTATTGAACTAATCATACTTTTTATATTTTTATCGTTAAGTTCACATCATTTTACATCTAAAACACGTCTTTACAATACATTTGGGTGAATATAAAAGGTCGTAAAAAAATTTTGAAATACAGGTGATGAAACCGCTAAATATCGTCTCAAGTCATTTCTATTAAACTAATCATACTTTTTATATTTTTAACGTTAAGTTCACATTATTTTACATCTAAAACACGTGTTTACAATACATTTGGGTGAATACAAAAAATAGAAAAAAAATTTGGTAAAAAATTGTGATAATTCTGCTAAATATGGTTTAAAGTCATTTGTATTGAACTAATCATACTTTTTATATTTTTATCGTTAAGTTCACATTATTTTACATCTAAAACACGTCTTTACAATACATTTGGGTGAATATAAAAGGTCGTAAAAAAATTTTGAAATACAGGTGATGAATCCGCTAAATATCGTCTTAAGTCATTTCTATTAAACTAATCATACTTTTTATATTTTTAACGTTAAGTTCACATTATTTTACATCTAAAACACGTGTTTACAATACATTTGGGTGAATACAAAAAATAGAAAAAAAATTTGGTAAAAAATGGTGATAATTCCGCTAAATATCGTTTAAAGTCATTTGTATTGAACTAATCATACTTTTTATATTTTTATCGTTAAGTTCACATTATTTTACATCTAAAACACGTATTTACAATACATTTGAATGAATACAAAAAATAGAAAAAAAATTTGGGAAAAAATTGGGTTAAAAATGGTGATAATTCCGCTAAATATCGTTTAAAGTCATTTGTATTGAACTAATCATACTTTTTATATTTTTATCGTTAAGTTCACATTATTTTACATCTAAAACACGTATTTACAATACATTTGGGTGAATACAAAAAATAGAAAAAAAATTTGGGAAAAAATTTGGTAAAAAATGGTGATAATTCCGCTAAATATCGTTTAAAGTCATTTGTATTGAACTAATCATACTTTTTATATTTTTATCGTTAAGTTCACATTATTTTACATCTAAAACACGTATTTACAATACATTTGGGTGAATACAAAAAATAGAAAAAAAATTTGGGAAAAAATTTGGTAAAAAATTGTGATAATTCCGCTAAATATCGTTTAAAGTCATTTGTATTGAACTAATCATGCTTTTTATATTTTTATCGTTAATTTCACATTATTTTACATCTAAAACACGTCTTTACAATACATTTGGGTGAATATAAAAGGTCGTAAAAAAATTTTGAAATACAGGTGATGAATCAACTAAATATCGTCTTAAGTCATTTCTATTAAACTAATCATACTTTTTATATTTTTAACGTTAAGTTCACATTATTTTACATCTAAAACACGTGTTTACAATACATTTGGGTGAATACAAAAAATAGAAAAAAAATTTGGTAAAAAATGGTGATAATTCCGCTAAATATCGTTTAAAGTCGATTGTATTGAACTAATCATACTTTTTATATTTTTATCGTTAAGTTCACATTATTTTACATCTAAAACACGTATTTACAATACATTTGGGTGAATACAAAAAATAGAAAAAAAATTTGGGAAAAAATTGGGTAAAAAATGGTGATAATTCCGCTAAATATCGTTTAAAGTCATTTGTATTGAACTAATCATACTTTTTATATTTTTATCGTTAATTTCACATTATTTTACATCTAAAACACGTCTTTACAATACATTTGGGTGAATATAAAAGGTCGTAAAAAAATTTTGAAATACAAGTGATGAATCCGCTAAATATCGTCTTAAGTCATTTCTATTAAACTAATCATACTTTTTATATTTTTAACGTTAAGTTCACATTATTTTACATCTAAAACACGTGTTTACAATACATTTGGGTGAATACAAAAAATAGAAAAAAAATTTGGTAAAAAATTGTGATAATTCCGCTAAATATGGTTTAAAGTCATTTGTATTGAACTAATCATACTTTTTATATTTTTATCGTTAAGTTCACATTATTTTACATCTAAAACACGTATTTACAATACATTTGGGTGAATACAAAAAATAGAAAAAAAATTTGGGAAAAAATTTGGTAAAAAATGGTGATAATTCCGCTAAATATCGTTTAAAGTCATTTGTATTGAACTAATCATACTTTTTATATTTTTATCGTTAATTTCACATTATTTTACATCTAAAACACGTCTTTACAATACATTTGGGTGAATATAAAAGGTCGTAAAAAAATTTTGAAATACAGGTGATGAATCCGCTATATATCGTCTTAAGTCATTTCTATTAAACTAATCATACTTTTTATGTTTTAACGTTAAGTTTACATTATTTTACATCTAAAACACGAGTTTACAATACATTTGGGTGAATACAAAAAATAGAAAAAAAATTTGGGAAAAAATTGGGTAAAAAATGGTGATAATTCCGCTAAATATCGTTTAAAGTCATTTGTATTGAACTAATCATACTTTTTATATTTTTATCGTTAAGTTCACATTATTTTACATCTAAAACACGTATTTACAATACATTTGGGTGAATACAAAAAATAGAAAAAAAAATTTGGGAAAAAATTTGGTAAAAAATGGTGATAATTCCGCTAAATATCGTTTAAAGTCATTTGTATTGAACTAATCATACTTTTTATATTTTTATCGTTAAGTTCACATTATTTTACATCTAAAACACGTATTTACAATACATTTGGGTGAATACAAAAAATAGAAAAAAAATTTGGGAAAAAATTGGGTAAAAAATGGTGATAATTCCGCTAAATATCGTTTAAAGTCATTTGTATTAAACTAATCATACTTTTTATATTTTTAACGTTAAGTTCACATTATTTTACATCTAAAACACGTGTTTACAATACATTTGGGTGAATACAAAAAATAGAAAAAAAATTTGGTAAAAAATTGTGATAATTCCGCTAAATATGGTTTAAAGTCATTTGTATTGAACTAATCATACTTTTTATATTTTTATCGTTAAGTTCACATTATTTTACATCTAAAACACGTCTTTACAATACATTTGGGTGAATATAAAAGGTCGTAAAAAAATTTTGAAATACAGGTGATGAATCCGCTAAATATCGTCTTAAGTCATTTCTATTAAACTAATCATACTTTTTATATTTTTAACGTTAAGTTCACATTATTTTACATCTAAAACACGTGTTTACAATACATTTGGGTTAATACAAAAAATAGAAAAAAAATTTGGTAAAAAATGGTGATAATTCCGCTAAATATCGTTTAAAGTCATTTGTATTGAACTAATCATACTTTTTATATTTTTATCGTTAAGTTCACATTATTTTACATCTAAAACACGTATTTACAATACATTTGGGTGAATACAAAAAATAGAAAAAAAAATTTGGGAAAAAATTTGGTAAAAAATGGTGATAATTCCGCTAAATATCGTTTAAAGTCATTTGTATTGAACTAATCATACTTTTTATATTTTTATCGTTAAGTTCACATTATTTTACATCTAAAACACGTATTTACAATACATTTGGGTGAATACAAAAAATAGAAAAAAAATTTGGGAAAAAATTGGGTAAAAAATGGTGATAATTCCGCTAAATATCGTTTAAAGTCATTTGTATTGAACTAATCATACTTTTTATATTTTTATCGTTAAGTTCACATTATTTTACATCTAAAACACGTCTATACAATACATTTGGGTGAATATAAAAGGTCGTAAAAAAATTTTGAAATACAGGTGATGAATCCGCTAAATATCGTCTTAAGTCATTTCTATTAAACTAATCATACTTTTTATATTTTTAACGTTAAGTTCACATTATTTTACATCTAAAACACGTGTTTACAATACATTTGGGTGAATACAAAAAATAGAAAAAAAATTTGGGAAAAAATTTGGTAAAAAATGGTGATAATTCCGCTAAATATCGTTTAAAGTCATTTGTATTGAACTAATCATACTTTTTATATTTTTATCGTTAAGTTCACATTATTTTACATCTAAAACACGTATTTACAATACATTTGGGTGAATACAAAAAATAGAAAAAAAATTTGGGAAAAAATTTGGTAAAAAATGGTGATAATTCCGCTAAATATCGTTTAAAGTCATTTGTATTGAACTAATCATACTTTTTATATTTTTATCGTTAAGTTCACATTATTTTACATCTAAAACACGTCTTTACAATACATTTGGGTGAATATAAAAGGTCGTAAAAAAATTTTGAAATACAGGTGATGAATCCGCTATATATCGTCTTAAGTCATTTCTATTAAACTAATCATACTTTTTATATTTTTAACGTTAAGTTTACATTATTTTACATCTAAAACACGAGTTTACAATACATTTGGGTGAATACAAAAAATAGAAAAAAAATTTGGGAAAAAATTGGGTAAAAAATGGTGATAATTCCGCTAAATATCGTTTAAAGTCATTTGTATTGAACTAATCATACTTTTTATATTTTTATCGTTAAGTTCACATTATTTTACATCTAAAACACGTATTTACAATACATTTGGGTGAATACAAAAAATAGAAAAAAAAATTTGGGAAAAAATTTGGTAAAAAATGGTGATAATTCCGCTAAATATCGTTTAAAGTCATTTGTATTGAACTAATCATACTTTTTATATTTTTATCGTTAAGTTCACATTATTTTACATCTAAAACACGTATTTACAATACATTTGGGTGAATACAAAAAATAGAAAAAAAATTTGGGAAAAAATTGGGTAAAAAATGGTGATAATTCCGCTAAATATCGTTTAAAGTCATTTGTATTGAACTAATCATACTTTTTATATTTTTATCGTTAAGTTCACATTATTTTACATCTAAAACACGTCTATACAATACATTTGGGTGAATATAAAAGGTCGTAAAAAAATTTTGAAATACAGGTGATGAATCCGCTAAATATCGTCTTAAGTCATTTCTATTAAACTAATCATACTTTTTATATTTTTAACGTTAAGTTCACATTATTTTACATCTAAAACACGTGTTTACAATACATTTGGGTGAATACAAAAAATAGAAAAAAAATTTGGGAAAAAATTGGGTAAAAAATGGTGATAATTCCGCTAAATATCGTTTAAAGTCATTTGTATTGAACTAATCATACTTTTTATATTTTTATCGTTAAGTTCACATTATTTTACATCTAAAACACGTATTTACAATACATTTGGGTGAATACAAAAAATAGAAAAAAAATTTGGGAAAAAATTTGGTAAAAAATGGTGATAATTCCGCTAAATATCGTTTAAAGTCATTTGTATTGAACTAATCATACTTTTTATATTTTTATCGTTAAGTTCACATTATTTTACATCTAAAACACGTATTTACAATACATTTGGGTGAATACAAAAAATAGAAAAAAAATTTGGGAAAAAATTGGGTAAAAAATGGTGATAATTCCGCTAAATATCGTTTAAAGTCATTTCTATTGAACTAATCATACTTTTTATATTTTTATCGTTAATTTCACATTATTTTACATCTAAAACACGTCTTTACAATACATTTGGGTGAATATAAAAGGTCGTAAAAAAATTTTGAAATACAGGTGATGAATCCGCTAAATATCGTCTTAAGTCATTTCTATTAAACTAATCATACTTTTTATATTTTTAACGTTAAGTTCACATTATTTTACATCTAAAACACGTGTTTACAATACATTTGGGTGAATACAAAAAATAGAAAAAAAATTTGGTAAAAAATGGTGATAATTCCGCTAAATATCGTTTAAAGTCGATTGTATTGAACTAATCATACTTTTTATATTTTTATCGTTAAGTTCACATTATTTTACATCTAAAACACGTATTTACAATACATTTGGGTGAATACAAAAAATAGAAAAAAAATTTGGGAAAAAATTGGGTAAAAAATGGTGATAATTCCGCTAAATATCGTTTAAAGTCATTTGTATTGAACTAATCATACTTTTTATATTTTTATCGTTAAGTTCACATTATTTTACATCTAAAACACGTCTATACAATACATTTGGGTGAATATAAAAGGTCGTAAAAAAATTTTGAAATACAGGTGATGAATCCGCTAAATATCGTCTTAAGTCATTTCTATTAAACTAATCATACTTTTTATATTTTTAACGTTAAGTTCACATTATTTTACATCTAAAACACGTGTTTACAATACATTTGGGTGAATACAAAAAATAGAAAAAAAATTTGGTAAAAAATGGTGATAATTCCGCTAAATATCGTTTAAAGTCGATTGTATTGAACTAATCATACTTTTTATATTTTTATCGTTAAGTTCACATTATTTTACATCTAAAACACGTATTTACAATACATTTGGGTGAATACAAAAAATAGAAAAAAAATTTGGGAAAAAATTGGGTAAAAAATGGTGATAATTCCGCTAAATATCGTTTAAAGTCATTTGTATTGAACTAATCATACTTTTTATATTTTTATCGTTAAGTTCACATTATTTTACATCTAAAACACGTCTATACAATACATTTGGGTGAATATAAAAGGTCGTAAAAAAATTTTGAAATACAGGTGATGAATCCGCTAAATATCGTCTTAAGTCATTTCTATTAAACTAATCATACTTTTTATATTTTTAACGTTAAGTTCACATTATTTTACATCTAAAACACGTGTTTACAATACATTTGGGTGAATACAAAAAATAGAAAAAAAATTTGGGAAAAAATTGGGTAAAAAATGGTGATAATTCCGCTAAATATCGTTTAAAGTCATTTGTATTGAACTAATCATACTTTTTATATTTTTATCGTTAAGTTCACATTATTTTACATCTAAAACACGTATTTACAATACATTTGGGTGAATACAAAAAATAGAAAAAAAATTTGGGAAAAAATTTGGTAAAAAATGGTGATAATTCCGCTAAATATCGTTTAAAGTCATTTGTATTGAACTAATCATACTTTTTATATTTTTATCGTTAAGTTCACATTATTTTACATCTAAAACACGTATTTACAATACATTTGGGTGAATACAAAAAATAGAAAAAAAATTTGGGAAAAAATTGGGTAAAAAATGGTGATAATTCCGCTAAATATCGTTTAAAGTCATTTCTATTGAACTAATCATACTTTTTATACTTTTATCGTTAATTTCACATTATTTTACATCTAAAACACGTCTTTACAATACATTTGGGTGAATATAAAAGGTCGTAAAAAAATTTTGAAATACAGGTGATGAATCCGCTAAATATCGTCTTAAGTCATTTCTATTAAACTAATCATACTTTTTATATTTTTAACGTTAAGTTCACATTATTTTACATCTAAAACACGTGTTTACAATACATTTGGGTGAATACAAAAAATAGAAAAAAAATTTGGTAAAAAATGGTGATAATTCCGCTAAATATCGTTTAAAGTCGATTGTATTGAACTAATCATACTTTTTATATTTTTATCGTTAAGTTCACATTATTTTACATCTAAAACACGTATTTACAATACATTTGGGTGAATACAAAAAATAGAAAAAAAATTTGGGAAAAAATTGGGTAAAAAATGGTGATAATTCCGCTAAATATCGTTTAAAGTCATTTGTATTGAACTAATCATACTTTTTATATTTTTATCGTTAAGTTCACATTATTTTACATCTAAAACACGTCTATACAATACATTTGGGTGAATATAAAAGGTCGTAAAAAAATTTTGAAATACAGGTGATGAATCCGCTAAATATCGTCTTAAGTCATTTCTATTAAACTAATCATACTTTTTATATTTTTAACGTTAAGTTCACATTATTTTACATCTAAAACACGTGTTTACAATACATTTGGGTGAATACAAAAAATAGAAAAAAAATTTGGTAAAAAATGGTGATAATTCCGCTAAATATCGTTTAAAGTCGATTGTATTGAACTAATCATACTTTTTATATTTTTATCGTTAAGTTCACATTATTTTACATCTAAAACACGTATTTACAATACATTTGGGTGAATACAAAAAATAGAAAAAAAATTTGGGAAAAAATTGGGTAAAAAATGGTGATAATTCCGCTAAATATCGTTTAAAGTCATTTGTATTGAACTAATCATACTTTTTATATTTTTATCGTTAAGTTCACATTATTTTACATCTAAAACACGTCTATACAATACATTTGGGTGAATATAAAAGGTCGTAAAAAAATTTTGAAATACAGGTGATGAATCCGCTAAATATCGTCTTAAGTCATTTCTATTAAACTAATCATACTTTTTATATTTTTAACGTTAAGTTCACATTATTTTACATCTAAAACACGTGTTTACAATACATTTGGGTGAATACAAAAAATAGAAAAAAAATTTGGGAAAAAATTGGGTAAAAAATGGTGATAATTCCGCTAAATATCGTTTAAAGTCATTTGTATTGAACTAATCATACTTTTTATATTTTTATCGTTAAGTTCACATTATTTTACATCTAAAACACGTATTTACAATACATTTGGGTGAATACAAAAAATAGAAAAAAAATTTGGGAAAAAATTTGGTAAAAAATGGTGATAATTCCGCTAAATATCGTTTAAAGTCATTTGTATTGAACTAATCATACTTTTTATATTTTTATCGTTAAGTTCACATTATTTTACATCTAAAACACGTATTTACAATACATTTGGGTGAATACAAAAAATAGAAAAAAAATTTGGGAAAAAATTTGGTAAAAAATGGTGATAATTCCGCTAAATATCGTTTAAAGTCATTTGTATTGAACTAATCATACTTTTTATATTTTTATCGTTAAGTTCACATTATTTTACATCTAAAACACGTATTTACAATACATTTGGGTGAATACAAAAAATAGAAAAAAAATTTGGGAAAAAATTTGGTAAAAAATTGTGATAATTCCGCTAAATATCGTTTAAAGTCATTTGTATTGAACTAATCATGCTTTTTATATTTTTATCGTTAATTTCACATTATTTTACATCTAAAACACGTCTTTACAATACATTTGGGTGAATATAAAAGGTCGTAAAAAAATTTTGAAATACAGGTGATGAATCAACTAAATATCGTCTTAAGTCATTTCTATTAAACTAATCATACTTTTTATATTTTTAACGTTAAGTTCACATTATTTTACATCTAAAACACGTGTTTACAATACATTTGGGTGAATACAAAAAATAGAAAAAAAATTTGGTAAAAAATGGTGATAATTCCGCTAAATATCGTTTAAAGTCGATTGTATTGAACTAATCATACTTTTTATATTTTTATCGTTAAGTTCACATTATTTTACATCTAAAACACGTATTTACAATACATTTGGGTGAATACAAAAAATAGAAAAAAAATTTGGGAAAAAATTGGGTAAAAAATGGTGATAATTCCGCTAAATATCGTTTAAAGTCATTTGTATTGAACTAATCATACTTTTTATATTTTTATCGTTAATTTCACATTATTTTACATCTAAAACACGTCTTTACAATACATTTGGGTGAATATAAAAGGTCGTAAAAAAATTTTGAAATACAAGTGATGAATCCGCTAAATATCGTCTTAAGTCATTTCTATTAAACTAATCATACTTTTTATATTTTTAACGTTAAGTTCACATTATTTTACATCTAAAACACGTGTTTACAATACATTTGGGTGAATACAAAAAATAGAAAAAAATTTGGTAAAAATTGTGATAATTCCGCTAAATATGGTTTAAAGTCATTTGTATTGAACTAATCATACTTTTTATATTTTTATCGTTAAGTTCACATTATTTTACATCTAAAACACGTATTTACAATACATTTGGGTGAATACAAAAAATAGAAAAAAAATTTGGGAAAAAATTTGGTAAAAAATGGTGATAATTCCGCTAAATATCGTTTAAAGTCATTTGTATTGAACTAATCATACTTTTTATATTTTTATCGTTAAGTTCACATTATTTTACATCTAAAACACGTCTTTACAATACATTTGGGTGAATATAAAAGGTCGTAAAAAAATTTTGAAATACAGGTGATGAATCCGCTATATATCGTCTTAAGTCATTTCTATTAAACTAATCATACTTTTTATGTTTTAACGTTAAGTTTACATTATTTTACATCTAAAACACGAGTTTACAATACATTTGGGTGAATACAAAAAATAGAAAAAAAATTTGGGAAAAAATTGGGTAAAAAATGGTGATAATTCCGCTAAATATCGTTTAAAGTCATTTGTATTGAACTAATCATACTTTTTATATTTTTATCGTTAAGTTCACATTATTTTACATCTAAAACACGTATTTACAATACATTTGGGTGAATACAAAAAATAGAAAAAAAAATTTGGGAAAAAATTTGGTAAAAAATGGTGATAATTCCGCTAAATATCGTTTAAAGTCATTTGTATTGAACTAATCATACTTTTTATATTTTTATCGTTTAGTTCACATTATTTTACATCTAAAACACGTATTTACAATACATTTGGGTGAATACAAAAAATAGAAAAAAAATTTGGGAAAAAATTGGGTAAAAAATGGTGATAATTCCGCTAAATATCGTTTAAAGTCATTTGTATTAAACTAATCATACTTTTTATATTTTTTTCGTTAAGTTCACATTATTTTACATCTAAAACACGTGTTTACAATACATTTGGGTGAATACAAAAAATAGAAAAAAAATTTGGTAAAAAATTGTGATAATTCCGCTAAATATGGTTTAAAGTCATTTGTATTGAACTAATCATACTTTTTATATTTTTATCGTTAAGTTCACATTATTTTACATCTAAAACACTTCTTTACAATACATTTGGGTGAATATAAAAGGTCGTAAAAAAATTTTGAAATACAGGTGATGAATCCGCTAAATATCGTCTTAAGTCATTTCTATTAAACTAATCATACTTTTTATATTTTTAACGTTAAGTTCACATTATTTTACATCTAAAACACGTGTTTACAATACATTTGGGTTAATACAAAAAAAATTTGGTAAAAAATGGTGATAATTCCGCTAAATATCGTTTAAAGTCATTTGTATTGAACTAATCATACTTTTTATATTTTTATCGTTAAGTTCACATTATTTTACATCTAAAACACGTATTTACAATACATTTGGGTGAATACAAAAAATAGAAAAAAAAATTTGGGAAAAAATTTGGTAAAAAATGGTGATAATTCCGCTAAATATCGTTTAAAGTCATTTGTATTGAACTAATCATACTTTTTATATTTTTATCGTTAAGTTCACATTATTTTACATCTAAAACACGTATTTACAATACATTTGGGTGAATACAAAAAATAGAAAAAAAATTTGGGAAAAAATTGGGTAAAAAATGGTGATAATTCCGCTAAATATCGTTTAAAGTCATTTGTATTGAACTAATCATACTTTTTATATTTTTATCGTTAAGTTCACATTGTTTTACATCTAAAACACGTCTATACAATACATTTGGGTGAATATAAAAGGTCGTAAAAAAATTTTGAAATACAGGTGATGAATCCGCTAAATATCGTCTTAAGTCATTTCTATTAAACTAATCATACTTTTTATATTTTTAACGTTAAGTTCACATTATTTTACATCTAAAACACGTGTTTACAATACATTTGGGTGAATACAAAAAATAGAAAAAAAATTTGGGAAAAAATTTGGTAAAAAATGGTGATAATTCCGCTAAATATCGTTTAAAGTCATTTGTATTGAACTAATCATACTTTTTATATTTTTATCGTTAAGTTCACATTATTTTACATCTAAAACACGTATTTACAATACATTTGGGTGAATACAAAAAATAGAAAAAAAAATTTGGGAAAAAATTTGGTAAAAAATGGTGATAATTCCGCTAAATATCGTTTAAAGTCATTTGTATTGAACTAATCATACTTTTTATATTTTTATCGTTTAGTTCACATTATTTTACATCTAAAACACGTATTTACAATACATTTGGGTGAATACAAAAAATAGAAAAAAAATTTGGGAAAAAATTGGGTAAAAAATGGTGATAATTCCGCTAAATATCGTTTAAAGTCATTTGTATTAAACTAATCATACTTTTTATATTTTTTTCGTTAAGTTCACATTATTTTACATCTAAAACACGTGTTTACAATACATTTGGGTGAATACAAAAAATAGAAAAAAAATTTGGTAAAAAATTGTGATAATTCCGCTAAATATGGTTTAAAGTCATTTGTATTGAACTAATCATACTTTTTATATTTTTATCGTTAAGTTCACATTATTTTACATCTAAAACACGTCTTTACAATACATTTGGGTGAATATAAAAGGTCGTAAAAAAATTTTGAAATACAGGTGATGAATCCGCTAAATATCGTCTTAAGTCATTTCTATTAAACTAATCATACTTTTTATATTTTTAACGTTAAGTTCACATTATTTTACATCTAAAACACGTGTTTACAATACATTTGGGTTAATACAAAAAAAATTTGGTAAAAAATGGTGATAATTCCGCTAAATATCGTTTAAAGTCATTTGTATTGAACTAATCATACTTTTTATATTTTTATCGTTAAGTTCACATTATTTTACATCTAAAACACGTATTTACAATACATTTGGGTGAATACAAAAAATAGAAAAAAAAATTTGGGAAAAAATTTGGTAAAAAATGGTGATAATTCCGCTAAATATCGTTTAAAGTCATTTGTATTGAACTAATCATACTTTTTATATTTTTATCGTTAAGTTCACATTATTTTACATCTAAAACACGTATTTACAATACATTTGGGTGAATACAAAAAATAGAAAAAAAATTTGGGAAAAAATTGGGTAAAAAATGGTGATAATTCCGCTAAATATCGTTTAAAGTCATTTGTATTGAACTAATCATACTTTTTATATTTTTATCGTTAAGTTCACATTGTTTTACATCTAAAACACGTCTATACAATACATTTGGGTGAATATAAAAGGTCGTAAAAAAATTTTGAAATACAGGTGATGAATCCGCTAAATATCGTCTTAAGTCATTTCTATTAAACTAATCATACTTTTTATATTTTTAACGTTAAGTTCACATTATTTTACATCTAAAACACGTGTTTACAATACATTTGGGTGAATACAAAAAATAGAAAAAAAATTTGGGAAAAAATTTGGTAAAAAATGGTGATAATTCCGCTAAATATCGTTTAAAGTCATTTGTATTGAACTAATCATACTTTTTATATTTTTATCGTTAAGTTCACATTATTTTACATCTAAAACACGTCTTTACAATACATTTGGGTGAATATAAAAGGTCGTAAAAAAATTTTGAAATACAGGTGATGAATCCGCTATATATCGTCTTAAGTCATTTCTATTAAACTAATCATACTTTTTATATTTTTAACGTTAAGTTTACATTATTTTACATCTAAAACACGAGTTTACAATACATTTGGGTGAATACAAAAAATAGAAAAAAAATTTGGGAAAAAATTGGGTAAAAAATGGTGATAATTCCGCTAAATATCGTTTAAAGTCATTTGTATTGAACTAATCATACTTTTTATATTTTTATCGTTAAGTTCACATTATTTTACATCTAAAACACGTATTTACAATACATTTGGGTGAATACAAAAAATAGAAAAAAAAATTTGGGAAAAAATTTGGTAAAAAATGGTGATAATTCCGCTAAATATCGTTTAAAGTCATTTGTATTGAACTAATCATACTTTTTATATTTTTATCGTTAAGTTCACATTATTTTACATCTAAAACACGTATTTACAATACATTTGGGTGAATACAAAAAATAGAAAAAAAATTTGGGAAAAAATTGGGTAAAAAATGGTGATAATTCCGCTAAATATCGTTTAAAGTCATTTGTATTGAACTAATCATACTTTTTATATTTTTATCGTTAAGTTCACATTATTTTACATCTAAAACACGTATTTACAATACATTTGGGTGAATACAAAAAATAGAAAAAAAATTTGGGAAAAAATTGGGTAAAAAATGGTGATAATTCCGCTAAATATCGTTTAAAGTCATTTGTATTGAACTAATCATACTTTTTATATTTTTATCGTTAAGTTCACATTATTTTACATCTAAAACACGTCTATACAATACATTTGGGTGAATATAAAAGGTCGTAAAAAAATTTTGAAATACAGGTGATGAATCCGCTAAATATCGTCTTAAGTCATTTCTATTAAACTAATCATACTTTTTATATTTTTAACGTTAAGTTCACATTATTTTACATCTAAAACACGTGTTTACAATACATTTGGGTGAATACAAAAAATAGAAAAAAAATTTGGTAAAAAATGGTGATAATTCCGCTAAATATCGTTTAAAGTCGATTGTATTGAACTAATCATACTTTTTATATTTTTATCGTTAAGTTCACATTATTTTACATCTAAAACACGTATTTACAATACATTTGGGTGAATACAAAAAATAGAAAAAAAATTTGGGAAAAAATTGGGTAAAAAATGGTGATAATTCCGCTAAATATCGTTTAAAGTCATTTGTATTGAACTAATCATACTTTTTATATTTTTATCGTTAAGTTCACATTATTTTACATCTAAAACACGTCTATACAATACATTTGGGTGAATATAAAAGGTCGTAAAAAAATTTTGAAATACAGGTGATGAATCCGCTAAATATCGTCTTAAGTCATTTCTATTAAACTAATCATACTTTTTATATTTTTAACGTTAAGTTCACATTATTTTACATCTAAAACACGTGTTTACAATACATTTGGGTGAATACAAAAAATAGAAAAAAAATTTGGGAAAAAATTGGGTAAAAAATGGTGATAATTCCGCTAAATATCGTTTAAAGTCATTTGTATTGAACTAATCATACTTTTTATATTTTTATCGTTAAGTTCACATTATTTTACATCTAAAACACGTATTTACAATACATTTGGGTGAATACAAAAAATAGAAAAAAAATTTGGGAAAAAATTTGGTAAAAAATGGTGATAATTCCGCTAAATATCGTTTAAAGTCATTTGTATTGAACTAATCATACTTTTTATATTTTTATCGTTAAGTTCACATTATTTTACATCTAAAACACGTATTTACAATACATTTGGGTGAATACAAAAAATAGAAAAAAAATTTGGGAAAAAATTGGGTAAAAAATGGTGATAATTCCGCTAAATATCGTTTAAAGTCATTTGTATTGAACTAATCATACTTTTTATATTTTTATCGTTAATTTCACATTATTTTACATCTAAAACACGTCTTTACAATACATTTGGGTGAATATAAAAGGTCGTAAAAAAATTTTGAAATACAGGTGATGAAACCGCTAAATATCGTCTTAAGTCATTTCTATTAAACTAATCATACTTTTTATATTTTTAACGTTAAGTTCACATTATTTTACATCTAAAACACGTGTTTACAATACATTTGGGTGAATACAAAAAATAGAAAAAAAATTTGGTAAAAAATGGTGATAATTCCGCTAAATATCGTTTAAAGTCATTTGTATTGAACTAATCATACTTTTTATATTTTTATCGTTAAGTTCACATTATTTTACATCTAAAACACGTATTTACAATACATTTGGGTGAATACAAAAAATAGAAAAAAAATTTGGGAAAAAATTTGGTAAAAAATTGTGATAATTCCGCTAAATATCGTTTAAAGTCATTTGTATTGAACTAATCATACTTTTTATATTTTTATCGTTAATTTCACATTATTTTACATCTAAAACACGTCTTTACAATACATTTGGGTGAATATAAAAGGTCGTAAAAAAATTTTGAAATACAGGTGATGAATCCGCTAAATATCGTCTTAAGTCATTTCTATTAAACTAATCATACTTTTTATATTTTTAACGTTAAGTTCACATTATTTTACATCTAAAACACGTGTTTACAATACATTTGGGTGAATACAAAAAATAGAAAAAAAATTTGGTAAAAAATGGTGATAATTCCGCTAAATATCGTTTAAAGTCGATTGTATTGAACTAATCATACTTTTTATATTTTTATCGTTAAGTTCACATTATTTTACATCTAAAACACGTATTTACAATACATTTGGGTGAATACAAAAAATAGAAAAAAAATTTGGGAAAAAATTGGGTAAAAAATGGTGATAATTCCGCTAAATATCGTTTAAAGTCATTTGTATTGAACTAATCATACTTTTTATATTTTTATCGTTAATTTCACATTATTTTACATCTAAAACACGTCTTTACAATACATTTGGGTGAATATAAAAGGTCGTAAAAAAATTTTGAAATACAAGTGATGAATCCGCTAAATATCGTCTTAAGTCATTTCTATTAAACTAATCATACTTTTTATATTTTTAACGTTAAGTTCACATTATTTTACATCTAAAACACGTGTTTACAATACATTTGGGTGAATACAAAAAATAGAAAAAAAATTTGGGAAAAAATTGGGTAAAAAATGGTGATAATTCCGCTAAATATCGTTTAAAGTCATTTGTATTGAACTAATCATACTTTTTATATTTTTATCGTTAAGTTCACATCATTTTACATCTAAAACACGTCTTTACAATACATTTGGGTGAATATAAAAGGTCGTAAAAAAATTTTGAAATACAGGTGATGAAACCGCTAAATATCGTCTCAAGTCATTTCTATTAAACTAATCATACTTTTTATATTTTTAACGTTAAGTTCACATTATTTTACACCTAAAACACGTGTTTACAATACATTTGGGTGAATACAAAAAATAGAAAAAAAATTTGGTAAAAAATTGTGATAATTCCGCTAAATATGGTTTAAAGTCATTTGTATTGAACAAATCATACTTTTTATATTTTTATCGTTAAGTTCACATTATTTTACATCTAAAACACGTATTTACAATACATTTGGGTGAATACAAAAAATAGAAAAAAAATTTGGGAAAAAATTTGGTTAAAAATGGTGATAATTCCGCTAAATATCGTTTAAAGTCATTTGTATTGAACTAATCATACTTTTTATATTTTTATCGTTAAGTTCACATTATTTTACATCTAAAACACGTCTTTACAATACATTTGGGTGAATATAAAAGGTCGTAAAAAAATTTTGAAATACAGGTGATGAATCCGCTATATATCGTCTTAAGTCATTTCTATTAAACTAATCATACTTTTTATATTTTTAACGTTAAGTTTACATTATTTTACATCTAAAACACGAGTTTACAATACATTTGGGTGAATACAAAAAATAGAAAAAAAATTTGGGAAAAAATTGGGTAAAAAATGGTGATAATTCCGCTAAATATCGTTTAAAGTCATTTGTATTGAACTAATCATACTTTTTATATTTTTATCGTTAAGTTCACATTATTTTACATCTAAAACACGTATTTACAATACATTTGGGTGAATACAAAAAATAGAAAAAAAATTTGGGAAAAAATTTGGTAAAAAATGGTGATAATTCCGCTAAATATCGTTTAAAGTCATTTGTATTGAACTAATCATACTTTTTATATTTTTATCGTTAAGTTCACATTATTTTACATCTAAAACACGTATTTACAATACATTTGGGTGAATACAAAAAATAGAAAAAAAATTTGGGAAAAAATTTGGTAAAAAATTGTGATAATTCCGCTAAATATCGTTTAAAGTCATTTGTATTGAACTAATCATACTTTTTATATTTTTATCGTTAATTTCACATTATTTTACATCTAAAACACGTCTTTACAATACATTTGGGTGAATATAAAAGGTCGTAAAAAAATTTTGAAATACAGGTGATGAATCCGCTAAATATCGTCTTAAGTCATTTCTATTAAACTAATCATACTTTTTATATTTTTAACGTTAAGTTCACATTATTTTACATCTAAAACACGTGTTTACAATACATTTGGGTGAATACAAAAAATAGAAAAAAAATTTGGTAAAAAATGGTGATAATTCCGCTAAATATCGTTTAAAGTCGATTGTATTGAACTAATCATACTTTTTATATTTTTATCGTTAAGTTCACATTATTTTACATCTAAAACACGTATTTACAATACATTTGGGTGAATACAAAAAATAGAAAAAAAATTTGGGAAAAAATTGGGTAAAAAATGGTGATAATTCCGCTAAATATCGTTTAAAGTCATTTGTATTGAACTAATCATACTTTTTATATTTTTATCGTTAATTTCACATTATTTTACATCTAAAACACGTCTTTACAATACATTTGGGTGAATATAAAAGGTCGTAAAAAAATTTTGAAATACAAGTGATGAATCCGCTAAATATCGTCTTAAGTCATTTCTATTAAACTAATCATACTTTTTATATTTTTAACGTTAAGTTCACATTATTTTACATCTAAAACACGTGTTTACAATACATTTGGGTGAATACAAAAAATAGAAAAAAAATTTGGGAAAAAATTGGGTAAAAAATGGTGATAATTCCGCTAAATATCGTTTAAAGTCATTTGTATTGAACTAATCATACTTTTTATATTTTTATCGTTAAGTTCACATCATTTTACATCTAAAACACGTCTTTACAATACATTTGGGTGAATATAAAAGGTCGTAAAAAAATTTTGAAATACAGGTGATGAAACCGCTAAATATCGTCTCAAGTCATTTCTATTAAACTAATCATACTTTTTATATTTTTAACGTTAAGTTCACATTATTTTACACCTAAAACACGTGTTTACAATACATTTGGGTGAATACAAAAAATAGAAAAAAAATTTGGTAAAAAATTGTGATAATTCCGCTAAATATGGTTTAAAGTCATTTGTATTGAACAAATCATACTTTTTATATTTTTATCGTTAAGTTCACATTATTTTACATCTAAAACACGTATTTACAATACATTTGGGTGAATACAAAAAATAGAAAAAAAATTTGGGAAAAAATTTGGTTAAAAATGGTGATAATTCCGCTAAATATCGTTTAAAGTCATTTGTATTGAACTAATCATACTTTTTATATTTTTATCGTTAAGTTCACATTATTTTACATCTAAAACACGTCTTTACAATACATTTGGGTGAATATAAAAGGTCGTAAAAAAATTTTGAAATACAGGTGATGAATCCGCTATATATCGTCTTAAGTCATTTCTATTAAACTAATCATACTTTTTATATTTTTAACGTTAAGTTTACATTATTTTACATCTAAAACACGAGTTTACAATACATTTGGGTGAATACAAAAAATAGAAAAAAAATTTGGGAAAAAATTGGGTAAAAAATGGTGATAATTCCGCTAAATATCGTTTAAAGTCATTTGTATTGAACTAATCATACTTTTTATATTTTTATCGTTAAGTTCACATTATTTTACATCTAAAACACGTATTTACAGTACATTTGGGTGAATACAAAAAATAGAAAAAAAATTTGGGAAAAAATTTGGTAAAAAATGGTGATAATTCCGCTAAATATCGTTTAAAGTCATTTGTATTGAACTAATCATACTTTTTATATTTTTATCGTTAAGTTCACATTATTTTACATCTAAAACACGTATTTACAATACATTTGGGTGAATACAAAAAATAGAAAAAAAATTTGGGAAAAAATTGGGTAAAAAATGGTGATAATTCCGCTAAATATCGTTTAAAGTCATTTGTATTGAACTAATCATACTTTTTATATTTTTATCGTTAATTTCACATTATTTTACATCTAAAACACGTCTTTACAATACATTTGGGTGAATATAAAAGGTCGTAAAAAAATTTTGAAATACAGGTGATGAAACCGCTAAATATCGTCTTAAGTCATTTCTATTAAACTAATCATACTTTTTATATTTTTAACGTTAAGTTCACATTATTTTACATCTAAAACACGTGTTTACAATACATTTGGGTGAATACAAAAAATAGAAAAAAAATTTGGTAAAAAATGGTGATAATTCCGCTAAATATCGTTTAAAGTCATTTGTATTGAACTAATCATACTTTTTATATTTTTATCGTTAAGTTCACATTATTTTACATCTAAAACACGTATTTACAATACATTTGGGTGAATACAAAAAATAGAAAAAAAATTTGGGAAAAAATTTGGTAAAAAATTGTGATAATTCCGCTAAATATCGTTTAAAGTCATTTGTATTGAACTAATCATACTTTTTATATTTTTATCGTTAATTTCACATTATTTTACATCTAAAACACGTCTTTACAATACATTTGGGTGAATATAAAAGGTCGTAAAAAAATTTTGAAATACAGGTGATGAATCCGCTAAATATCGTCTTAAGTCATTTCTATTAAACTAATCATACTTTTTATATTTTTAACGTTAAGTTCACATTATTTTACATCTAAAACACGTGTTTACAATACATTTGGGTGAATACAAAAAATAGAAAAAAAATTTGGGAAAAAATTTGGTAAAAAATTGTGATAATTCCGCTAAATATCGTTTAAAGTCATTTGTATTGAACTAATCATGCTTTTTATATTTTTATCGTTAATTTCACATTATTTTACATCTAAAACACGTCTTTACAATACATTTGGGTGAATATAAAAGGTCGTAAAAAAATTTTGAAATACAGGTGATGAATCAACTAAATATCGTCATAAGTCATTTCTATTGAACTAATCATACTTTTTATATTTTTATCGTTAAGTTCACATTATTTTACATCTAAAACACGTATTTACAATACATTTGGGTGAATACAAAAAATAGAAAAAAAATTTGGGAAAAAATTGGGTAAAAAATGGTGATAATTCCGCTAAATATCGTTTAAAGTCATTTGTATTGAACTAATCATACTTTTTATATTTTTATCGTTAATTTCACATTATTTTACATCTAAAACACGTCTTTACAATACATTTGGGTGAATATAAAAGGTCGTAAAAAAATTTTGAAATACAAGTGATGAATCCGCTAAATATCGTCTTAAGTCATTTCTATTAAACTAATCATACTTTTTATATTTTTAACGTTAAGTTCACATTATTTTACATCTAAAACACGTGTTTACAATACATTTGGGTGAATACAAAAAATAGAAAAAAAATTTGGGAAAAAATTGGGTAAAAAATGGTGATAATTCCGCTAAATATCGTTTAAAGTCATTTGTATTGAACTAATCATACTTTTTATATTTTTATCGTTAAGTTCACATCATTTTACATCTAAAACACGTCTTTACAATACATTTGGGTGAATATAAAAGGTCGTAAAAAAATTTTGAAATACAGGTGATGAAACCGCTAAATATCGTCTCAAGTCATTTCTATTAAACTAATCATACTTTTTATATTTTTAACGTTAAGTTCACATTATTTTACATCTAAAACACGTGTTTACAATACATTTGGGTGAATACAAAAAATAGAAAAAAAATTTGGTAAAAAATTGTGATAATTCCGCTAAATATGGTTTAAAGTCATTTGTATTGAACTAATCATACTTTTTATATTTTTATCGTTAAGTTCACATTATTTTACATCTAAAACACGTCTTTACAATACATTTGGGTGAATATAAAAGGTCGTAAAAAAATTTTGAAATACAGGTGATGAATCCGCTAAATATCGTCTTAAGTCATTTCTATTAAACTAATCATACTTTTTATATTTTTAACGTTAAGTTCACATTATTTTACATCTAAAACACGTGTTTACAATACATTTGGGTGAATACAAAAAATAGAAAAAAAATTTGGTAAAAAATGGTGATAATTCCGCTAAATATCGTTTAAAGTCATTTGTATTGAACTAATCATACTTTTTATATTTTTATCGTTAAGTTCACATTATTTTACATCTAAAACACGTATTTACAATACATTTGGGTGAATACAAAAAATAGAAAAAAAAATTTGGGAAAAAATTTGGTAAAAAATGGTGATAATTCCGCTAAATATCGTTTAAAGTCATTTGTATTGAACTAATCATACTTTTTATATTTTTTTCGTTAAGTTCACATTATTTTACATCTAAAACACGTATTTACAATACATTTGGGTGAATACAAAAAATAGAAAAAAAATTGGGAAAAAATTTGGTAAAAAATGGTGATAATTCCGCTAAATATCGTTTAAAGTCATTTGTATTGAACTAATCATACTTTTTATATTTTTATCGTTAAGTTCACATTATTTTACATCTAAAACACGTCTTTACAATACATTTGGGTGAATATAAAAGGTCGTAAAAAAATTTTGAAATACAGGTGATGAATCCGCTAAATATCGTCTTAAGTCATTTCTATTAAACTAATCATACTTTTTATATTTTTAACGTTAAGTTCACATTATTTTACATCTAAAATACGTGTTTACAATACATTTGGGTGAATACAAAAAATAGAAAAAAAATTTGGTAAAAAATGGTGATAATTCCGCTAAATATCGTTTAAAGTCATTTGTATTGAACTAATCATACTTTTTATATTTTTATCGTTAAGTTCACATTATTTTACATCTAAAACACGTATTTACAATACATTTGGGTGAATACAAAAAATAGAAAAAAAAATTTGGGAAAAAATTTGGTAAAAAATGGTGATAATTCCGCTAAATATCGTTTAAAGTCATTTGTATTGAACTAATCATACTTTTTATATTTTTATCGTTAATTTCACATTATTTTACATCTAAAACACGTCTTTACAATACATTTGGGTGAATATAAAAGGTCGTAAAAAAATTTTGAAATACAAGTGATGAATCCACTAAATATCGTCTTAAGTCATTTCTATTAAACTAATCATACTTTTTATATTTTTAACGTTAAGTTCACATTATTTTACATCTAAAACACGTGTTTACAATACATTTGGGTGAATACAAAAAATAGAAAAAAAATTTGGTAAAAAATGGTGATAATTCCGCTAAATATCGTTTAAAGTCATTTGTATTGAACTAATCATACTTTTTATATTTTTATCGTTAAGTTCACATTATTTTACATCTAAAACACGTATTTACAATACATTTGGGTGAATACAAAAAATAGAAAAAAAATTTGGGAAAAAATTTGGTAAAAAATGGTGATAATTCCGCTAAATATCGTTTAAAGTCATTTGTATTGAACTAATCATACTTTTTATATTTTTATCGTTAAGTTCACATTATTTTACATCTAAAACACGTATTTACAAAACATTTGGGTGAATACAAAAAATAGAAAAAAAATTTGAGAAAAAATTTGGTAAAAAATGGTGATAATTCCGCTAAATATCGTTTAAAGTCATTTGTATTGAACTAATCATACTTTTTATATTTTTATCGTTAAGTTCACATTATTTTACATCTAAAACACGTCTTTACAATACATTTGGGTGAATATAAAAGGTCGTAAAAAAATTTTGAAATACAGGTGATGAATCCGCTAAATATCGTCTTAAGTCATTTCTATTAAACTAATCATACTTTTTATATTTTTAACGTTAAGTTCACATTATTTTACATCTAAAACACGTGTTTACAATACATTTGGATGAATACAAAAAATAGAAAAAAAATTTGGTAAAAAATGGTGATAATTCCGCTAAATATCGTTTAAAGTCATTTGTATTGAACTAATCATACTTTTTATATTTTTATCGTTAAGTTCACATTATTTTACATCTAAAACACGTATTTACAATACATTTGGGTGAATACAAAAAATAGAAAAAAAATTTGGGAAAAAATTGGGTAAAAAATGGTGATAATTCCGCTAAATATCGTTTAAAGTCATTTGTATTGAACTAATCATACTTTTTATATTTTTATCGTTAAGTTCACATTATTTTACATCTAAAACACGTCTTTACAATACATTTGGGTGAATATAAAAGGTCGTAAAAAAATTTTGAAATACAGGTGATGAATCCGATAAATATCGTCTTAAGTCATTTCTATTAAACTAATCATACTTTTTATATTTTTAACGTTAAGTTCACATTATTTTACATCTAAAACACGTGTTTAAAATACATTTGGGTGAATACAAAAAATAGAAAAAAAATTTGGTAAAAAATGGTGATAATTCCGCTAAATATCGTTTAAAGTCATTTGTATTGAACTAATCATACTTTTTATATTTTTATCGTTAAGTTCACATTATTTTACATCTAAAACACGTATTTACAATACATTTGGGTGAATACAAAAAATAGAAAAAAAATTTGGGAAAAAATTGGGTAAAAAATGGTGATAATTCCGCTAAATATCGTTTAAAGTCATTTGTATTGAACTAATCATACTTTTTATATTTTTATCGTTAAGTTCACATTATTTTACATCTAAAACACGTATTTACAATACATTTGGGTGAATACAAAAAATAGAAAAAAAATTTGGGAAAAAATTTGGTAAAAAATTGTGATAATTCCGCTAAATATCGTTTAAAGTCATTTGTATTGAACTAATCATACTTTTTATATTTTTATCGTTAATTTCACATTATTTTATATCTAAAACACGTCTTTACAATACATTTGGGTGAATATAAAAGGTCGTAAAAAAATTTTGAAATACAGGTGATGAATCCGCTAAATATCGTCTTAAGTCATTTCTATTAAACTAATCATACTTTTTATATTTTTAACGTTAAGTTCACATTATTTTACATCTAAAACACGTGTTTACAATACATTTGGGTGAATACAAAAAATAGAAAAAAAATTTGGTAAAAAATGGTGATAATTCCGCTAAATATCGTTTAAAGTCATTTGTATTGAACTAATCATACTTTTTATATTTTTATCGTTAAGTTCACATTATTTTACATCTAAAACACGTATTTACAATACATTTGGGTGAATACAAAAAATAGAAAAAAAATTTGGGAAAAAATTTGGTAAAAAATGGTGATAATTCCGCTAAATATCGTTTAAAGTCATTTGTATTGAACTAATCATACTTTTTATATTTTTATCGTTAAGTTCACATTATTTTACATCTAAAACACGTCTTTACAATACATTTGGGTGAATATAAAAGGTCGTAAAAAAATTTTGAAATACAGGTGATGAATCCGCTAAATATCGTCTTAAGTCATTTCTATTAAACTAATCATACTTTTTATATTTTTAACGTTAAGTTCACATTATTTTACATCTAAAACACGTGTTTACAATACATTTGGGTGAATACAAAAAATAGAAAAAAAATTTGGTAAAAAATGGTGATAATTCCGCTAAATATCGTTTAAAGTCATTTGTATTGAACTAATCATACTTTTTATATTTTTATCGTTAAGTTCACATTATTTTACATCTAAAACACGTCTTTACAATACATTTGGGTGAATATAAAAGGTCGTAAAAAAATTTTGAAATACAGGTGATGAATCCGCTAAATATCGTCTTAAGTCATTTCTATTAAACTAATCATACTTTTTATATTTTTAACGTTAAGTTCACATTATTTTACATCTAAAACACGTGTTTACAATACATTTGGGTGAATACAAAAAATAGAAAAAAAATTTGGTAAAAAATGGTGATAATTCCGCTAAATATCGTTTAAAGTCATTTGTATTGAACTAATCATACTTTTTATATTTTTATCGTTAAGTTCACATTATTTTACATCTAAAACACGTATTTACAATACATTTGGGTGAATACAAAAAATAGAAAAAAAAATTTGGGAAAAAATTTGGTAAAAAATGGTGATAATTCCGCTAAATATCGTTTAAAGTCATTTGTATTGAACTAATCATACTTTTTATATTTTTTTCGTTAAGTTCACATTATTTTACATCTAAAACACGTATTTACAATACATTTGGGTGAATACAAAAAATAGAAAAAAAATTGGGAAAAAATTTGGTAAAAAATGGTGATAATTCCGCTAAATATCGTTTAAAGTCATTTGTATTGAACTAATCATACTTTTTATATTTTTATCGTTAAGTTCACATTATTTTACATCTAAAACACGTCTTTACAATACATTTGGGTGAATATAAAAGGTCGTAAAAAAATTTTGAAATACAGGTGATGAATCCGCTAAATATCGTCTTAAGTCATTTCTATTAAACTAATCATACTTTTTATATTTTTAACGTTAAGTTCACATTATTTTACATCTAAAATACGTGTTTACAATACATTTGGGTGAATACAAAAAATAGAAAAAAAATTTGGTAAAAAATGGTGATAATTCCGCTAAATATCGTTTAAAGTCATTTGTATTGAACTAATCATACTTTTTATATTTTTATCGTTAAGTTCACATTATTTTACATCTAAAACACGTATTTACAATACATTTGGGTGAATACAAAAAATAGAAAAAAAAATTTGGGAAAAAATTTGGTAAAAAATGGTGATAATTCCGCTAAATATCGTTTAAAGTCATTTGTATTGAACTAATCATACTTTTTATATTTTTATCGTTAATTTCACATTATTTTACATCTAAAACACGTCTTTACAATACATTTGGGTGAATATAAAAGGTCGTAAAAAAATTTTGAAATACAAGTGATGAATCCACTAAATATCGTCTTAAGTCATTTCTATTAAACTAATCATACTTTTTATATTTTTAACGTTAAGTTCACATTATTTTACATCTAAAACACGTGTTTACAATACATTTGGGTGAATACAAAAAATAGAAAAAAAATTTGGTAAAAAATGGTGATAATTCCGCTAAATATCGTTTAAAGTCATTTGTATTGAACTAATCATACTTTTTATATTTTTATCGTTAAGTTCACATTATTTTACATCTAAAACACGTATTTACAATACATTTGGGTGAATACAAAAAATAGAAAAAAAATTTGGGAAAAAATTTGGTAAAAAATGGTGATAATTCCGCTAAATATCGTTTAAAGTCATTTGTATTGAACTAGTCATACTTTTTATATTTTTATCGTTAAGTTCACATTATTTTACATCTAAAACACGTATTTACAATACATTTGGGTGAATACAAAAAATAGAAAAAAAATTTGAGAAAAAATTTGGTAAAAAATGGTGATAATTCCGCTAAATATCGTTTAAAGTCATTTGTATTGAACTAATCATACTTTTTATATTTTTATCGTTAAGTTCACATTATTTTACATCTAAAACACGTCTTTACAATACATTTGGGTGAATATAAAAGGTCGTAAAAAAATTTTGAAATACAGGTGATGAATCCGCTAAATATCGTCTTAAGTCATTTCTATTAAACTAATCATACTTTTTATATTTTTAACGTTAAGTTCACATTATTTTACATCTAAAACACGTGTTTACAATACATTTGGATGAATACAAAAAATAGAAAAAAAATTTGGTAAAAAATGGTGATAATTCCGCTAAATATCGTTTAAAGTCATTTGTATTGAACTAATCATACTTTTTATATTTTTATCGTTAAGTTCACATTATTTTACATCTAAAACACGTATTTACAATACATTTGGGTGAATACAAAAAATAGAAAAAAAATTTGGGAAAAAATTGGGTAAAAAATGGTGATAATTCCGCTAAATATCGTTTAAAGTCATTTGTATTGAACTAATCATACTTTTTATATTTTTATCGTTAAGTTCACATTATTTTACATCTAAAACACGTCTTTACAATACATTTGGGTGAATATAAAAGGTCGTAAAAAAATTTTGAAATACAGGTGATGAATCCGCTAAATATCGTCTTAAGTCATTTCTATTAAACTAATCATACTTTTTATATTTTTAACGTTAAGTTCACATTATTTTACATCTAAAACACGTGTTTACAATACATTTGGGTGAATACAAAAAATAGAAAAAAAATTTGGTAAAAAATGGTGATAATTCCGCTAAATATCGTTTAAAGTCATTTGTATTGAACTAATCATACTTTTTATATTTTTATCGTTAAGTTCACATTATTTTACATCTAAAACACGTATTTACAATACATTTGGGTGAATACAAAAAATAGAAAAAAAATTTGGGAAAAAATTTGGTAAAAAATGGTGATAATTCCGCTAAATATCGTTTAAAGTCATTTGTATTGAACTAATCATACTTTTTATATTTTTATCGTTAAGTTCACATTATTTTACATCTAAAACACGTCTTTACAATACATTTGGGTGAATATAAAAGGTCGTAAAAAAATTTTGAAATACAGGTGATGAATCCGCTAAATATCGTCTTAAGTCATTTCTATTAAACTAATCATACTTTTTATATTTTTAACGTTAAGTTCACATTATTTTACATCTAAAACACGTGTTTACAATACATTTGGATGAATACAAAAAATAGAAAAAAAATTTGGAAAAAAATTGGGTAAAAAATGGTGATAATTCCGCTAAATATCGTTTAAAGTCGATTGTATTGAACTAATCATACTTTTTATATTTTTATCGTTAAGTTCACATTATTTTACATCTAAAACACGTATTTACAATACATTTGGGTGAATACAAAAAATAGAAAAAAAATTTGGGAAAAAATTGGGTAAAAAATGGTGATAATTCCGCTAAATATCGTTTAAAGTCATTTGTATTGAACTAATCATACTTTTTATATTTTTATCGTTAATTTCACATTATTTTACATCTAAAACACGTCTTTACAATACATTTGGGTGAATATAAAAGGTCGTAAAAAAATTTTGAAATACAGGTGATGAATCCGCTAAATATCGTCTTAAGTCATTTCTATTAAACTAATCATACTTTTTATATTTTTAACGTTAAGTTCACATTATTTTACATCTAAAACACGTGTTTACAATACATTTGGGTGAATACAAAAAATAGAAAAAAAATTTGGTAAAAAATGGTGATAATTCCGCTAAATATCGTTTAAAGTCATTTGTATTGAACTAATCATACTTTTTATATTTTTATCGTTAAGTTCACATTATTTTACATCTAAAACACGTATTTACAATACATTTGGGTGAATACAAAAAATAGAAAAAAAATTTGGGAAAAAATTGGGTAAAAAATGGTGATAATTCCGCTAAATATCGTTTAAAGTCATTTGTATTGAACTAATCATACTTTTTATATTTTTATCGTTAAGTTCACATTATTTTACATCTAAAACACGTATTTACAATACATTTGGGTGAATACAAAAAATAGAAAAAAAATTTGGGAAAAAATTGGGTAAAAAATGGTGATAATTCCGCTAAATATCGTTTAAAGTCATTTGTATTGAACTAATCATACTTTTTATATTTTTAACGTTAAGTTCACATTATTTTACATCTAAAACACTTGTTTACAATACATTTGGGTGAATACAAAAAATAGAAAAAAAATTTGGTAAAAAATGGTGATAATTCCGCTAAATATCGTTTAAAGTCATTTGTATTGAACTAATCATACTTTTTATATTTTTATCGTTAAGTTCACATTATTTTACATCTAAAACACGTATTTACAATACATTTGGGTGAATACAAAAAATAGAAAAAAAATTTGGTAAAAAATGGTGATAATTCCGCTAAATATCGTTTAAAGTCATTTGTATTGAACTAATCATACTTTTTATATTTTTATCGTTAAGTTCACATTATTTTACATCTAAAACACGTATTTACAATACATTTGGGTGAATACAAAAAATAGAAAAAAAATTTGGGAAAAAATTGGGTAAAAAATGGTGATAATTCCGCTAAATATCGTTTAAAGTCATTTGTATTGAACTAATCATACTTTTTATATTTTCATCGTTAATTTCACATTATTTTACATCTAAAACACGTCTTTACAATACATTTGGGTGAATATAAAAGGTCGTAAAAAAATTTTGAAATACAAGTGATGAATCCGCTAAATATCGTCTTAAGTCATTTCTATTAAACTAATCATACTTTTTATATTTTTAACGTTAAGTTCACATTATTTTACATCTAAAACACGTGTTTACAATACATTTGGGTGAATACAAAAAATAGAAAAAAAATTTGGGAATAAATTGGGTAAAAAATGGTGATAATTCCGCTAAATATCGTTGAAAGTCATTTGTATTGAACTAATCATACTTTTTATATTTTTATCGTTAAGTTCACATCATTTTACATCTAAAACACGTCTTTACAATACAATTGGGTGAATATAAAAGGTCGTAAAAAAATTTTGAAATACAGGTGATGAAACCGCTAAATATCGTCTCAAGTCATTTCTATTAAACTAATCATACTTTTTATATTTTTAACGTTAAGTTCACATTATTTTACATCTAAAACACGTGTTTACAATACATTTGGGTGAATACAAAAAATAGAAAAAAAATTTGGTAAAAAATTGTGATAATTCCGCTAAATATCGTTTAAAGTCATTTGTATTGAACTAATCATACTTTTTATATTTTTATCGTTAAGTTCACATTATTTTACATCTAAAACACGTATTTACAATACATTTGGGTGAATACAAAAAATAGAAAAAAAATTTGGGAAAAAATTTGGTAAAAAATTGTGATAATTCCGCTAAATATCGTTTAAAGTCATTTGTATTGAACTAATCATACTTTTTATATTTTTATCGTTAATTTCACATTATTTTACATCTAAAACACGTCTTTACAATACATTTGGGTGAATATAAAAGGTCGTAAAAAAATTTTGAAATACAGGTGATGAATCCGCTAAATATCGTCTTAAGTCATTTCTATTAAACTAATCATACTTTTTATATTTTTAACGTTAAGTTCACATTATTTTACATCTAAAACACGTGTATACAATACATTTGGGTGAATACAAAAAATAGAAAAAAAATTTGGTAAAAAATGGTGATAATTCCGCTAAATATCGTTTAAAGTCATTTGTATTGAACTAATCATACTTTTTATATTTTTATCGTTAAGTTCACATTATTTTACATCTAAAACACGTATTTACAATACATTTGGGTGAATACAAAAAATAGAAAAAAAATTTGGGAAAAAATTGGGTAAAAAATGGTGATAATTCCGCTAAATATCGTTTAAAGTCATTTGTATTGAACTAATCATACTTTTTATATTTTTATCGTTAAGTTCACATTATTTTACATCTAAAACACGTATTTACAATACATTTGGGTGAATACAAAAAATAGAAAAAAAATTTGGGAAAAAATTGGGTAAAAAATGGTGATAATTCCGCTAAATATCGTTTAAAGTCATTTGTATTGAACTAATCATACTTTTTATATTTTTAACGTTAAGTTCACATTATTTTACATCTAAAACACGTGTTTACAATACATTTGGGTGAATACATAAAATAGAAAAAAAATTTGGTAAAAAATTGTGATAATTCCGCTAAATATCGTTTAAAGTCATTTGTATTGAACTAATCATACTTTTTATATTTTTATCGTTAAGTTCACATTATTTTACATCTAAAACACGTATTTACAATACATTTGGGTGAATACAAAAAATAGAAAAAAAATTTGGGAAAAAATTTGGTAAAAAATTGTGATAATTCCGCTAAATATCGTTTAAAGTCATTTGTATTGAACTAATCATACTTTTTATATTTTTATCGTTAATTTCACATTATTTTATATCTAAAACACGTCTTTACAATACATTTGGGTGAATATAAAAGGTCGTAAAAAAATTTTGAAATACAGGTGATTAATCCGCTAAATATCGTCTTAAGTCATTTCTATTAAACTAATCATACTTTTTATATTTTTAACGTTAAGTTCACATTATTTTACATCTAAAACACGTGTTTACAATACATTTGGGTGAATACAAAAAATAGAAAAAAAATTTGGTAAAAAATGGTGATAATTCCGCTAAATATCGTTTAAAGTCATTTGTATTGAACTAATCATACTTTTTATATTTTTATCGTTAAGTTCACATTATTTTACATCTAAAACACGTCTTTACAATACATTTGGGTGAATATAAAAGGTCGTAAAAAAATTTTGAAATACAGGTGATTAATCCGCTAAATATCGTCTTAAGTCATTTCTATTAAACTAATCATACTTTTTATATTTTTAACGTTAAGTTCACATTATTTTACATCTAAAACACGTGTTTACAATACATTTGGGTGAATACAAAAAATAGAAAAAAAATTTGGTAAAAAATGGTGATAATTCCGCTAAATATCGTTTAAAGTCATTTGTATTGAACTAATCATACTTTTTATATTTTTATCGTTAAGTTCACATTATTTTACATCTAAAACACGTATTTACAATACATTTGGGTGAATACAAAAAATAGAAAAAAAATTTGGGAAAAAATTGGGTAAAAAATGGTGATAATTCCGCTAAATATCGTTTAAAGTCATTTGTATTGAACTAATCATACTTTTTATATTTTTATCGTTAAGTTCACATTATTTTACATCTAAAACACGTATTTACAATACATTTGGGTGAATACAAAAAATAGAAAAAAAATTTGGGAAAAAATTGGGTAAAAAATGGTGATAATTCCGCTAAATATCGTTTAAAGTCATTTGTATTGAACTAATCATACTTTTTATATTTTTAACGTTAAGTTCACATTATTTTACATCTAAAACACTTGTTTACAATACATTTGGGTGAATACAAAAAATAGAAAAAAAATTTGGTAAAAAATGGTGATAATTCCGCTAAATATCGTTTAAAGTCATTTGTATTGAACTAATCATACTTTTTATATTTTTATCGTTAAGTTCACATTATTTTACATCTAAAACACGTATTTACAATACATTTGGGTGAATACAAAAAATAGAAAAAAAATTTGGTAAAAAATGGTGATAATTCCGCTAAATATCGTTTAAAGTCATTTGTATTGAACTAATCATACTTTTTATATTTTTATCGTTAAGTTCACATTATTTTACATCTAAAACACGTATTTACAATACATTTGGGTGAATACAAAAAATAGAAAAAAAATTTGGGAAAAAATTGGGTAAAAAATGGTGATAATTCCGCTAAATATCGTTTAAAGTCATTTGTATTGAACTAATCATACTTTTTATATTTTCATCGTTAATTTCACATTATTTTACATCTAAAACACGTCTTTACAATACATTTGGGTGAATATAAAAGGTCGTAAAAAAATTTTGAAATACAAGTGATGAATCCGCTAAATATCGTCTTAAGTCATTTCTATTAAACTAATCATACTTTTTATATTTTTAACGTTAAGTTCACATTATTTTACATCTAAAACACGTGTTTACAATACATTTGGGTGAATACAAAAAATAGAAAAAAAATTTGGGAATAAATTGGGTAAAAAATGGTGATAATTCCGCTAAATATCGTTGAAAGTCATTTGTATTGAACTAATCATACTTTTTATATTTTTATCGTTAAGTTCACATCATTTTACATCTAAAACACGTCTTTACAATACAATTGGGTGAATATAAAAGGTCGTAAAAAAATTTTGAAATACAGGTGATGAAACCGCTAAATATCGTCTCAAGTCATTTCTATTAAACTAATCATACTTTTTATATTTTTAACGTTAAGTTCACATTATTTTACATCTAAAACACGTGTTTACAATACATTTGGGTGAATACAAAAAATAGAAAAAAAATTTGGTAAAAAATTGTGATAATTCCGCTAAATATCGTTTAAAGTCATTTGTATTGAACTAATCATACTTTTTATATTTTTATCGTTAAGTTCACATTATTTTACATCTAAAACACGTATTTACAATACATTTGGGTGAATACAAAAAATAGAAAAAAAATTTGGGAAAAAATTTGGTAAAAAATTGTGATAATTCCGCTAAATATCGTTTAAAGTCATTTGTATTGAACTAATCATACTTTTTATATTTTTATCGTTAATTTCACATTATTTTACATCTAAAACACGTCTTTACAATACATTTGGGTGAATATAAAAGGTCGTAAAAAAATTTTGAAATACAGGTGATGAATCCGCTAAATATCGTCTTAAGTCATTTCTATTAAACTAATCATACTTTTTATATTTTTAACGTTAAGTTCACATTATTTTACATCTAAAACACGTGTATACAATACATTTGGGTGAATACAAAAAATAGAAAAAAAATTTGGTAAAAAATGGTGATAATTCCGCTAAATATCGTTTAAAGTCATTTGTATTGAACTAATCATACTTTTTATATTTTTATCGTTAAGTTCACATTATTTTACATCTAAAACACGTATTTACAATACATTTGGGTGAATACAAAAAATAGAAAAAAAATTTGGGAAAAAATTGGGTAAAAAATGGTGATAATTCCGCTAAATATCGTTTAAAGTCATTTGTATTGAACTAATCATACTTTTTATATTTTTATCGTTAAGTTCACATTATTTTACATCTAAAACACGTATTTACAATACATTTGGGTGAATACAAAAAATAGAAAAAAAATTTGGGAAAAAATTGGGTAAAAAATGGTGATAATTCCGCTAAATATCGTTTAAAGTCATTTGTATTGAACTAATCATACTTTTTATATTTTTAACGTTAAGTTCACATTATTTTACATCTAAAACACGTGTTTACAATACATTTGGGTGAATACATAAAATAGAAAAAAAATTTGGTAAAAAATTGTGATAATTCCGCTAAATATCGTTTAAAGTCATTTGTATTGAACTAATCATACTTTTTATATTTTTATCGTTAAGTTCACATTATTTTACATCTAAAACACGTATTTACAATACATTTGGGTGAATACAAAAAATAGAAAAAAAATTTGGGAAAAAATTTGGTAAAAAATTGTGATAATTCCGCTAAATATCGTTTAAAGTCATTTGTATTGAACTAATCATACTTTTTATATTTTTATCGTTAATTTCACATTATTTTATATCTAAAACACGTCTTTACAATACATTTGGGTGAATATAAAAGGTCGTAAAAAAATTTTGAAATACAGGTGATTAATCCGCTAAATATCGTCTTAAGTCATTTCTATTAAACTAATCATACTTTTTATATTTTTAACGTTAAGTTCACATTATTTTACATCTAAAACACGTGTTTACAATACATTTGGGTGAATACAAAAAATAGAAAAAAAATTTGGTAAAAAATGGTGATAATTCCGCTAAATATCGTTTAAAGTCATTTGTATTGAACTAATCATACTTTTTATATTTTTATCGTTAAGTTCACATTATTTTACATCTAAAACACGTCTTTACAATACATTTGGGTGAATATAAAAGGTCGTAAAAAAATTTTGAAATACAGGTGATGAATCCGCTAAATATCGTCTTAAGTCATTTCTATTAAACTAATCATACTTTTTATATTTTTAACGTTAAGTTCACATTATTTTACATCTAAAACACGTGTTTACAATACATTTGGGTGAATACAAAAAATAGAAAAAAAATTTGGGAAAAAATTTGGTAAAAAATGGTGATAATTCCGCTAAATATCGTTTAAAGTCATTTGTATTGAACTAATCATACTTTTTATATTTTTATCGTTAAGTTCACATTATTTTACATCTAAAACACGTCTTTACAATACATTTGGGTGAATATAAAAGGTCGTAAAAAAATTTTGAAATACAGGTGATGAATCCGCTAAATATCGTCTTAAGTCATTTCTATTAAACTAATCATACTTTTTATATTTTTAACGTTAAGTTCACATTATTTTACATCTAAAACACGTGTTTACAATACATTTGGATGAATACAAAAAATAGAAAAAAAATTTGGTAAAAAATGGTGATAATTCCGCTAAATATCGATTAAAGTCATTTGTATTGAACTAATCATACTTTTTATATTTTTATCGTTAAGTTCACATTATTTTACATCTAAAACACGTATTTACAATACATTTGGGTGAATACAAAAAATAGAAAAAAAATTTGGGAAAAAATTGGGTAAAAAATGGTGATAATTCCGCTAAATATCGTTTAAAGTCATTTGTATTGAACTAATCATACTTTTTATATTTTCATCGTTAATTTCACATTATTTTACATCTAAAACACGTCTTTACAATACATTTGGGTGAATATAAAAGGTCGTAAAAAAATTTTGAAATACAAGTGATGAATCCGCTAAATATCGTCTTAATTCATTTCTATTAAACTAATCATACTTTTTATATTTTTAACGTTAAGTTCACATTATTTTACATCTAAAACACGTGTTTACAATACATTTGGGTGAATACAAAAAATAGAAAAAAAATTTGGGAAAAAATTTGGTAAAAAATTGTGATAATTCCGCTAAATATCGTTTAAAGTCATTTGTATTGAACTAATCATACTTTTTATATTTTTATCGTTAATTTCACATTATTTTATATCTAAAACACGTCTTTACAATACATTTGGGTGAATATAAAAGGTCGTAAAAAAATTTTGAAATACAGGTGATGAATCCGCTAAATATCGTCTTAAGTCATTTCTATTAAACTAATCATACTTTTTATATTTTTAACGTTAAGTTCACATTATTTTACATCTAAAACACGTGTTTAAAATACATTTGGGTGAATACAAAAAATAGAAAAAAAATTTGGTAAAAAATGGTGATAATTCCGCTAAATATCGTTTAAAGTCATTTGTATTGAACTAATCATACTTTTTATATTTTTATCGTTAAGTTCACATTATTTTACATCTAAAACACGTATTTACAATACATTTGGGTGAATACAAAAAATAGAAAAAAAATTTGGGAAAAAATTTGGTAAAAAATGGTGATAATTCCGCTAAATATCGTTTAAAGTCATTTGTATTGAACTAATCATACTTTTTATATTTTTATCGTTAAGTTCACATTATTTTACATCTAAAACACGTATTTACAATACATTTGGGTGAATACAAAAAATAGAAAAAAAATTTGGTAAAAAATGGTGATAATTCCGCTAAATATCGTTTAAAGTCGATTGTATTGAACTAATCATACTTTTTATATTTTTATCGTTAAGTTCACATTATTTTACATCTAAAACACGTATTTACAATACATTTGGGTGAATACAAAAAATAGAAAAAAAATTTGGGAAAAAATTGGGTAAAAAATGGTGATAATTCCGCTAAATATCGTTTAAAGTCATTTGTATTGAACTAATCATACTTTTTATATTTTTATCGTTAATTTCACATTATTTTACATCTAAAACACGTCTTTACAATACATTTGGGTGAATATAAAAGGTCGTAAAAAAATTTTGAAATACAGGTGATGAATCCGCTAAATATCGTCTTAAGTCATTTCTATTAAACTAATCATACTTTTTATATTTTTAACGTTAAGTTCACATTATTTTACATCTAAAACACGTGTTTACAATACATTTGGGTGAATACAAAAAATAGAAAAAAAATTTGGTAAAAAATGGTGATAATTCCGCTAAATATCGTTTAAAGTCATTTGTATTGAACTAATCATACTTTTTATATTTTTATCGTTAAGTTCACATTATTTTACATCTAAAACACGTATTTACAATACATTTGGGTGAATACAAAAAATAGAAAAAAAATTTGGGAAAAAATTGGGTAAAAAATGGTGATAATTCCGCTAAATATCGTTTAAAGTCATTTGTATTGAACTAATCATACTTTTTATATTTTTATCGTTAAGTTCACATTATTTTACATCTAAAACACGTATTTACAATACATTTGGGTGAATACAAAAAATAGAAAAAAAATTTGGGAAAAAATTGGGTAAAAAATGGTGATAATTCCGCTAAATATCGTTTAAAGTCATTTGTATTGAACTAATCATACTTTTTATATTTTTAACGTTAAGTTCACATTATTTTACATCTAAAACACGTGTTTACAATACATTTGGGTGAATACAAAAAATAGAAAAAAAATTTGGTAAAAAATGGTGATAATTCTGCTAAATATCGTTTAAAGTCATTTGTATTGAACTAATCATACTTTTTATATTTTTATCGTTAAGTTCACATTATTTTACATCTAAAACACGTATTTACAATACATTTGGGTGAATACAAAAAATAGAAAAAAAATTTGGTAAAAAATGGTGATAATTCCGCTAAATATCGTTTAAAGTCATTTGTATTGAACTAATCATACTTTTTATATTTTTATCGTTAAGTTCACATTATTTTACATCTAAAACACGTATTTACAATACATTTGGGTGAATACAAAAAATAGAAAAAAAATTTGGGAAAAAATTGGGTAAAAACTGGTGATAATTCCGCTAAATATCGTTTAAAGTCATTTGTATTGAACTAATCATACTTTTTATATTTTCATCGTTAATTTCACATTATTTTACATCTAAAACACGTCTTTACAATACATTTGGGTGAATATAAAAGGTCGTAAAAAAATTTTGAAATACAAGTGATGAATCCGCTAAATATCGTCTTAAGTCATTTCTATTAAACTAATCATACTTTTTATATTTTTAACGTTAAGTTCACATTATTTTACATCTAAAACACGTGTTTACAATACATTTGGGTGAATACAAAAAATAGAAAAAAAATTTGGGAAAAAATTGGGTAAAAAATGGTGATAATTCCGCTAAATATCGTTGAAAGTCATTTGTATTGAACTAATCATACTTTTTATATTTTTATCGTTAAGTTCACATCATTTTACATCTAAAACACGTCTTTACAATACAATTGGGTGAATATAAAAGGTCGTAAAAAAATTTTGAAATACAGGTGATGAAACCGCTAAATATCGTCTCAAGTCATTTCTATTAAACTAATCATACTTTTTATATTTTTAACGTTAAGTTCACATTATTTTACATCTAAAACACGTGTTTACAATACATTTGGGTGAATACAAAAAATAGAAAAAAAATTTGGTAAAAAATTGTGATAATTCCGCTAAATATCGTTTAAAGTCATTTGTATTGAACTAATCATACTTTTTATATTTTTATCGTTAAGTTCACATTATTTTACATCTAAAACACGTATTTACAATACATTTGGGTGAATACAAAAAATAGAAAAAAAATTTGGGAAAAAATTTGGTAAAAAATTGTGATAATTCCGCTAAATATCGTTTAAAGTCATTTGTATTGAACTAATCATACTTTTTATATTTTTATCGTTAATTTCACATTATTTTACATCTAAAACACGTCTTTACAATACATTTGGGTGAATATAAAAGGTCGTAAAAAAATTTTGAAATACAGGTGATGAATCCGCTAAATATCGTCTTAAGTCATTTCTATTAAACTAATCATACTTTTTATATTTTTAACGTTAAGTTCACATTATTTTACATCTAAAACACGTGTATACAATACATTTGGGTGAATACAAAAAATAGAAAAAAAATTTGGTAAAAAATGGTGATAATTCCGCTAAATATCGTTTAAAGTCATTTGTATTGAACTAATCATACTTTTTATATTTTTATCGTTAAGTTCACATTATTTTACATCTAAAACACGTATTTACAATACATTTGGGTGAATACAAAAAATAGAAAAAAAATTTGGGAAAAAATTGGGTAAAAAATGGTGATAATTCCGCTAAATATCGTTTAAAGTCATTTGTATTGAACTAATCATACTTTTTATATTTTTATCGTTAAGTTCACATTATTTTACATCTAAAACACGTATTTACAATACATTTGGGTGAATACAAAAAATAGAAAAAAAATTTGGGAAAAAATTGGGTAAAAAATGGTGATAATTCCGCTAAATATCGTTTAAAGTCATTTGTATTGAACTAATCATACTTTTTATATTTTTAACGTTAAGTTCACATTATTTTACATCTAAAACACGTGTTTACAATACATTTGGGTGAATACATAAAATAGAAAAAAAATTTGGTAAAAAATTGTGATAATTCCGCTAAATATCGTTTAAAGTCATTTGTATTGAACTAATCATACTTTTTATATTTTTATCGTTAAGTTCACATTATTTTACATCTAAAACACGTATTTACAATACATTTGGGTGAATACAAAAAATAGAAAAAAAATTTGGGAAAAAATTTGGTAAAAAATTGTGATAATTCCGCTAAATATCGTTTAAAGTCATTTGTATTGAACTAATCATACTTTTTATATTTTTATCGTTAATTTCAGATTATTTTATATCTAAAACACGTCTTTACAATACATTTGGGTGAATATAAAAGGTCGTAAAAAAATTTTGAAATACAGGTGATTAATCCGCTAAATATCGTCTTAAGTCATTTCTATTAAACTAATCATACTTTTTATATTTTTAACGTTAAGTTCACATTATTTTACATCTAAAACACGTGTTTACAATACATTTGGGTGAATACAAAAAATAGAAAAAAAATTTGGTAAAAAATGGTGATAATTCCGCTAAATATCGTTTAAAGTCATTTGTATTGAACTAATCATACTTTTTATATTTTTATCGTTAAGTTCACATTATTTTACATCTAAAACACGTCTTTACAATACATTTGGGTGAATATAAAAGGTCGTAAAAAAATTTTGAAATACAGGTGATGAATCCGCTAAATATCGTCTTAAGTCATTTCTAATAAACTAATCATACTTTTTATATTTTTAACGTTAAGTTCACATTATTTTACATCTAAAACACGTGTTTACAATACATTTGGATGAATACAAAAAATAGAAAAAAAATTTGGAAAAAAATTGGGTAAAAAATGGTGATAATTCCGCTAAATATCGTTTAAAGTCATTTGTATTGAACTAATCATACTTTTTATATTTTTATCGTTAAGTTCACATTATTTTACATCTAAAACACGTATTTACAATACATTTGGGTGAATACAAAAAATAGAAAAAAAATTTGGGAAAAAATTTGGTAAAAAATGGTGATAATTCCGCTAAATATCGTTTAAAGTCATTTGTATTGAACTAATCATACTTTTTATATTTTTATCGTTAAGTTCACATTATTTTACATCTAAAACACGTATTTACAATACATTTGGGTGAATACAAAAAATAGAAAAAAAATTTGGGAAAAAATTGGGTAAAAAATGGTGATAATTCCGCTAAATATCGTTTAAAGTCATTTGTATTGAACTAATCATACTTTTTATATTTTTATCGTTAAGTTCACATTATTTTACATCTAAAACACGTATTTACAATACATTTGGGTGAATACAAAAAATAGAAAAAAAATTTGGGAAAAAATTGGGTAAAAAATGGTGATAATTCCGCTAAATATCGTTTAAAGTCATTTGTATTGAACTAATCATACTTTTTATATTTTTAACGTTAAGTTCACATTATTTTACATCTAAAACACGTGTTTACAATACATTTGGGTGAATACAAAAAATAGAAAAAAAATTTGGTAAAAAATGGTGATAATTCCGATAAATATCGTTTAAAGTCATTTGTATTGAACTAATCATACTTTTTATATTTTTATCGTTAAGTTCACATTATTTTACATCTAAAACACGTATTTACAATACATTTGGGTGAATACAAAAAATAGAAAAAAAATTTGGTAAAAAATGGTGATAATTCCCCTAAATATCGTTTAAAGTCATTTGTATTGAACTAATCATACTTTTTATATTTTTATCGTTAAGTTCACATTATTTTGCATCTAAAACACGTATTTACAATACATTTGGGTGAATACAAAAAATAGAAAAAAAATTTGGGAAAAAATTGGGTAAAAAATGGTGATAATTCCGCTAAATATCGTTTAAAGTCATTTGTATTGAACTAATCATACTTTTTATATTTTCATCGTTAATTTCACATTATTTTACATCTAAAACACGTCTTTACAATACATTTGGGTGAATATAAAAGGTCGTAAAAAAATTTTGAAATACAAGTGATGAATCCGCTAAATATCGTCTTAAGTCATTTCTATTAAACTAATCATACTTTTTATATTTTTAACGTTAAGTTCACATTATTTTACATCTAAAACACGTGTTTACAATACATTTGGGTGAATACAAAAAATAGAAAAAAAATTTGGGAAAAAATTGGGTAAAAAATGGTGATAATTCCGCTAAATATCGTTTAAAGTCATTTGTATTGAACTAATCATACTTTTTATATTTTTATCGTTAAGTTCACATCATTTTACATCTAAAACACGTCTTTACAATACATTTGGGTGAATATAAAAGGTCGTAAAAAAATTTTGAAATACAGGTGATGAAACCGCTAAATATCGTCTCAAGTCATTTCTATTAAACTAATCATACTTTTTATATTTTTAACGTTAAGTTCACATTATTTTACATCTAAAACACGTGTTTACAATACATTTGGGTGAATACAAAAAATAGAAAAAAAATTTGGTAAAAAATTGTGATAATTCCGCTAAATATCGTTTAAAGTCATTTGTATTGAACTAATCATACTTTTTATATTTTTATCGTTAAGTTCACATTATTTTACATCTAAAACACGTATTTACAATACATTTGGGTGAATACAAAAAATAGAAAAAAAATTTGGGAAAAAATTTGGTAAAAAATTGTGATAATTCCGCTAAATATCGTTTAAAGTCATTTGTATTGAACTAATCATACTTTTTATATTTTTATCGTTAATTTCACATTATTTTACATCTAAAACACGTCTTTACAATACATTTGGGTGAATATAAAAGGTCGTAAAAAAATTTTGAAATACAGGTGATGAATCCGCTAAATATCGTCTTAAGTCATTTCTATTAAACTAATCATACTTTTTATATTTTTAACGTTAAGTTCACATTATTTTACATCTAAAACACGTGTATACAATACATTTGGGTGAATACAAAAAATAGAAAAAAAATTTGGGAAAAAATTGGGTAAAAAATGGTGATAATTCCGCTAAATATCGTTTAAAGTCATTTGTATTGAACTAATCATACTTTTTATATTTTTATCGTTAAGTTCACATTATTTTACATCTAAAACACGTATTTACAATACATTTGGGTGAATACAAAAAATAGAAAAAAAATTTGGGAAAAAATTGGGTAAAAAATGGTGATAATTCCGCTAAATATCGTTTAAAGTCATTTGTATTGAACTAATCATACTTTTTATATTTTTAACGTTAAGTTCACATTATTTTACATCTAAAACACGTGTTTACAATACATTTGGGTGAATACATAAAATAGAAAAAAAATTTGGTAAAAAATTGTGATAATTCCGCTAAATATCGTTTAAAGTCATTTGTATTGAACTAATCATACTTTTTATATTTTTATCGTTAAGTTCACATTATTTTACATCTAAAACACGTATTTACAATACATTTGGGTGAATACAAAAAATAGAAAAAAAATTTGGGAAAAAATTTGGTAAAAAATTGTGATAATTCCGCTAAATATCGTTTAAAGTCATTTGTATTGAACTAATCATACTTTTTATATTTTTATCGTTAATTTCACATTATTTTATATCTAAAACACGTCTTTACAATACATTTGGGTGAATATAAAAGGTCGTAAAAAAATTTTGAAATACAGGTGATTAATCCGCTAAATATCGTCTTAAGTCATTTCTATTAAACTAATCATACTTTTTATATTTTTAACGTTAAGTTCACATTATTTTACATCTAAAACACGTGTTTACAATACATTTGGGTGAATACAAAAAATAGAAAAAAAATTTGGTAAAAAATGGTGATAATTCCGCTAAATATCGTTTAAAGTCATTTGTATTGAACTAATCATACTTTTTATATTTTTATCGTTAAGTTCACATTTTTTTACATCTAAAACACGTCTTTACAATACATTTGGGTGAATATAAAAGGTCGTAAAAAAATTTTGAAATACAGGTGATGAATCCGCTAAATATCGTCTTAAGTCATTTCTATTAAACTAATCATACTTTTTATATTTTTAACGTTAAGTTCACATTATTTTACATCTAAAACACGTGTTTACAATACATTTGGATGAATACAAAAAATAGAAAAAAAATTTGGAAAAAAATTGGGTAAAAAATGGTGATAATTCCGCTAAATATCGTTTAAAGTCATTTGTATTGAACTAATCATACTTTTTATATTTTTATCGTTAAGTTCACATTATTTTACATCTAAAACACGTATTTACAATACATTTGGGTGAATACAAAAAATAGAAAAAAAATTTGGGAAAAAATTTGGTAAAAAATGGTGATAATTCCGCTAAATATCGTTTAAAGTCATTTGTATTGAACTAATCATACTTTTTATATTTTTATCGTTAAGTTCACATTATTTTACATCTAAAACACGTATTTACAATACATTTGGGTGAATACAAAAAATAGAAAAAAAATTTGGGAAAAAATTGGGTAAAAAATGGTGATAATTCCGCTAAATATCGTTTAAAGTCATTTGTATTGAACTAATCATACTTTTTATATTTTTATCGTTAAGTTCACATTATTTTACATCTAAAACACGTATTTACAATACATTTGGGTGAATACAAAAAATAGAAAAAAAATTTGGGAAAAAATTGGGTAAAAAATGGTGATAATTCCGCTAAATATCGTTTAAAGTCATTTGTATTGAACTAATCATACTTTTTATATTTTTAACGTTAAGTTCACATTATTTTACATCTAAAACACGTGTTTACAATACATTTGGGTGAATACAAAAAATAGAAAAAAAATTTGGTAAAAAATGGTGATAATTCCGCTAAATATCGTTTAAAGTCATTTGTATTGAACTAATCATACTTTTTATATTTTTATCGTTAAGTTCACATTATTTTACATCTAAAACACGTATTTACAATACATTTGGGTGAATACAAAAAATAGAAAAAAAATTTGGTAAAAAATGGTGATAATTCCGCTAAATATCGTTTAAAGTCATTTGTATTGAACTAATCATACTTTTTATATTTTTATCGTTAAGTTCACATTATTTTACATCTAAAACACGTATTTACAATACATTTGGGTGAATACAAAAAATAGAAAAAAAATTTGGGAAAAAATTGGGTAAAAAATGGTGATAATTCCGCTAAATATCGTTTAAAGTCATTTGTATTGAACTAATCATACTTTTTATATTTTCATCGTTAATTTCACATTATTTTACATCTAAAACACGTCTTTACAATACATTTGGGTGAATATAAAAGGTCGTAAAATAATTTTGAAATACAAGTGATGAATCCGCTAAATATCGTCTTAAGTCATTTCTATTAAACTAATCATACTTTTTATATTTTTAACGTTAAGTTCACATTATTTTACATCTAAAACACGTGTTTACAATACATTTGGGTGAATACAAAAAATAGAAAAAAAATTTGGGAAAAAATTGGGTAAAAAATGGTGATAATTCCGCTAAATATCGTTTAAAGTCATTTGTATTGAACTAATCATACTTTTTATATTTTTATCGTTAAGTTCACATCATTTTACATCTAAAACACGTCTTTACAATACATTTGGGTGAATATAAAAGGTCGTAAAAAAATTTTGAAATACAGGTGATGAAACCGCTAAATATCGTCTCAAGTCATTTCTATTAAACTAATCATACTTTTTATATTTTTAACGTTAAGTTCACATTATTTTACATCTAAAACACGTGTTTACAATACATTTGGGTGAATACAAAAAATAGAAAAAAAATTTGGTAAAAAATTGTGATAATTCCGCTAAATATCGTTTAAAGTCATTTGTATTGAACTAATCATACTTTTTATATTTTTATCGTTAAGTTCACATTATTTTACATCTAAAACACGTATTTACAATACATTTGGGTGAATACAAAAAATAGAAAAAAAATTTAGGAAAAAATTTGGTAAAAAATTGTGATAATTCCGCTAAATATCGTTTAAAGTCATTTGTATTGAACTAATCATACTTTTTATATTTTTATCGTTAATTTCACATTATTTTACATCTAAAACACGTCTTTACAATACATTTGGGTGAATATAAAAGGTCGTAAAAAAATTTTGAAATACAGGTGATGAATCCGCTAAATATCGTCTTAAGTCATTTCTATTAAACTAATCATACTTTTTATATTTTTAACGTTAAGTTCACATTATTTTACATCTAAAACACGTGTATACAATACATTTGGGTGAATACAAAAAATAGAAAAAAAATTTGGTAAAAAATGGTGATAATTCCGCTAAATATCGTTTAAAGTCATTTGTATTGAACTAATCATACTTTTTATATTTTTATCGTTAAGTTCACATTATTTTACATCTAAAACACGTATTTACAATACATTTGGGTGAATACAAAAAATAGAAAAAAAATTTGGGAAAAAATTGGGTAAAAAATGGTGATAATTCCGCTAAATATCGTTTAAAGTCATTTGTATTGAACTAATCATACTTTTTATATTTTTATCGTTAAGTTCACATTATTTTACATCTAAAACACGTATTTACAATACATTTGGGTGAATACAAAAATTAGAAAAAAAATTTGGGAAAAAATTGGGTAAAAAATGGTGATAATTCCGCTAAATATCGTTTAAAGTCATTTGTATTGAACTAATCATACTTTTTATATTTTTAACGTTAAGTTCACATTATTTTACATCTAAAACACGTATTTACAATACATTTGGGTGAATACATAAAATAGAAAAAAAATTTGGTAAAAAATTGTGATAATTCCGCTAAATATCGTTTAAAGTCATTTGTATTGAACTAATCATACTTTTTATATTTTTATCGTTAAGTTCACATTATTTTACATCTAAAACACGTATTTACAATACATTTGGGTGAATACAAAAAATAGAAAAAAAATTTGGGAAAAAATTTGGTAAAAAATTGTGATAATTCCGCTAAATATCGTTTAAAGTCATTTGTATTGAACTAATCATACTTTTTATATTTTTATCGTTAATTTCACATTATTTTATATCTAAAACACGTCTTTACAATACATTTGGGTGAATATAAAAGGTCGTAAAAAAATTTTGAAATACAGGTGATGAATCCGCTAAATATCGTCTTAAGTCATTTCTATTAAACTAATCATACTTTTTATATTTTTAACGTTAAGTTCACATTATTTTACATCTAAAACACGTGTTTACAATACATTTGGGTGAATACAAAAAATAGAAAAAAAATTGGGTAAAAAATGGTGATAATTCCGCTAAATATCGTTTAAAGTCATTTGTATTGAACTAATCATACTTTTTATATTTTTATCGTTAAGTTCACATTATTTTACATCTAAAACACGTATTTACAATACATTTGGGTGAATACAAAAAATAGAAAAAAAATTTGGGAAAAAATTTGGAAAAAAATTGTGATAATTCCGCTAAATATCGTTTAAAGTCATTTGTATTGAACTAATCATACTTTTTATATTTTTATCGTTAATTTCACATTATTTTACATCTAAAACACGTATTTACAATACATTTGGGTGAATACAAAAAATAGAAAAAAAATTTGGGAAAAAATTGGGTAAAAAATGGTGATAATTCCGCTAAATATCGTTTAAAGTCATTTGTATTGAACTAATCATACTTTTTATATTTTTATCGTTAAGTTCACATTATTTTACATCTAAAACACGTATTTACAATACATTTGGGTGAATACAAAAAATAGAAAAAAAATTTGGGAAAAAATTGGGTAAAAAATGGTGATAATTCCGCTAAATATCGTTTAAAGTCATTTGTATTGAACTAATCATACTTTTTATATTTTTAACGTTAAGTTCACATTATTTTACATCTAAAACACGTGTTTACAATACATTTGGGTGAATACAAAAAATAGAAAAAAAATTTGGTAAAAAATTGTGATAATTCCGCTAAATATCGTTTAAAGTCATTTGTATTGAACTAATCATACTTTTTATATTTTTATCGTTAAGTTCACATTATTTTACATCTAAAACACGTATTTACAATACATTTGGGTGAATACAAAAAATAGAAAAAAAATTTGGGAAAAAATTTGGTAAAAAATTGTGATAATTCCGCTAAATATCGTTTAAAGTCATTTGTATTGAACTAATCATACTTTTTATATTTTTATCGTTAATTTCACATTATTTTATATCTAAAACACGTCTTTACAATACATTTGGGTGAATATAAAAGGTCGTAAAAAAATTTTGAAATACAGGTGATGAATCCGCTAAATATCGTCTTAAGTCATTTCTATTAAACTAATCATACTTTTTATATTTTTAACGTTAAGTTCACATTATTTTATATCTAAAACACGTGTTTACAATACATTTGGGTGAATACAAAAAATAGAAAAAAAATTTGGTAAAAAATGGTGATAATTCCGCTAAATATCGTTTAAAGTCATTTGTATTGAACTAATCATACTTTTTATATTTTTATCGTTAAGTTCACATTATTTTACATCTAAAACACGTCTTTACAATACATTTGGGTGAATATAAAAGGTCGTAAAAAAATTTTGAAATACAGGTGATGAATCCGCTAAATATCGTCTTAAGTCATTTCTATTAAACTAATCATACTTTTTATATTTTTAACGTTAAGTTCACATTATTTTACATCTAAAACACGTGTTTACAATACATTTGGATGAATACAAAAAATAGAAAAAAAATTTGGAAAAAAATTGGGTAAAAAATGGTGATAATTCCGCTAAATATCGTTTAAAGTCATTTGTATTGAACTAATCATACTTTTTATATTTTTATCGTTAAGTTCACATTATTTTACATCTAAAACACGTATTTACAATACATTTGGGTGAATACAAAAAATAGAAAAAAAATTTGGTAAAAAATGGTGATAATTCCGCTATATATCGTTTAAAGTAATTTGTCTTGAACTAATCATACTTTTTATATTTTTATCGTTAAGTTCACATTATTTTACATCTAAAACACGTATTTACAATACATTTGGGTGAATACAAAAAATAGAAAAAAAATTGGGAAAAAATTTGGTAAAAAATGGTGATAATTCCGCTAAATATCGTTTAAAGTCATTTGTATTGAACTAATCATACTTTTTATATTTTTATCGTTAAGTTCACATTATTTTACATCTAAAACACGTATTTACAATACATTTGGGTGAATACAAAAGGTCGTAAAAAAATTTTGAAATACAGGTGATGAAACCGCTAAATATCGTCTCAAGTCATTTCTATTAAACTAATCATACTTTTTATATTTTTAATGTTAAGTTCACATTATTTTACATCTAAAACACGTGTTTACAATACATTTGGGTGAATACAAAAAATAGAAAAAAAATTTGGTAAAAAATTGTGATAATTCCGCTAAATATCGTTTAAAGTAATTTGTCTTGAACTAATCATACTTTTTATATTTTTATCGTTAAGTTCACATTATTTTACATCTAAAACACGTATTTACAATACATTTGGGTGAATACAAAAAATAGAAAAAAAATTGGGAAAAAATTTGGTAAAAAATGGTGATAATTCCGCTAAATATCGTTTAAAGTCATTTGTATTGAACTAATCATACTTTTTATATTTTTATCGTTAAGTTCACATTATTTTACATCTAAAACACGTATTTACAATACATTTGGGTGAATACAAAAGGTCGTAAAAAAATTTTGAAATACAGGTGATGAAACCGCTAAATATCGTCTCAAGTCATTTCTATTAAACTAATCATACTTTTTATATTTTTAACGTTAAGTTCACATTATTTTACATCTAAAACACGTGTTTACAATACATTTGGGTGAATACAAAAAATAGAAAAAAAATTTGGTAAAAAATTGTGATAATTCCGCTAAATATCGTTTAAAGTCATTTGTATTGAACTAATCATACTTTTTATATTTTTATCGTTAAGTTCACATTATTTTACATCTAAAACACGTATTTACAATACATTTGGGTGAATACAAAAAATAGAAAAAAAATTTGGGAAAAAATTTGGAAAAAAATTGTGATAATTCCGCTAAATATCGTTTAAAGTCATTTGTATTGAACTAATCATACTTTTTATATTTTTATCGTTAAGTTCACATTATTTTACATCTAAAACACGTCTTTACAATACATTTGGGTGAATATAAAAGGTCGTAAAAAAATTTTGAAATACAGGTGATGAATCCGCTAAATATCGTCTTAAGTCATTTCTATTAAACTAATCATACTTTTTATATTTTTAACGTTAAGTTCACATTATTTTACATCTAAAACACGTGTTTACAATACATTTGGATGAATACAAAAAATAGAAAAAAAATTTGGAAAAAAATTGGGTAAAAAATGGTGATAATTCCGCTAAATATCGTTTAAAGTCATTTGTATTGAACTAATCATACTTTTTATATTTTTATCGTTAAGTTCACATTATTTTACATCTAAAACACGTATTTACAATACATTTGGGTGAATACAAAAAATAGAAAAAAAATTTGGTAAAAAATGGTGATAATTCCGCTAAATATCGTTTAAAGACATTTGTATTGAACTAATCATACTTTTTATATTTTTATCGTTAAGTTCACATTATTTTACATCTAAAACACGTATTTACAATACATTTGGGTGAATACAAAAAATAGAAAAAAAATTTGGGAAAAAATTTGGTAAAAAATGGTGATAATTCCGCTAAATATCGTTTAAAGTCATTTGTATTGAACTAATCATACTTTTTATATTTTTATCGTTAAGTTCACATTATTTTACATCTAAAACACGTCTTTACAATACATTTGGGTGAATATAAAAGGTCGTAAAAAAATTTTGAAATACAGGTGATGAATCCGCTATATATCGTCTTAAGTCATTTCTATTAAACTAATCATACTTTTTATATTTTTAACGTTAAGTTTACATTATTTTACATCTAAAACACGAGTTTACAATACATTTGGGTGAATACAAAAAATAGAAAAAAAATTTGGGAAAAAATTGGGTAAAAAATGGTGATAATTCCGCTAAATATCGTTTAAAGTCATTTGTATTGAACTAATCATACTTTTTATATTTTTATCGTTAAGTTCACATTATTTTACATCTAAAACACGTATTTACAATACATTTGGGTGAATACAAAAAATAGAAAAAAAAATTTGGGAAAAAATTTGGTAAAAAATGGTGATAATTCCGCTAAATATCGTTTAAAGTAATTTGTCTTGAACTAATCATACTTTTTATATTTTTATCGTTAAGTTCACATTATTTTACATCTAAAACACGTATTTACAATACATTTGGGTGAATACAAAAAATAGAAAAAAAATTTGGGAAAAAATTTGGTAAAAAATGGTGATAATTCCGCTAAATATCGTTTAAAGTCATTTGTATTGAACTAATCATACTTTTTATATTTTTATCGTTAAGTTCACATTATTTTACATCTAAAACACGTATTTACAATACATTTGGGTGAATACAAAAAATAGAAAAAAAATTTGGGAAAAAATTGGGTAAAAAATGGTGATAATTCCGCTAAATATCGTTTAAAGTCATTTGTATTGAACTAATCATACTTTTTATATTTTTATCGTTAAGTTCACATTATTTTACATCTAAAACACGTATTTACAATACATTTGGGTGAATACAAAAAATAGAAAAAAAATTTGGGAAAAAATTGGGTAAAAAATGGTGATAATTCCGCTAAATATCGTTTAAAGTCATTTGTATTGAACTAATCATACTTTTTATATTTTTAACGTTAAGTTCACATTATTTTACATCTAAAACACGTATTTACAATACATTTGGGTGAATACATAAAATAGAAAAAAAATTTGGTAAAAAATTGTGATAATTCCGCTAAATATCGTTTAAAGTCATTTGTATTGAACTAATCATACTTTTTATATTTTTATCGTTAAGTTCACATTATTTTACATCTAAAACACGTATTTACAATACATTTGGGTGAATACAAAAAATAGAAAAAAAATTTGGGAAAAAATTTGGTAAAAAATTGTGATAATTCCGCTAAATATCGTTTAAAGTCATTTGTATTGAACTAATCATACTTTTTATATTTTTATCGTTAATTTCACATTATTTTATATCTAATACACGTCTTTACAATACATTTGGGTGAATATAAAAGGTCGTAAAAAAATTTTGAAATACAGGTGATGAATCCGCTAAATATCGTCTTAAGTCATTTCTATTAAACTAATCATACTTTTTATATTTTTAACGTTAAGTTCACATTATTTTACATCTAAAACACGTGTTTACAATACATTTGGGTGAATACAAAAAATAGAAAAAAAATTTGGTAAAAAATGGTGATAATTCCGCTATATATCGTTTAAAGTAATTTGTCTTGAACTAATCATACTTTTTATATTTTTATCGTTAAGTTCACATTATTTTACATCTAAAACACGTATTTACAATACATTTGGGTGAATACAAAAAATAGAAAAAAAATTGGGAAAAAATTTGGTAAAAAATGGTGATAATTCCGCTAAATATCGTTTAAAGTCATTTGTATTGAACTAATCATACTTTTTATATTTTTATCGTTAAGTTCACATTATTTTACATCTAAAACACGTATTTACAATACATTTGGGTGAATACAAAAGGTCGTAAAAAAATTTTGAAATACAGGTGATGAAACCGCTAAATATCGTCTCAAGTCATTTCTATTAAACTAATCATACTTTTTATATTTTTAATGTTAAGTTCACATTATTTTACATCTAAAACACGTGTTTACAATACATTTGGGTGAATACAAAAAATAGAAAAAAAATTTGGTAAAAAATTGTGATAATTCCGCTAAATATCGTTTAAAGTCATTTGTATTGAACTAATCATACTTTTTATATTTTTATCGTTAAGTTCACATTATTTTATATCTAAAACACGTCTTTACAATACATTTGGGTGAATATAAAAGGTCGTAAAAAAATTTTGAAATACAGGTGATGAATCCGCTAAATATCGTCTTAAGTCATTTCTATTAAACTAATCATACTTTTTATATTTTTAACGTTAAGTTCACATTATTTTACATCTAAAACACGTGTTTACAATACATTTGGGTGAATACAAAAAATAGAAAAAAAATTTGGTAAAAAATGGTGATAATTCCGCTATATATCGTTTAAAGTAATTTGTCTTGAACTAATCATACTTTTTATATTTTTATCGTTAAGTTCACATTATTTTACATCTAAAACACGTATTTACAATACATTTGGGTGAATACAAAAAATAGAAAAAAAATTGGGAAAAAATTTGGTAAAAAATGGTGATAATTCCGCTAAATATCGTTTAAAGTCATTTGTATTGAACTAATCATACTTTTTATATTTTTATCGTTAAGTTCACATTATTTTACATCTAAAACACGTCTTTACAATACATTTGGGTGAATATAAAAGGTCGTAAAAAAATTTTGAAATACAGGTGATGAATCCGCTATATATCGTCTTAAGTCATTTCTATTAAACTAATCATACTTTTTATATTTTTAACGTTAAGTTTACATTATTTTACATCTAAAACACGAGTTTACAATACATTTGGGTGAATACAAAAAATAGAAAAAAAATTTGGGAAAAAATTGGGTAAAAAATGGTGATAATTCCGCTAAATATCGTTTAAAGTCATTTGTATTGAACTAATCATACTTTTTATATTTTTATCGTTAAGTTCACATTATTTTACATCTAAAACACGTATTTACAATACATTTGGGTGAATACAAAAAATAGAAAAAAAAATTTGGGAAAAAATTTGGTAAAAAATGGTGATAATTCCGCTAAATATCGTTTAAAGTAATTTGTCTTGAACTAATCATACTTTTTATATTTTTATCGTTAAGTTCACATTATTTTACATCTAAAACACGTATTTACAATACATTTGGGTGAATACAAAAAATAGAAAAAAAATTTGGGAAAAAATTTGGTAAAAAATGGTGATAATTCCGCTAAATATCGTTTAAAGTCATTTGTATTGAACTAATCATACTTTTTATATTTTTATCGTTAAGTTCACATTATTTTACATCTAAAACACGTATTTACAATACATTTGGGTGAATACAAAAAATAGAAAAAAAATTTGGGAAAAAATTGGGTAAAAAATGGTGATAATTCCGCTAAATATCGTTTAAAGTCATTTGTATTGAACTAATCATACTTTTTATATTTTTATCGTTAAGTTCACATTATTTTACATCTAAAACACGTATTTACAATACATTTGGGTGAATACAAAAAATAGAAAAAAAATTTGGGAAAAAATTGGGTAAAAAATGGTGATAATTCCGCTAAATATCGTTTAAAGTCATTTGTATTGAACTAATCATACTTTTTATATTTTTAACGTTAAGTTCACATTATTTTACATCTAAAACACGTATTTACAATACATTTGGGTGAATACATAAAATAGAAAAAAAATTTGGTAAAAAATTGTGATAATTCCGCTAAATATCGTTTAAAGTCATTTGTATTGAACTAATCATACTTTTTATATTTTTATCGTTAAGTTCACATTATTTTACATCTAAAACACGTATTTACAATACATTTGGGTGAATACAAAAAATAGAAAAAAAATTTGGGAAAAAATTTGGTAAAAAATTGTGATAATTCCGCTAAATATCGTTTAAAGTCATTTGTATTGAACTAATCATACTTTTTATATTTTTATCGTTAATTTCACATTATTTTATATCTAATACACGTCTTTACAATACATTTGGGTGAATATAAAAGGTCGTAAAAAAATTTTGAAATACAGGTGATGAATCCGCTAAATATCGTCTTAAGTCATTTCTATTAAACTAATCATACTTTTTATATTTTTAACGTTAAGTTCACATTATTTTACATCTAAAACACGTGTTTACAATACATTTGGGTGAATACAAAAAATAGAAAAAAAATTTGGTAAAAAATGGTGATAATTCCGCTATATATCGTTTAAAGTAATTTGTCTTGAACTAATCATACTTTTTATATTTTTATCGTTAAGTTCACATTATTTTACATCTAAAACACGTATTTACAATACATTTGGGTGAATACAAAAAATAGAAAAAAAATTGGGAAAAAATTTGGTAAAAAATGGTGATAATTCCGCTAAATATCGTTTAAAGTCATTTGTATTGAACTAATCATACTTTTTATATTTTTATCGTTAAGTTCACATTATTTTACATCTAAAACACGTATTTACAATACATTTGGGTGAATACAAAAGGTCGTAAAAAAATTTTGAAATACAGGTGATGAAACCGCTAAATATCGTCTCAAGTCATTTCTATTAAACTAATCATACTTTTTATATTTTTAATGTTAAGTTCACATTATTTTACATCTAAAACACGTGTTTACAATACATTTGGGTGAATACAAAAAATAGAAAAAAAATTTGGTAAAAAATTGTGATAATTCCGCTAAATATCGTTTAAAGTCATTTGTATTGAACTAATCATACTTTTTATATTTTTATCGTTAAGTTCACATTATTTTATATCTAAAACACGTCTTTACAATACATTTGGGTGAATATAAAAGGTCGTAAAAAAATTTTGAAATACAGGTGATGAATCCGCTAAATATCGTCTTAAGTCATTTCTATTAAACTAATCATACTTTTTATATTTTTAACGTTAAGTTCACATTATTTTACATCTAAAACACGTGTTTACAATACATTTGGGTGAATACAAAAAATAGAAAAAAAATTTGGTAAAAAATGGTGATAATTCCGCTATATATCGTTTAAAGTAATTTGTCTTGAACTAATCATACTTTTTATATTTTTATCGTTAAGTTCACATTATTTTACATCTAAAACACGTATTTACAATACATTTGGGTGAATACAAAAAATAGAAAAAAAATTGGGAAAAAATTTGGTAAAAAATGGTGATAATTCCGCTAAATATCGTTTAAAGTCATTTGTATTGAACTAATCATACTTTTTATATTTTTATCGTTAAGTTCACATTATTTTACATCTAAAACACGTATTTACAATACATTTGGGTGAATACAAAAGGTCGTAAAAAAATTTTGAAATACAGGTGATGAAACCGCTAAATATCGTCTCAAGTCATTTCTATTAAACTAATCATACTTTTTATATTTTTAACGTTAAGTTCACATTATTTTACATCTAAAACACGTGTTTACAATACATTTGGGTGAATACAAAAAATAGAAAAAAAATTTGGTAAAAAATTGTGATAATTCCGCTAAATATCGTTTAAAGTCATTTGTATTGAACTAATCATACTTTTTATATTTTTATCGTTAAGTTCACATTATTTTACATCTAAAACACGTATTTACAATACATTTGGGTGAATACAAAAAATAGAAAAAAAATTTGGGAAAAAATTTGGAAAAAAATTGTGATAATTCCGCTAAATATCGTTTAAAGTCATTTGTATTGAACTAATCATACTTTTTATATTTTTATCGTTAATTTCACATTATTTTACATCTAAAACACGTATTTACAATACATTTGGGTGAATACAAAAAATAGAAAAAAAATTTGGGAAAAAATTGGGTAAAAAATGGTGATAATTCCGCTAAATATCGTTTAAAGTCATTTGTATTGAACTAATCATACTTTTTATATTTTTAACGTTAAGTTCACATTATTTTACATCTAAAACACGTGTTTACAATACATTTGGGTGAATACAAAAAATAGAAAAAAAATTTGGTAAAAAATTGTGATAATTCCGCTAAATATCGTTTAAAGTCATTTGTATTGAACTAATCATACTTTTTATATTTTTATCGTTAAGTTCACATTATTTTACATCTAAAACACGTATTTACAATACATTTGGGTGAATACAAAAAATAGAAAAAAAATTTGGGAAAAAATTGGGTAAAAAATGGTGATAATTCCGCTAAATATCGTTTAAAGTCATTTGTATTGAACTAATCATACTTTTTATATTTTTATCGTTAAGTTCACATTATTTTACATCTAAAACACGTATTTACAATACATTTGGGTGAATACAAAAAATAGAAAAAAAATTTGGGAAAAAATTGGGTAAAAAATGGTGATAATTCCGCTAAATATCGTTTAAAGTCATTTGTATTGAACTAATCATACTTTTTATATTTTTAACGTTAAGTTCACATTATTTTACATCTAAAACACGTATTTACAATACATTTGGGTGAATACATAAAATAGAAAAAAAATTTGGTAAAAAATTGTGATAATTCCGCTAAATATCGTTTAAAGTCATTTGTATTGAACTAATCATACTTTTTATATTTTTATCGTTAAGTTCACATTATTTTACATCTAAAACACGTATTTACAATACATTTGGGTGAATACAAAAAATAGAAAAAAAATTTGGGAAAAAATTTGGTAAAAAATTGTGATAATTCCGCTAAATATCGTTTAAAGTCATTTGTATTGAACTAATCATACTTTTTATATTTTTATCGTTAATTTCACATTATTTTATATCTAATACACGTCTTTACAATACATTTGGGTGAATATAAAAGGTCGTAAAAAAATTTTGAAATACGTGTGATGAATCCGCTAAATATCGTCTTAAGTCATTTCTATTAAACTAATCATACTTTTTATATTTTTAACGTTAAGTTCACATTATTTTACATCTAAAACACGTGTTTACAATACATTTGGGTGAATACAAAAAATAGAAAAAAAATTTGGTAAAAAATGGTGATAATTCAGCTATATATCGTTTAAAGTAATTTGTCTTGAACTAATCATACTTTTTATATTTTTATCGTTAAGTTCACATTATTTTACATCTAAAACACGTATTTACAATACATTTGGGTGAATACAAAAAATAGAAAAAAAATTGGGAAAAAATTTGGTAAAAAATGGTGATAATTCCGCTAAATATCGTTTAAAGTCATTTGTATTGAACTAATCATACTTTTTATATTTTTATCGTTAAGTTCACATTATTTTACATCTAAAACACGTATTTACAATACATTTGGGTGAATACAAAAGGTCGTAAAAAAATTTTGAAATACAGGTGATGAAACCGCTAAATATCGTCTCAAGTCATTTCTATTAAACTAATCATACTTTTTATATTTTTAATGTTAAGTTCACATTATTTTACATCTAAAACACGTGTTTACAATACATTTGGGTGAATACAAAAAATAGAAAAAAAATTTGGTAAAAAATTGTGATAATTCCGCTAAATATCGTTTAAAGTCATTTGTATTGAACTAATCATACTTTTTATATTTTTATCGTTAAGTTCACATTATTTTATATCTAAAACACGTCTTTACAATACATTTGGGTGAATATAAAAGGTCGTAAAAAAATTTTGAAATACAGGTGATGAATCCGCTAAATATCGTCTTAAGTCATTTCTATTAAACTAATCATACTTTTTATATTTTTAACGTTAAGTTCACATTATTTTACATCTAAAACACGTGTTTACAATACATTTGGGTGAATACAAAAAATAGAAAAAAAATTTGGTAAAAAATGGTGATAATTCCGCTATATATCGTTTAAAGTAATTTGTCTTGAACTAATCATACTTTTTATATTTTTATCGTTAAGTTCACATTATTTTACATCTAAAACACGTATTTACAATACATTTGGGTGAATACAAAAAATAGAAAAAAAATTGGGAAAAAATTTGGTAAAAAATGGTGATAATTCCGCTAAATATCGTTTAAAGTCATTTGTATTGAACTAATCATACTTTTTATATTTTTATCGTTAAGTTCACATTATTTTACATCTAAAACACGTATTTACAATACATTTGGGTGAATACAAAAGGTCGTAAAAAAATTTTGAAATACAGGTGATGAAACCGCTAAATATCGTCTCAAGTCATTTCTATTAAACTAATCATACTTTTTATATTTTTAACGTTAAGTTCACATTATTTTACATCTAAAACACGTGTTTACAATACATTTGGGTGAATACAAAAAATAGAAAAAAAATTTGGTAAAAAATTGTGATAATTCCGCTAAATATCGTTTAAAGTCATTTGTATTGAACTAATCATACTTTTTATATTTTTATCGTTAAGTTCACATTATTTTACATCTAAAACACGTATTTACAATACATTTGGGTGAATACAAAAAATAGAAAAAAAATTTGGGAAAAAATTTGGAAAAAAATTGTGATAATTCCGCTAAATATCGTTTAAAGTCATTTGTATTGAACTAATCATACTTTTTATATTTTTATCGTTAATTTCACATTATTTTACATCTAAAACACGTATTTACAATACATTTGGGTGAATACAAAAAATAGAAAAAAAATTTGGGAAAAAATTGGGTAAAAAATGGTGATAATTCCGCTAAATATCGTTTAAAGTCATTTGTATTGAACTAATCATACTTTTTATATTTTTAACGTTAAGTTCACATTATTTTACATCTAAAACACGTGTATACAATACATTTGGGTGAATACAAAAAATAGAAAAAAAATTTGGTAAAAAATTGTGATAATTCCGCTAAATATCGTTTAAAGTCATTTGTATTGAACTAATCATACTTTTTATATTTTTATCGTTAAGTTCACATTATTTTACATCTAAAACACGTATTTACAATACATTTGGGTGAATACAAAAAATAGAAAAAAAATTTGGGAAAAAATTTGGTAAAAAATTGTGATAATTCCGCTAAATATCGTTTAAAGTCATTTGTATTGAACTAATCATACTTTTTATATTTTTATCGTTAATTTCACATTATTTTATATCTAAAACACGTCTTTACAATACATTTGGGTGAATATAAAAGGTCGTAAAAAAATTTTGAAATACAGGTGATGAATCCGCTAAATATCGTCTTAAGTCATTTCTATTAAACTAATCATACTTTTTATATTTTTAACATTAAGTTCACATTATTTTACATCTAAAACACGTGTTTACAATACATTTGGGTGAATACAAAAAATAGAAAAAAAATTTGGTAAAAAATGGTGATAATTCCGCTAAATATCGTTTAAAGTCATTTGTATTGAACTAATCATACTTTTTATATTTTTATCGTTAAGTTCACATTATTTTACATCTAAAACACGTCTTTACAATACATTTGGGTGAATATAAAAGGTCGTAAAAAAATTTTGAAATACAGGTGATGAATCCGCTAAATATCGTCTTAAGTCATTTCTATTAAACTAATCATAATTTTTATATTTTTAACGTTAAGTTCACATTATTTTACATCTAAAACACGTGTTTACAATACATTTGGATGAATACAAAAAATAGAAAAAAAATTTGGAAAAAAATTGGGTAAAAAATGGTGATAATTCCGCTAAATATCGTTTAAAGTCATTTGTATTGAACTAATCATACTTTTTATATTTTTATCGTTAAGTTCACATTATTTTACATCTAAAACACGTATTTACAATACATTTGGGTGAATACAAAAAATAGAAAAAAAATTTGGTAAAAAATGGTGATAATTCTGCTAAATATCGTTTAAAGTCATTTGTATTGAACTAATCATACTTTTTATATTTTTATCGTTAATTTCACATTATTTTATATCTAAAACACGTCTTTACAATACATTTGGGTGAATATAAAAGGTCGTAAAAAAATTTTGAAATACAGGTGATGAATCCGCTAAATATCGTCTTAAGTCATTTCTATTAAACTAATCATACTTTTTATATTTTTAACATTAAGTTCACATTATTTTACATCTAAAACACGTGTTTACAATACATTTGGGTGAATACAAAAAATAGAAAAAAAATTTGGTAAAAAATGGTGATAATTCCGCTAAATATCGTTTAAAGTCATTTGTATTGAACTAATCATACTTTTTATATTTTTATCGTTAAGTTCACATTATTTTACATCTAAAACACGTCTTTACAATACATTTGGGTGAATATAAAAGGTCGTAAAAAAATTTTGAAATACAGGTGATGAATCCGCTAAATATCGTCTTAAGTCATTTCTATTAAACTAATCATAATTTTTATATTTTTAACGTTAAGTTCACATTATTTTACATCTAAAACACGTGTTTACAATACATTTGGATGAATACAAAAAATAGAAAAAAAATTTGGAAAAAAATTGGGTAAAAAATGGTGATAATTCCGCTAAATATCGTTTAAAGTCATTTGTATTGAACTAATCATACTTTTTATATTTTTATCGTTAAGTTCACATTATTTTACATCTAAAACACGTATTTACAATACATTTGGGTGAATACAAAAAATAGAAAAAAAATTTGGGAAAAAATTTGGTAAAAAATGGTGATAATTCCGCTAAATATCGTTTAAAGACATTTGTATTGAACTAATCATACTTTTTATATTTTTATCGTTAAGTTCACATTATTTTACATCTAAAACACGTATTTACAATACATTTGGGTGAATACAAAAAATAGAAAAAAAATTTGGGAAAAAATTTGGTAAAAAATGGTGATAATTCCGCTAAATATCGTTTAAAGTCATTTGTATTGAACTAATCATACTTTTTATATTTTTATCGTTAAGTTCACATTATTTTACATCTAAAACACGTCTTTACAATACATTTGGGTGAATATAAAAGGTCGTAAAAAAATTTTGAAATACAGGTGATGAATCCGCTATATATCGTCTTAAGTCATTTCTATTAAACTAATCATACTTTTTATATTTTTAACGTTAAGTTTACATTATTTTACATCTAAAACACGAGTTTACAATACATTTGGGTGAATACAAAAAATAGAAAAAAAATTTGGGAAAAAATTGGGTAAAAAATGGTGATAATTCCGCTAAATATCGTTTAAAGTCATTTGTATTGAACTAATCATACTTTTTATATTTTTATCGTTAAGTTCACATTATTTTACATCTAAAACACGTATTTACAATACATTTGGGTGAATACAAAAAATAGAAAAAAAAATTTGGGAAAAAATTTGGTAAAAAATGGTGATAATTCCGCTAAATATCGTTTAAAGTAATTTGTCTTGAACTAATCATACTTTTTATATTTTTATCGTTAAGTTCACATTATTTTACATCTAAAACACGTATTTACAATACATTTGGGTGAATACAAAAAATAGAAAAAAAATTGGGAAAAAATTTGGTAAAAAATGGTGATAATTCCGCTAAATATCGTTTAAAGTCATTTTTATTGAACTAATCATACTTTTTATATTTTTTTCGTTAAGTTCACATTATTTTACATCTAAAACACGTATTTACAATACATTTGGGTGAATACAAAAGGTCGTAAAAAAATTTTGAAATACAGGTGATGAAACCGCTAAATATCGTCTCAAGTCATTTCTATTAAACTAATCATACTTTTTATATTTTTAACGTTAAGTTCACATTATTTTACATCTAAAACACGTGTTTACAATACATTTGGGTGAATACAAAAAATAGAAAAAAAATTTGGTAAAAAATTGTGATAATTCCGCTAAATATCGTTTAAAGTCATTTGTATTGAACTAATCATACTTTTTATATTTTTATCGTTAAGTTCACATTATTTTACATCTAAAACACGTATTTACAATACATTTGGGTGAATACAAAAAATAGAAAAAAAATTTGGGAAAAAATTTGGTAAAAAATTGTGATAATTCCGCTAAATATCGTTTAAAGTCATTTGTATTGAACTAATCATACTTTTTATATTTTTATCGTTAATTTCACATTATTTTACATCTAAAACACGTCTTTACAATACATTTGGGTGAATATAAAAGGTCGTAAAAAAATTTTGAAATACAGGTGATGAATCCGCTAAATATCGTCTTAAGTCATTTCTATTAAACTAATCATACTTTTTATATTTTTAACGTTAAGTTCACATTATTTTACATCTAAAACACGTGTTTACAATACATTTGGGTGAATACAAAAAATAGAAAAAAAATTTGGTAAAAAATGGTGATAATTCCGCTAAATATCGTTTAAAGTCATTTGTATTGAACTAATCATACTTTTTATATTTTTATCGTTAAGTTCACATTATTTTACATCTAAAACACGTATTTACAATACATTTGGGTGAATACAAAAAATAGAAAAAAAATTTGGGAAAAAATTGGGTAAAAAATGGTGATAATTCCGCTAAATATCGTTTAAAGTCATTTGTATTGAACTAATCATACTTTTTATATTTTTATCGTTAAGTTCACATTATTTTACATCTAAAACACGTATTTACAATACATTTGGGTGAATACAAAAAATAGAAAAAAAATTTGGGAAAAAATTTGGTAAAAAATGGTGATAATTCCGCTAAATATCGTTTAAAGTCATTTGTATTGAACTAATCATACTTTTTATATTTTTATCGTTAAGTTCACATTATTTTACATCTAAAACACGTCTTTACAATACATTTGGGTGAATATAAAAGGTCGTAAAAAAATTTTGAAATACAGGTGATGAATCCGCTATATATCGTCTTAAGTCATTTCTATTAAACTAATCATACTTTTTATATTTTTAACGTTAAGTTTACATTATTTTACATCTAAAACACGAGTTTACAATACATTTGGGTGAATACAAAAAATAGAAAAAAAATTTGGGAAAAAATTGGGTAAAAAATGGTGATAATTCCGCTAAATATCGTTTAAAGTCATTTGTATTGAACTAATCATACTTTTTATATTTTTATCGTTAAGTTCACATTATTTTACATCTAAAACACGTATTTACAATACATTTGGGTGAATACAAAAAATAGAAAAAAAAATTTGGGAAAAAATTTGGTAAAAAATGGTGATAATTCCGCTAAATATCGTTTAAAGTCATTTGTCTTGAACTAATCATACTTTTTATATTTTTATCGTTAAGTTCACATTATTTTACATCTAAAACACGTATTTACAATACATTTGGGTGAATACAAAAAATAGAAAAAAAATTGGGAAAAAATTTGGTAAAAAATGGTGATAATTCCGCTAAATATCGTTTAAAGTCATTTGTATTGAACTAATCATACTTTTTATATTTTTATCGTTAAGTTCACATTATTTTACATCTAAAACACGTCTTTACAATACATTTGGGTGAATATAAAAGGTCGTAAAAAAATTTTGAAATACAGGTGATGAATCCGCTAAATATCGTCTTAAGTCATTTCTATTAAACTAATCATACTTTTTATATTTTTAACGTTAAGTTCACATTATTTTACATCTAAAACACGTGTTTACAATACATTTGGGTGAATACAAAAAATAGAAAAAAAATTTGGTAAAAAATGGTGATAATTCCGCTAAATATCGTTTAAATTCATTTGTATTGAACTAATCATACTTTTTATATTTTTATCGTTAAGTTCACATTATTTTACATCTAAAACACGTATTTACAATACATTTGGGGGAATACAAAAAATAGAAAAAAAAATTTGGGAAAAAATTTGGTAAAAAATGGTGATAATTCCGCTAAATATCGTTTAAAGTCATTTGTATTGAACTAATCATACTTTTTATATTTTTATCGTTAAGTTCACATTATTTTACATCTAAAACACGTATTTACAATACATTTGGGTGAATACAAAAAATAGAAAAAAAATTGGGAAAAAATTTGGTAAAAAATGGTGATAATTCCGCTAAATATCGTTTAAAGTCATTTGTATTGAACTAATCATACTTTTTATATTTTTATCGTTAAGTTCACATTATTTTACATCTAAAACACGTATTTACAATACATTTGGGTGAATATAAAAGGTCGTAAAAAAATTTTGAAATACAGGTGATGAATCCGCTAAATATCGTCTTAAGTCATTTCTATTAAACTAATCATACTTTTTATATTTTTAACGTTAAATTCACATTATTTTACATCTAAAACACGTGTTTACAATACATTTGGGTGAATACTAAAAATAGAAAAAAAATTTGTTAAAAAATGGTGATAATTCCGCTAAATATCGTTAAAAGTCATTTGTATTGACCTAATCATACTTTTTATATTTTTATCGTTAAGTTCACATTATTTTACATCTAAAACACGTATTTACAATACATTTGGGTGAATACAAAAAATAGAAAAAAAATTTGGGAAAAAATTTGGTAAAAAATGGTGATAATTCCGCTAAATATCGTTTAAAGTCATTTGTATTGAACTAATCATACTTTTTATATTTTTATCGTTAAGTTCACATTATTTTACATCTAAAACACGTATTTACAATACATTTGGGTGAATACAAAAAATAGAAAAAAAATTGGGAAAAAATTTGGTAAAAAATGGTGATAATTCCGCTAAATATCGTTTAAAGTCATTTGTATTGAACTAATCATACTTTTTATATTTTTATCGTTAAGTTCACATTATTTTACATCTAAAACACGTCTTTACAATACATTTGGGTGAATATAAAAGGTCGTAAAAAAATTTTGAAATACAGGTGATGAATCCGCTAAATATCGTCTTAAGTCATTTCTATTAAACTAATCATACTTTTTATATTTTTAACGTTAAGTTCACATTATTTTACATCTAAAACACGTGTTTACAATACATTTGGGTGAATACTAAAAATAGAAAAAAAATTTGTTAAAAAATGGTGATAATTCCGCTAAATATCGTTAAAAGTCATTTGTATTGACCCAATCATACTTTTTATATTTTTATCGTTAAGTTCACATTATTTTACATCTAAAACACGTATTTACAATACATTTGGGTGAATACAAAAAATAGAAAAAAAATTTGGGAAAAAATTTGGTAAAAAATGGTGATAATTCCGCTAAATATCGTTTAAAGTCATTTGTATTGAACTAATCATACTTTTTATATTTTTATCGTTAAGTTCACATTATTTTACATCTAAAACACGTCTATACAATACATTTGGGTGAATATAAAAGGTCGTAAAAAAATTTTGAAATACAGGTGATGAATCCGCTAAATATCGTCTTAAGTCATTTCTATTAAACTAATCATACTTTTTATATTTTTAACGTTAAGTTCACATTATTTTACATCTAAAAAACGTGTTTACAATACATTTGGGTGAATACAAAAAATAGAAAAAAAATTTGGTAAAAAATGGTGATAATTCCGCTAAATATCGTTTAAAGTCATTTGTATTGAACTAATCATACTTTTTATATTTTTATCGTTAAGTTCACATTATTTTACATCTAAAACACGTATTTACAATACATTTGGGTGAATACAAAAAATAGAAAAAAAATTTGGGAAAAAATTTGGTAAAAAATGGTGATAATTCCGCTAAATATCGTTTAAAGTCATTTGTATTGAACTAATCATACTTTTTATATTTTTATCGTTAAGTTCACATTATTTTACATCTAAAACACGTATTTACAATACATTTGGGTGAATACAAAAAATAGAAAAAAAATTTGGGAAAAAATTTGGTAAAAAATGGTGATAATTCCGCTAAATATCGTTTAAAGTCATTTGTATTGAACTAATCATACTTTTTATATTTTTAACGTTAAGTTCACATTATTTTACATCTAAAACACGTCTATACAATACATTTGGGTGAATATAAAAGGTCGTAAAAAAATTTTGAAATACAGGTGATGAATCCGCTAAATATCGTCTTAAGTCATTTCTATTAAACTAATCATACTTTTTATATTTTTAACGTTAAGTTCACATTATTTTACATCTAAAACACGTGTTTACAATACATTTGGGTGAATACTAAAAATAGAAAAAAAATTTGTTAAAAAATGGTGATAATTCCGCTAAATATCGTTAAAAGTCATTTGTATTGACCCAATCATACTTTTTATATTTTTATCGTTAAGTTCACATTATTTTACATCTAAAACACGTATTTACAATACATTTGGGTGAATACAAAAAATAGAAAAAAAATTTGGGAAAAAATTTGGTAAAAAATGGTGATAATTCCGCTAAATATCGTTTAAAGTCATTTGTATTGAACTAATCATACTTTTTATATTTTTATCGTTAAGTTCACATTATTTTACATCTAAAACACGTCTATACAATACATTTGGGTGAATATAAAAGGTCGTAAAAAAATTTTGAAATACAGGTGATGAATCCGCTAAATATCGTCTTAAGTCATTTCTATTAAACTAATCATACTTTTTATATTTTTAACGTTAAGTTCACATTATTTTACATCTAAAAAACGTGTTTACAATACATTTGGGTGAATACAAAAAATAGAAAAAAAATTTGGTAAAAAATGGTGATAATTCCGCTAAATATCGTTTAAAGTCATTTGTATTGAACTAATCATACTTTTTATATTTTTATCGTTAAGTTCACATTATTTTACATCTAAAACACGTATTTACAATACATTTGGGTGAATACAAAAAATAGAAAAAAAATTTGGGAAAAAATTTGGTAAAAAATGGTGATAATTCCGCTAAATATCGTTTAAAGTCATTTGTATTGAACTAATCATACTTTTTATATTTTTATCGTTAAGTTCACATTATTTTACATCTAAAACACGTATTTACAATACATTTGGGTGAATACAAAAAATAGAAAAAAAATTTGGTAAAAAATGGTGATAATTCCGCTAAATATCGTTTAAAGTCATTTGTATTGATCTAATCATACTTTTTATATTTTTATCGTTAAGTTCACATTATTTTACATCTAAAACACGTCTATACAATACATTTGGGTGAATATAAAAGGTCGTAAAAAAATTTTGAAATACAGGTGATGAATCCGCTAAATATCGTCTTAAGTCATTTCTATTAAACTAATCATACTTTTTATATTTTTAACGTTAAGTTCACATTATTTTACATCTAAAAAACGTGTTTACAATACATTTGGGTGAATACAAAAAATAGAAAAAAAATTTGGTAAAAAATGGTGATAATTCCGCTAAATATCGTTTAAAGTCATTTGTATTGAACTAATCATACTTTTTATATTTTTATCGTAAAGTTCACATTATTTTACATCTAAAACACGTATTTACAATACATTTGGGGGAATACAAAAAATAGAAAAAAAAATTTGGGAAAAAATTTGGTAAAAAATGGTGATAATTCCGCTAAATATCGTTTAAAGTCATTTGTATTGAACTAATCATACTTTTTATATTTTTATCGTTAAGTTCACATTATTTTACATCTAAAACACGTATTTACAATACATTTGGGTGAATACAAAAAATAGAAAAATATTGGGAAAAAATTTGGTAAAAAATGGTGATAATTCCGCTAAATATCGTTTAAAGTCATTTGTATTGAACTAATCATACTTTTTATATTTTTATCGTTAAGTTCACATTATTTTACATCTAAAACACGTCTTTACAATACATTTGGGTGAATATAAAAGGTCGTAAAAAAATTTTGAAATACAGGTGATGAATCCGCTAAATATCGTCTTAAGTCATTTCTATTAAACTAATCATACTTTTTATATTTTTAACGTTAAGTTCACATTATTTTACATCTAAAACACGTGTTTACAATACATTTGGGTGAATACAAAAAATAGAAAAAAAATTTGGGAAAAAATTGGGTAAAAAATGGTGATAATTCCGCTAAATATCGTTTAAAGTCATTTGTATTGAACTAATCATACTTTTTATATTTTTATCGTTAAGTTCACATTATTTTACATCTAAAACACGTATTTACAATACATTTGGGTGAATACAAAAAATAGAAAAAAAATTTGGGAAAAAATTTGGTAAAAAATGGTGATAATTCCGCTAAATATCGTTTAAAGTCATTTGTATTGAACTAATCATACTTTTTATATTTTTATCGTTAAGTTCACATTATTTTACATCTAAAACACGTATTTACAATACATTTGGGTGAATATAAAAGGTCGTAAAAAAATTTTGAAATACAGGTGATGAATCCGCTAAATATCGTCTTAAGTCATTTCTATTAAACTAATCATACTTTTTATATTTTTAACGTTAAGTTCACATTATTTTACATCTAAAACACGTGTTTACAATACATTTGGGTGAATACTAAAAATAGAAAAAAAATTTGTTAAAAAATGGTGATAATTCCGCTAAATATCGTTAAAAGTCATTTGTATTGACCCAATCATACTTTTTATATTTTTATCGTTAAGTTCACCCTATTTTACATCTAAAACACGTATTTACAATACATTTGGGTGAATACAAAAAATAGAAAAAAAATTTGGGAAAAAATTTGGTAAAAAATGGTGATAATTCCGCTAAATATCGTTTAAAGTCATTTGTATTGAACTAATCATACTTTTTATATTTTTATCGTTAAGTTCACATTATTTTACATCTAAAACACGTATTTACAATACATTTGGGTGAATACAAAAAATAGAAAAAAAATTTGGGAAAAAATTTGGTAAAAAATGGTGATAATTCCGCTAAATATCTTTTAAAGTCATTTGTATTGAACTAATCATACTTTTTATATTTTTATCGTTAAGTTCACATTATTTTACATCTAAAACACGTCTTTACAATACATTTGGGTGAATACAAAAAATAGAAAAAAAATTTGGGAAAAAATTGGGTAAAAAATGGTGATAATTCCGCTAAATATCGTTTAAAGTCATTTGTATTCAACTAATCATACTTTTTATATTTTTATCGTTAAGTTCACATCATTTTACATCTAAAACACGTCTTTACAATACATTTGGGTGAATATAAAAGGTCGTAAAAAAATTTTGAAATACAGGTGATGAAACCGCTAAATATCGTCTTAAGTCATTTCTATTAAACTAATCATACTTTTTATATTTTTAACGTTAAGTTCACATTATTTTACATCTAAAACACGTGTTTACAATACATTTGGGTGAATACTAAAAATAGAAAAAAAATTTGTTAAAAAATGGTGATAATTCCGCTAAATATCGTTAAAAGTCATTTGTATTGACCCAATCATACTTTTTATATTTTTATCGTTAAGTTCACATTATTTTACATCTAAAACACGTATTTACAATACATTTGGGTGAATACAAAAAATAGAAAAAAAATTTGGGAAAAAATTTGGTAAAAAATGGTGATAATTCCGCTAAATATCGTTTAAAGTCATTTGTATTGAACTAATCATACTTTTTATATTTTTATCGTTAAGTTCACATTATTTTACATCTAAAACACGTCTATACAATACATTTGGGTGAATATAAAAGGTCGTAAAAAAATTTTGAAATACAGGTGATGAATCCGCTAAATATCGTCTTAAGTCATTTCTATTAAACTAATCATACTTTTTATATTTTTAACGTTAAGTTCACATTATTTTACATCTAAAAAACGTGTTTACAATACATTTGGGTGAATACAAAAAATAGAAAAAAAATTTGGTAAAAAATGGTGATAATTCCGCTAAATATCGTTTAAAGTCATTTGTATTGAACTAATCATACTTTTTATATTTTTATCGTTAAGTTCACATTATTTTACATCTAAAACACGTATTTACAATACATTTGGGTGAATACAAAAAATAGAAAAAAAATTTGGGAAAAAATTTGGTAAAAAATGGTGATAATTCCGCTAAATATCGTTTAAAGTCATTTGTATTGAACTAATCATACTTTTTATATTTTTATCGTTAAGTTCACATTATTTTACATCTAAAACACGTATTTACAATACATTTGGGTGAATACAAAAAATAGAAAAAAAATTTGGTAAAAAATGGTGATAATTCCGCTAAATATCGTTTAAAGTCATTTGTATTGAACTAATCATACTTTTTATATTTTTATCGTTAAGTTCACATTATTTTACATCTAAAACACGTCTATACAATACATTTGGGTGAATATAAAAGGTCGTAAAAAAATTTTGAAATACAGGTGATGAATCCGCTAAATATCGTCTTAAGTCATTTCTATTAAACTAATCATACTTTTTATATTTTTAACGTTAAGTTCACATTATTTTACATCTAAAAAACGTGTTTACAATACATTTGGGTGAATACAAAAAATAGAAAAAAAATTTGGTAAAAAATGGTGATAATTCCGCTAAATATCGTTTAAAGTCATTTGTATTGAACTAATCATACTTTTTATATTTTTATCGTAAAGTTCACATTATTTTACATCTAAAACACGTATTTACAATACATTTGGGGGAATACAAAAAATAGAAAAAAAAATTTGGGAAAAAATTTGGTAAAAAATGGTGATAATTCCGCTAAATATCGTTTAAAGTCATTTGTATTGAACTAATCATACTTTTTATATTTTTATCGTTAAGTTCACATTATTTTACATCTAAAACACGTATTTACAATACATTTGGGTGAATACAAAAAATAGAAAAAAAATTGGGAAAAAATTTGGTAAAAAATGGTGATAATTCCGCTAAATATCGTTTAAAGTCATTTGTATTGAACTAATCATACTTTTTATATTTTTATCGTTAAGTTCACATTATTTTACATCTAAAACACGTCTTTACAATACATTTGGGTGAATATAAAAGGTCGTAAAAAAATTTTGAAATACAGGTGATGAATCCGCTAAATATCGTCTTAAGTCATTTCTATTAAACTAATCATACTTTTTATATTTTTAACGTTAAGTTCACATTATTTTACATCTAAAACACGTGTTTACAATACATTTGGGTGAATACAAAAAATAGAAAAAAAATTTGGGAAAAAATTGGGTAAAAAATGGTGATAATTCCGCTAAATATCGTTTAAAGTCATTTGTATTGAACTAATCATACTTTTTATATTTTTATCGTTAAGTTCACATTATTTTACATCTAAAACACGTATTTACAATACATTTGGGTGAATACAAAAAATAGAAAAAAAATTTGGGAAAAAATTTGGTAAAAAATGGTGATAATTCCGCTAAATATCGTTTAAAGTCATTTGTATTGAACTAATCATACTTTTTATATTTTTATCGTTAAGTTCACATTATTTTACATCTAAAACACGTATTTACAATACATTTGGGTGAATATAAAAGGTCGTAAAAAAATTTTGAAATACAGGTGATGAATCCGCTAAATATCGTCTTAAGTCATTTCTATTAAACTAATCATACTTTTTATATTTTTAACGTTAAGTTCACATTATTTTACATCTAAAACACGTGTTTACAATACATTTGGGTGAATACTAAAAATAGAAAAAAAATTTGTTAAAAAATGGTGATAATTCCGCTAAATATCGTTAAAAGTCATTTGTATTGACCCAATCATACTTTTTATATTTTTATCGTTAAGTTCACATTATTTTACATCTAAAACACGTATTTACAATACATTTGGGTGAATACAAAAAATAGAAAAAAAATTTGGGAAAAAATTTGGTAAAAAATGGTGATAATTCCGCTAAATATCGTTTAAAGTCATTTGTATTGAACTAATCATACTTTTTATATTTTTATCGTTAAGTTCACATTATTTTACATCTAAAACACGTATTTACAATACATTTGGGTGAATACAAAAAATAGAAAAAAAATTTGGGAAAAAATTTGGTAAAAAATGGTGATAATTCCGCTAAATATCTTTTAAAGTCATTTGTATTGAACTAATCATACTTTTTATATTTTTATCGTTAAGTTCACATTATTTTACATCTAAAACACGTCTTTACAATACATTTGGGTGAATACAAAAAATAGAAAAAAAATTTGGGAAAAAATTGGGTAAAAAATGGTGATAATTCCGCTAAATATCGTTTAAAGTCATTTGTATTCAACTAATCATACTTTTTATATTTTTATCGTTAAGTTCACATCATTTTACATCTAAAACACGTCTTTACAATACATTTGGGTGAATATAAAAGGTCGTAAAAAAATTTTGAAATACAGGTGATGAAACCGCTAAATATCGTCTTAAGTCATTTCTATTAAACTAATCATACTTTTTATATTTTTAACGTTAAGTTCACATTATTTTACATCTAAAACACGTGTTTACAATACATTTGGGTGAATACAAAAAATAGAAAAAAAATTTGGTATAAAATGGTGATAATTCCGCTAAATATCGTTTAAATTCATTTGTATTGAACTAATCATACTTTTTATATTTTTATCGTTAAGTTCACATTATTTTACATCTAAAACACGTATTTACAATACATTTGGGGGAATACAAAAAATAGAAAAAAAAATTTGGGAAAAAATTTGGTAAAAAATGGTGATAATTCCGCTAAATATCGTTTAAAGTCATTTGTATTGAACTAATCATACTTTTTATATTTTTATCGTTAAGTTCACATTATTTTACATCTAAAACACGTATTTACAATACATTTGGGTGAATACAAAAAATAGAAAAAAAATTGGGAAAAAATTTGGTAAAAAATGGTGATAATTCCGCTAAATATCGTTTAAAGTCATTTGTATTGAACTAATCATACTTTTTATATTTTTATCGTTAAGTTCACATTATTTTACATCTTAAACACGTATTTACAATACATTTGGGTGAATATAAAAGGTCGTAAAAAAATTTTGAAATACAGGTGATGAATCCGCTAAATATCGTCTTAAGTCATTTCTATTAAACTAATCATACTTTTTATATTTTTAACGTTAAATTCACATTATTTTACATCTAAAACACGTGTTTACAATACATTTGGGTGAATACTAAAAATAGAAAAAAAATTTGTTAAAAAATGGTGATAATTCCGCTAAATATCGTTAAAAGTCATTTGTATTGACCTAATCATACTTTTTATATTTTTATCGTTAAGTTCACATTATTTTACATCTAAAACACGTATTTACAATACATTTGGGTGAATACAAAAAATAGAAAAAAAATTTGGGAAAAAATTTGGTAAAAAATGGTGATAATTCCGCTAAATATCGTTTAAAGTCATTTGTATTGAACTAATCATACTTTTTATATTTTTATCGTTAAGTTCACATTATTTTACATCTAAAACACGTCTATACAATACATTTGGGTGAATATAAAAGGTCGTAAAAAAATTTTGAAATACAGGTGATGAATCCGCTAAATATCGTCTTAAGTCATTTCTATTAAACTAATCATACTTTTTATATTTTTAACGTTAAGTTCACATTATTTTACATCTAAAAAACGTGTTTACAATACATTTGGGTGAATACAAAAAATAGAAAAAAAATTTGGGAAAAAATTTGGTAAAAAATGGTGATAATTCCGCTAAATATCGTTTAAATTCATTTGTATTGAACTAATCATACTTTTTATATTTTTATCGTTAAGTTCACATTATTTTACATCTAAAACACGTATTTACAATACATTTGGGGGAATACAAAAAATAGAAAAAAAAATTTGGGAAAAAATTTGGTAAAAAATGGTGATAATTCCGCTAAATATCGTTTAAAGTCATTTGTATTGAACTAATCATACTTTTTATATTTTTATCGTTAAGTTCACATTATTTTACATCTAAAACACGTATTTACAATACATTTGGGTGAATACAAAAAATAGAAAAAAAATTGGGAAAAAATTTGGTAAAAAATGGTGATAATTCCGCTAAATATCGTTTAAAGTCATTTGTATTGAACTAATCATACTTTTTATATTTTTATCGTTAAGTTCACATTATTTTACATCTAAAACACGTATTTACAATACATTTGGGTGAATATAAAAGGTCGTAAAAAAATTTTGAAATACAGGTGATGAATCCGCTAAATATCGTCTTAAGTCATTTCTATTAAACTAATCATACTTTTTATATTTTTAACGTTAAATTCACATTATTTTACATCTAAAACACGTGTTTACAATACATTTGGGTGAATACTAAAAATAGAAAAAAAATTTGTTAAAAAATGGTGATAATTCCGCTAAATATCGTTAAAAGTCATTTGTATTGACCTAATCATACTTTTTATATTTTTATCGTTAAGTTCACATTATTTTACATCTAAAACACGTATTTACAATACATTTGGGTGAATACAAAAAATAGAAAAAAAATTTGGGAAAAAATTTGGTAAAAAATGGTGATAATTCCGCTAAATATCGTTTAAATTCATTTGTATTGAACTAATCATACTTTTTATATTTTTATCGTTAAGTTCACATTATTTTACATCTAAAACACGTATTTACAATACATTTGGGGGAATACAAAAAATAGAAAAAAAAATTTGGGAAAAAATTTGGTAAAAAATGGTGATAATTCCGCTAAATATCGTTTAAAGTCATTTGTATTGAACTAATCATACTTTTTATATTTTTATCGTTAAGTTCACATTATTTTACATCTAAAACACGTATTTACAATACATTTGGGTGAATACAAAAAATAGAAAAAAAATTGGGAAAAAATTTGGTAAAAAATGGTGATAATTCCGCTAAATATCGTTTAAAGTCATTTGTATTGAACTAATCATACTTTTTATATTTTTATCGTTAAGTTCACATTATTTTACATCTAAAACACGTATTTACAATACATTTGGGTGAATATAAAAGGTCGTAAAAAAATTTTGAAATACAGGTGATGAATCCGCTAAATATCGTCTTAAGTCATTTCTATTAAACTAATCATACTTTTTATATTTTTAACGTTAAATTCACATTATTTTACATCTAAAACACGTGTTTACAATACATTTGGGTGAATACTAAAAATAGAAAAAAAATTTGTTAAAAAATGGTGATAATTCCGCTAAATATCGTTAAAAGTCATTTGTATTGACCTAATCATACTTTTTATATTTTTATCGTTAAGTTCACATTATTTTACATCTAAAACACGTCTATACAATACATTTGGGTGAATATAAAAGGTCGTAAAAAAATTTTGAAATACAGGTGATGAATCCGCTAAATATCGTCTTAAGTCATTTCTATTAAACTAATCATACTTTTTATATTTTTAACGTTAAGTTCACATTATTTTACATCTAAAAAACGTGTTTACAATACATTTGGGTGAATACAAAAAATAGAAAAAAAATTTGGGAAAAAATTTGGTAAAAAATGGTGATAATTCCGCTAAATATCGTTTAAATTCATTTGTATTGAACTAATCATACTTTTTATATTTTTATCGTTAAGTTCACATTATTTTACATCTAAAACACGTATTTACAATACATTTGGGGGAATACAAAAAATAGAAAAAAAAATTTGGGAAAAAATTTGGTAAAAAATGGTGATAATTCCGCTAAATATCGTTTAAAGTCATTTGTATTGAACTAATCATACTTTTTATATTTTTATCGTTAAGTTCACATTATTTTACATCTAAAACACGTATTTACAATACATTTGGGTGAATACAAAAAATAGAAAAAAAATTGGGAAAAAATTTGGTAAAAAATGGTGATAATTCCGCTAAATATCGTTTAAAGTCATTTGTATTGAACTAATCATACTTTTTATATTTTTATCGTTAAGTTCACATTATTTTACATCTAAAACACGTATTTACAATACATTTGGGTGAATATAAAAGGTCGTAAAAAAATTTTGAAATACAGGTGATGAATCCGCTAAATATCGTCTTAAGTCATTTCTATTAAACTAATCATACTTTTTATATTTTTAACGTTAAATTCACATTATTTTACATCTAAAACACGTGTTTACAATACATTTGGGTGAATACTAAAAATAGAAAAAAAATTTGTTAAAAAATGGTGATAATTCCGCTAAATATCGTTAAAAGTCATTTGTATTGACCTAATCATACTTTTTATATTTTTATCGTTAAGTTCACATTATTTTACATCTAAAACACGTATTTACAATACATTTGGGTGAATACAAAAAATAGAAAAAAAATTTGGGAAAAAATTTGGTAAAAAATGGTGATAATTCCGCTAAATATCGTTTAAAGTCATTTGTATTGAACTAATCATACTTTTTATATTTTTATCGTTAAGTTCACATTATTTTACATCTAAAACACGTCTATACAATACATTTGGGTGAATATAAAAGGTCGTAAAAAAATTTTGAAATACAGGTGATGAATCCGCTAAATATCGTCTTAAGTCATTTCTATTAAACTAATCATACTTTTTATATTTTTAACGTTAAGTTCACATTATTTTACATCTAAAAAACGTGTTTACAATACATTTGGGTGAATACAAAAAATAGAAAAAAAATTTGGTAAAAAATGGTGATAATTCCGCTAAATATCGTTTAAAGTCATTTGTATTGAACTAATCATACTTTTTATATTTTTATCGTAAAGTTCACATTATTTTACATCTAAAACACGTATTTACAATACATTTGGGGGAATACAAAAAATAGAAAAAAAAATTTGGGTAAAAATTTGGTAAAAAATGGTGATAATTCCGCTAAATATCGTTTAAAGTCATTTGTATTGAACTAATCATACTTTTTATATTTTTATCGTTAAGTTCACATTATTTTACATCTAAAACACGTATTTACAATACATTTGGGTGAATACAAAAAATAGAAAAAAAATTGGGAAAAAATTTGGTAAAAAATGGTGATAATTCCGCTAAATATCGTTTAAAGTCATTTGTATTGAACTAATCATACTTTTTATATTTTTATCGTTAAGTTCACATTATTTTACATCTAAAACACGTATTTACAATACATTTGGGTGAATACAAAAAATAGAAAAAAAATTGGGAAAAAATTTGGTAAAAAATGGTGATAATTCCGCTAAATATCGTTTAAAGTCATTTGTATTGAACTAATCATACTTTTTATATTTTTATCGTTAAGTTCACATTATTTTACATCTAAAACACGTATTTACAATACATTTGGGTGAATATAAAAGGTCGTAAAAAAATTTTGAAATACAGGTGATGAATCCGCTAAATATCGTCTTAAGTCATTTCTATTAAACTAATCATACTTTTTATATTTTTAACGTTAAATTCACATTATTTTACATCTAAAACACGTGTTTACAATACATTTGGGTGAATACTAAAAATAGAAAAAAAATTTGTTAAAAAATGGTGATAATTCCGCTAAATATCGTTAAAAGTCATTTGTATTGACCTAATCTTACTTTTTATATTTTTATCGTTAAGTTCACATTATTTTACATCTAAAACACGTCTATACAATACATTTGGGTGAATATAAAAGGTCGTAAAAAAATTTTGAAATACAGGTGATGAATCCGCTAAATATCGTCTTAAGTCATTTCTATTAAACTAATCATACTTTTTATATTTTTAACGTTAAGTTCACATTATTTTACATCTAAAAAACGTGTTTACAATACATTTGGGTGAATACAAAAAATAGAAAAAAAATTTGGGAAAAAATTTGGTAAAAAATGGTGATAATTCCGCTAAATATCGTTTAAATTCATTTGTATTGAACTAATCATACTTTTTATATTTTTATCGTTAAGTTCACATTATTTTACATCTAAAACACGTATTTACAATACATTTGGGGGAATACAAAAAATAGAAAAAAAAATTTGGGAAAAAATTTGGTAAAAAATGGTGATAATTCCGCTAAATATCGTTTAAAGTCATTTGTATTGAACTAATCATACTTTTTATATTTTTATCGTTAAGTTCACATTATTTTACATCTAAAACACGTATTTACAATACATTTGGGTGAATACAAAAAATAGAAAAAAAATTGGGAAAAAATTTGGTAAAAAATGGTGATAATTCCGCTAAATATCGTTTAAAGTCATTTGTATTGAACTAATCATACTTTTTATATTTTTATCGTTAAGTTCACATTATTTTACATCTAAAACACGTATTTACAATACATTTGGGTGAATATAAAAGGTCGTAAAAAAATTTTGAAATACAGGTGATGAATCCGCTAAATATCGTCTTAAGTCATTTCTATTAAACTAATCATACTTTTTATATTTTTAACGTTAAATTCACATTATTTTACATCTAAAACACGTGTTTACAATACATTTGGGTGAATACTAAAAATAGAAAAAAAATTTGTTAAAAAATGGTGATAATTCCGCTAAATATCGTTAAAAGTCATTTGTATTGACCTAATCATACTTTTTATATTTTTATCGTTAAGTTCACATTATTTTACATCTAAAACACGTATTTACAATACATTTGGGTGAATACAAAAAATAGAAAAAAAATTTGGGAAAAAATTTGGTAAAAAATGGTGATAATTCCGCTAAATATCGTTTAAAGTCATTTGTATTGAACTAATCATACTTTTTATATTTTTATCGTTAAGTTCACATTATTTTACATCTAAAACACGTCTATACAATACATTTGGGTGAATATAAAAGGTCGTAAAAAAATTTTGAAATACAGGTGATGAATCCGCTAAATATCGTCTTAAGTCATTTCTATTAAACTAATCATACTTTTTATATTTTTAACGTTAAGTTCACATTATTTTACATCTAAAAAACGTGTTTACAATACATTTGGGTGAATACAAAAAATAGAAAAAAAATTTGGTAAAAAATGGTGATAATTCCGCTAAATATCGTTTAAAGTCATTTGTATTGAACTAATCATACTTTTTATATTTTTATCGTAAAGTTCACATTATTTTACATCTAAAACACGTATTTACAATACATTTGGGGGAATACAAAAAATAGAAAAAAAAATTTGGGTAAAAATTTGGTAAAAAATGGTGATAATTCCGCTAAATATCGTTTAAAGTCATTTGTATTGAACTAATCATACTTTTTATATTTTTATCGTTAAGTTCACATTATTTTACATCTAAAACACGTATTTACAATACATTTGGGTGAATACAAAAAATAGAAAAAAAATTGGGAAAAAATTTGGTAAAAAATGGTGATAATTCCGCTAAATATCGTTTAAAGTCATTTGTATTGAACTAATCATACTTTTTATATTTTTATCGTTAAGTTCACATTATTTTACATCTAAAACACGTATTTACAATACATTTGGGTGAATACAAAAAATAGAAAAAAAATTGGGAAAAAATTTGGTAAAAAATGGTGATAATTCCGCTAAATATCGTTTAAAGTCATTTGTATTGAACTAATCATACTTTTTATATTTTTATCGTTAAGTTCACATTATTTTACATCTAAAACACGTATTTACAATACATTTGGGTGAATATAAAAGGTCGTAAAAAAATTTTGAAATACAGGTGATGAATCCGCTAAATATCGTCTTAAGTCATTTCTATTAAACTAATCATACTTTTTATATTTTTAACGTTAAATTCACATTATTTTACATCTAAAACACGTGTTTACAATACATTTGGGTGAATACTAAAAATAGAAAAAAAATTTGTTAAAAAATGGTGATAATTCCGCTAAATATCGTTAAAAGTCATTTGTATTGACCTAATCTTACTTTTTATATTTTTATCGTTAAGTTCACATTATTTTACATCTAAAACACGTCTATACAATACATTTGGGTGAATATAAAAGGTCGTAAAAAAATTTTGAAATACAGGTGATGAATCCGCTAAATATCGTCTTAAGTCATTTCTATTAAACTAATCATACTTTTTATATTTTTAACGTTAAGTTCACATTATTTTACATCTAAAAAACGTGTTTACAATACATTTGGGTGAATACAAAAAATAGAAAAAAAATTTGGGAAAAAATTTGGTAAAAAATGGTGATAATTCCGCTAAATATCGTTTAAATTCATTTGTATTGAACTAATCATACTTTTTATATTTTTATCGTTAAGTTCACATTATTTTACATCTAAAACACGTATTTACAATACATTTGGGGGAATACAAAAAATAGAAAAAAAAATTTGGGAAAAAATTTGGTAAAAAATGGTGATAATTCCGCTAAATATCGTTTAAAGTCATTTGTATTGAACTAATCATACTTTTTATATTTTTATCGTTAAGTTCACATTATTTTACATCTAAAACACGTATTTACAATACATTTGGGTGAATACAAAAAATAGAAAAAAAATTGGGAAAAAATTTGGTAAAAAATGGTGATAATTCCGCTAAATATCGTTTAAAGTCATTTGTATTGAACTAATCATACTTTTTATATTTTTATCGTTAAGTTCACATTATTTTACATCTAAAACACGTATTTACAATACATTTGGGTGAATATAAAAGGTCGTAAAAAAATTTTGAAATACAGGTGATGAATCCGCTAAATATCGTCTTAAGTCATTTCTATTAAACTAATCATACTTTTTATATTTTTAACGTTAAATTCACATTATTTTACATCTAAAACACGTGTTTACAATACATTTGGGTGAATACTAAAAATAGAAAAAAAATTTGTTAAAAAATGGTGATAATTCCGCTAAATATCGTTAAAAGTCATTTGTATTGACCTAATCATACTTTTTATATTTTTATCGTTAAGTTCACATTATTTTACATCTAAAACACGTATTTACAATACATTTGGGTGAATACAAAAAATAGAAAAAAAATTTGGGAAAAAATTTGGTAAAAAATGGTGATAATTCCGCTAAATATCGTTTAAAGTCATTTGTATTGAACTAATCATACTTTTTATATTTTTATCGTTAAGTTCACATTATTTTACATCTAAAACACGTCTATACAATACATTTGGGTGAATATAAAAGGTCGTAAAAAAATTTTGAAATACAGGTGATGAATCCGCTAAATATCGTCTTAAGTCATTTCTATTAAACTAATCATACTTTTTATATTTTTAACGTTAAGTTCACATTATTTTACATCTAAAAAACGTGTTTACAATACATTTGGGTGAATACAAAAAATAGAAAAAAAATTTGGTAAAAAATGGTGATAATTCCGCTAAATATCGTTTAAAGTCATTTGTATTGAACTAATCATACTTTTTATATTTTTATCGTAAAGTTCACATTATTTTACATCTAAAACACGTATTTACAATACATTTGGGGGAATACAAAAAATAGAAAAAAAAATTTGGGTAAAAATTTGGTAAAAAATGGTGATAATTCCGCTAAATATCGTTTAAAGTCATTTGTATTGAACTAATCATACTTTTTATATTTTTATCGTTAAGTTCACATTATTTTACATCTAAAACACGTATTTACAATACATTTGGGTGAATACAAAAAATAGAAAAAAAATTGGGAAAAAATTTGGTAAAAAATGGTGATAATTCCGCTAAATATCGTTTAAAGTCATTTGTATTGAACTAATCATACTTTTTATATTTTTATCGTTAAGTTCACATTATTTTACATCTAAAACACGTCTTTACAATACATTTGGGTGAATATAAAAGGTCGTAAAAAAATTTTGAAATACAGGTGATGAATCCGCTAAATATCGTCTTAAGTCATTTCTATTAAACTAATCATACTTTTTATATTTTTAACGTTAAGTTCACATTATTTTACATCTAAAACACGTGTTTACAATACATTTGGGTGAATACAAAAAATAGAAAAAAAATTTGGGAAAAAATTGGGTAAAAAATGGTGATAATTCCGCTAAATATCTTTTAAAGTCATTTGTATTGAACTAATCATACTTTTTATATTTTTATCGTTAAGTTCACATTATTTTACATCTAAAACACGTCTTTACAATACATTTGGGTGAATACAAAAAATAGAAAAAAAATTTGGGAAAAAATTGGGTAAAAAATGGTGATAATTCCGCTAAATATCGTTTAAAGTCATTTGTATTCAACTAATCATACTTTTTATATTTTTATCGTTAAGTTCACATCATTTTACATCTAAAACACGTCTTTACAATACATTTGGGTGAATATAAAAGGTCGTAAAAAAATTTTGAAATACAGGTGATGAAACCGCTAAATATCGTCTTAAGTCATTTCTATTAAACTAATCATACTTTTTATATTTTTAACGTTAAGTTCACATTATTTTACATCTAAAACACGTGTTTACAATACATTTGGGTGAATACAAAAAATAGAAAAAAAATTTGGTAAAAAATGGTGATAATTCCGCTAAATATAGTTTAAATTCATTTGTATTGAACTAATCATACTTTTTATATTTTTATCGTTAAGTTCACATTATTTTACATCTAAAACACGTATTTACAATACATTTGGGGGAATACAAAAAATAGAAAAAAAAATTTGGGAAAAAATTTGGTAAAAAATGGTGATAATTCCGCTAAATATCGTTTAAAGTCATTTGTATTGAACTAATCATACTTTTTATATTTTTATCGTTAAGTTCACATTATTTTACATCTAAAACACGTATTTACAATACATTTGGGTGAATACAAAAAATAGAAAAAAAATTGGGAAAAAATTTGGTAAAAAATGGTGATAATTCCGCTAAATATCGTTTAAAGTCATTTGTATTGAACTAATCATACTTTTTATATTTTTATCGTTAAGTTCACATTATTTTACATCTAAAACACGTATTTACAATACATTTGGGTGAATATAAAAGGTCGTAAAAAAATTTTGAAATACAGGTGATGAATCCGCTAAATATCGTCTTAAGTCATTTCTATTAAACTAATCATACTTTTTATATTTTTAACGTTAAATTCACATTATTTTACATCTAAAACACGTGTTTACAATACATTTGGGTGAATACTAAAAATAGAAAAAAAATTTGTTAAAAAATGGTGATAATTCCGCTAAATATCGTTAAAAGTCATTTGTATTGACCTAATCATACTTTTTATATTTTTATCGTTAAGTTCACATTATTTTACATCTAAAACACGTATTTACAATACATTTGGGTGAATACAAAAAATAGAAAAAAAATTTGGGAAAAAATTTGGTAAAAAATGGTGATAATTCCGCTAAATATCGTTTAAAGTCATTTGTATTGAACTAATCATACTTTTTATATTTTTATCGTTAAGTTCACATTATTTTACATCTAAAACACGTCTATACAATACATTTGGGTGAATATAAAAGGTCGTAAAAAAATTTTGAAATACAGGTGATGAATCCGCTAAATATCGTCTTAAGTCATTTCTATTAAACTAATCATACTTTTTATATTTTTAACGTTAAGTTCACATTATTTTACATCTAAAAAACGTGTTTACAATACATTTGGGTGAATACAAAAAATAGAAAAAAAATTTGGTAAAAAATGGTGATAATTCCGCTAAATATCGTTTAAAGTCATTTGTATTGAACTAATCATACTTTTTATATTTTTATCGTAAAGTTCACATTATTTTACATCTAAAACACGTATTTACAATACATTTGGGGGAATACAAAAAATAGAAAAAAAAATTTGGGTAAAAATTTGGTAAAAAATGGTGATAATTCCGCTAAATATCGTTTAAAGTCATTTGTATTGAACTAATCATACTTTTTATATTTTTATCGTTAAGTTCACATTATTTTACATCTAAAACACGTATTTACAATACATTTGGGTGAATACAAAAAATAGAAAAAAAATTGGGAAAAAATTTGGTAAAAAATGGTGATAATTCCGCTAAATATCGTTTAAAGTCATTTGTATTGAACTAATCATACTTTTTATATTTTTATCGTTAAGTTCACATTATTTTACATCTAAAACACGTCTTTACAATACATTTGGGTGAATATAAAAGGTCGTAAAAAAATTTTGAAATACAGGTGATGAATCCGCTAAATATCGTCTTAAGTCATTTCTATTAAACTAATCATACTTTTTATATTTTTAACGTTAAGTTCACATTATTTTACATCTAAAACACGTGTTTACAATACATTTGGGTGAATACAAAAAATAGAAAAAAAATTTGGGAAAAAATTGGGTAAAAAATGGTGATAATTCCGCTAAATATCTTTTAAAGTCATTTGTATTGAACTAATCATACTTTTTATATTTTTATCGTTAAGTTCACATTATTTTACATCTAAAACACGTCTTTACAATACATTTGGGTGAATACAAAAAATAGAAAAAAAATTTGGGAAAAAATTGGGTAAAAAATGGTGATAATTCCGCTAAATATCATTTAAAGTCATTTGTATTCAACTAATCATACTTTTTATATTTTTATCGTTAAGTTCACATCATTTTACATCTAAAACACGTCTTTACAATACATTTGGGTGAATATAAAAGGTCGTAAAAAAATTTTGAAATACAGGTGATGAAACCGCTAAATATCGTCTTAAGTCATTTCTATTAAACTAATCATACTTTTTATATTTTTAACGTTAAGTTCACATTATTTTACATCTAAAACACGTGTTTACAATACATTTGGGTGAATACAAAAAATAGAAAAAAAATTTGGTAAAAAATGGTGATAATTCCGCTAAATATAGTTTAAATTCATTTGTATTGAACTAATCATACTTTTTATATTTTTATCGTTAAGTTCACATTATTTTACATCTAAAACACGTATTTACAATACATTTGGGGGAATACAAAAAATAGAAAAAAAAATTTGGGAAAAAATTTGGTAAAAAATGGTGATAATTCCGCTAAATATCGTTTAAAGTCATTTGTATTGAACTAATCATACTTTTTATATTTTTATCGTTAAGTTCACATTATTTTACATCTAAAACACGTATTTACAATACATTTGGGTGAATACAAAAAATAGAAAAAAAATTGGGAAAAAATTTGGTAAAAAATGGTGATAATTCCGCTAAATATCGTTTAAAGTCATTTGTATTGAACTAATCATACTTTTTATATTTTTATCGTTAAGTTCACATTATTTTACATCTAAAACACGTATTTACAATACATTTGGGTGAATATAAAAGGTCGTAAAAAAATTTTGAAATACAGGTGATGAATCCGCTAAATATCGTCTTAAGTCATTTCTATTAAACTAATCATACTTTTTATATTTTTAACGTTAAATTCACATTATTTTACATCTAAAACACGTGTTTACAATACATTTGGGTGAATACTAAAAATAGAAAAAAAATTTGTTAAAAAATGGTGATAATTCCGCTAAATATCGTTAAAAGTCATTTGTATTGACCTAATCATACTTTTTATATTTTTATCGTTAAGTTCACATTATTTTACATCTAAAACACGTCTATACAATACATTTGGGTGAATATAAAAGGTCGTAAAAAAATTTTGAAATACAGGTGATGAATCCGCTAAATATCGTCTTAAGTCATTTCTATTAAACTAATCATACTTTTTATATTTTTAACGTTAAGTTCACATTATTTTACATCTAAAAAACGTGTTTACAATACATTTGGGTGAATACAAAAAATAGAAAAAAAATTTGGGAAAAAATTTGGTAAAAAATGGTGATAATTCCGCTAAATATCGTTTAAATTCATTTGTATTGAACTAATCATACTTTTTATATTTTTATCGTTAAGTTCACATTATTTTACATCTAAAACACGTATTTACAATACATTTGGGGGAATACAAAAAATAGAAAAAAAAATTTGGGAAAAAATTTGGTAAAAAATGGTGATAATTCCGCTAAATATCGTTTAAAGTCATTTGTATTGAACTAATCATACTTTTTATATTTTTATCGTTAAGTTCACATTATTTTACATCTAAAACACGTATTTACAATACATTTGGGTGAATACTAAAAATAGAAAAAAAATTTGTTAAAAAATGGTGATAATTCCGCTAAATATCGTTAAAAGTCATTTGTATTGACCTAATCATACTTTTTATATTTTTATCGTTAAGTTCACATTATTTTACATCTAAAACACGTATTTACAATACATTTGGGTGAATACAAAAAATAGAAAAAAAATTTGGGAAAAAATTTGGTAAAAAATGGTGATAATTCCGCTAAATATCGTTTAAAGTCATTTGTATTGAACTAATCATACTTTTTATATTTTTATCGTTAAGTTCACATTATTTTACATCTAAAACACGTCTATACAATACATTTGGGTGAATATAAAAGGTCGTAAAAAAATTTTGAAATACAGGTGATGAATCCGCTAAATATCGTCTTAAGTCATTTCTATTAAACTAATCATACTTTTTATATTTTTAACGTTAAGTTCACATTATTTTACATCTAAAAAACGTGTTTACAATACATTTGGGTGAATACAAAAAATAGAAAAAAAATTTGGGAAAAAATTTGGTAAAAAATGGTGATAATTCCGCTAAATATCGTTTAAATTCATTTGTATTGAACTAATCATACTTTTTATATTTTTATCGTTAAGTTCACATTATTTTACATCTAAAACACGTATTTACAATACATTTGGGGGAATACAAAAAATAGAAAAAAAAATTTGGGAAAAAATTTGGTAAAAAATGGTGATAATTCCGCTAAATATCGTTTAAAGTCATTTGTATTGAACTAATCATACTTTTTATATTTTTATCGTTAAGTTCACATTATTTTACATCTAAAACACGTATTTACAATACATTTGGGTGAATACAAAAAATAGAAAAAAAATTGGGAAAAAATTTGGTAAAAAATGGTGATAATTCCGCTAAATATCGTTTAAAGTCATTTGTATTGAACTAATCATACTTTTTATATTTTTATCGTTAAGTTCACATTATTTTACATCTAAAACACGTATTTACAATACATTTGGGTGAATATAAAAGGTCGTAAAAAAATTTTGAAATACAGGTGATGAATCCGCTAAATATCGTCTTAAGTCATTTCTATTAAACTAATCATACTTTTTATATTTTTAACGTTAAATTCACATTATTTTACATCTAAAACACGTGTTTACAATACATTTGGGTGAATACTAAAAATAGAAAAAAAATTTGTTAAAAAATGGTGATAATTCCGCTAAATATCGTTAAAAGTCATTTGTATTGACCTAATCATACTTTTTATATTTTTATCGTTAAGTTCACATTATTTTACATCTAAAACACGTATTTACAATACATTTGGGTGAATACAAAAAATAGAAAAAAAATTTGGGAAAAAATTTGGTAAAAAATGGTGATAATTCCGCTAAATATCGTTTAAAGTCATTTGTATTGAACTAATCATACTTTTTATATTTTTATCGTTAAGTTCACATTATTTTACATCTAAAACACGTCTATACAATACATTTGGGTGAATATAAAAGGTCGTAAAAAAATTTTGAAATACAGGTGATGAATCCGCTAAATATCGTCTTAAGTCATTTCTATTAAACTAATCATACTTTTTATATTTTTAACGTTAAGTTCACATTATTTTACATCTAAAAAACGTGTTTACAATACATTTGGGTGAATACAAAAAATAGAAAAAAAATTTGGTAAAAAATGGTGATAATTCCGCTAAATATCGTTTAAAGTCATTTGTATTGAACTAATCATACTTTTTATATTTTTATCGTTAAGTTCACATTATTTTACATCTAAAACACGTATTTACAATACATTTGGGTGAATACAAAAAATAGAAAAAAAATTTGGGAAAAAATTTGGTAAAAAATGGTGATAATTCCGCTAAATATCGTTTAAAGTCATTTGTATTGAACTAATCATACTTTTTATATTTTTATCGTTAAGTTCACATTATTTTACATCTAAAACACGTATTTACAATACATTTGGGTGAATACAAAAAATAGAAAAAAAATTTGGGAAAAAATTTGGTAAAAAATGGTGATAATTCCGCTAAATATCGTTTAAAGTCATTTGTATTGAACTAATCATACTTTTTATATTTTTATCGTTAAGTTCACATTATTTTACATCTAAAACACGTCTATACAATACATTTGGGTGAATATAAAAGGTCGTAAAAAAATTTTGAAATACAGGTGATGAATCCGCTAAATATCGTCTTAAGTCATTTCTATTAAACTAATCATACTTTTTATATTTTTAACGTTAAGTTCACATTATTTTACATCTAAAACACGTGTTTACAATACATTTGGGTGAATACTAAAAATAGAAAAAAAATTTGTTAAAAAATGGTGATAATTCCGCTAAATATCGTTAAAAGTCATTTGTATTGACCCAATCATACTTTTTATATTTTTATCGTTAAGTTCACATTATTTTACATCTAAAACACGTATTTACAATACATTTGGGTGAATACAAAAAATAGAAAAAAAATTTGGGAAAAAATTTGGTAAAAAATGGTGATAATTCCGCTAAATATCGTTTAAAGTCATTTGTATTGAACTAATCATACTTTTTATATTTTTATCGTTAAGTTCACATTATTTTACATCTAAAACACGTCTATACAATACATTTGGGTGAATATAAAAGGTCGTAAAAAAATTTTGAAATACAGGTGATGAATCCGCTAAATATCGTCTTAAGTCATTTCTATTAAACTAATCATACTTTTTATATTTTTAACGTTAAGTTCACATTATTTTACATCTAAAAAACGTGTTTACAATACATTTGGGTGAATACAAAAAATAGAAAAAAAATTTGGTAAAAAATGGTGATAATTCCGCTAAATATCGTTTAAAGTCATTTGTATTGAACTAATCATACTTTTTATATTTTTATCGTTAAGTTCACATTATTTTACATCTAAAACACGTATTTACAATACATTTGGGTGAATACAAAAAATAGAAAAAAAATTTGGGAAAAAATTTGGTAAAAAATGGTGATAATTCCGCTAAATATCGTTTAAAGTCATTTGTATTGAACTAATCATACTTTTTATATTTTTATCGTTAAGTTCACATTATTTTACATCTAAAACACGTATTTACAATACATTTGGGTGAATACAAAAAATAGAAAAAAAATTTGGGAAAAAATTTGGTAAAAAATGGTGATAATTCCGCTAAATATCGTTTAAAGTCATTTGTATTGAACTAATCATACTTTTTATATTTTTATCGTTAAGTTCACATTATTTTACATCTAAAACACGTCTATACAATACATTTGGGTGAATATAAAAGGTCGTAAAAAAATTTTGAAATACAGGTGATGAATCCGCTAAATATCGTCTTAAGTCATTTCTATTAAACTAATCATACTTTTTATATTTTTAACGTTAAGTTCACATTATTTTACATCTAAAAAACGTGTTTACAATACATTTGGGTGAATACAAAAAATAGAAAAAAAATTTGGTAAAAAATGGTGATAATTCCGCTAAATATCGTTTAAAGTCATTTGTATTGAACTAATCATACTTTTTATATTTTTATCGTAAAGTTCACATTATTTTACATCTAAAACACGTATTTACAATACATTTGGGGGAATACAAAAAATAGAAAAAAAAATTTGGGAAAAAATTTGGTAAAAAATGGTGATAATTCCGCTAAATATCGTTTAAAGTCATTTGTATTGAACTAATCATACTTTTTATATTTTTATCGTTAAGTTCACATTATTTTACATCTAAAACACGTCTATACAATACATTTGGGTGAATATAAAAGGTCGTAAAAAAATTTTGAAATACAGGTGATGAATCCGCTAAATATCGTCTTAAGTCATTTCTATTAAACTAATCATACTTTTTATATTTTTAACGTTAAGTTCACATTATTTTACATCTAAAAAACGTGTTTACAATACATTTGGGTGAATACAAAAAATAGAAAAAAAATTTGGTAAAAAATGGTGATAATTCCGCTAAATATCGTTTAAAGTCATTTGTATTGAACTAATCATACTTTTTATATTTTTATCGTTAAGTTCACATTATTTTACATCTAAAACACGTATTTACAATACATTTGGGTGAATACAAAAAATAGAAAAAAAATTTGGGAAAAAATTTGGTAAAAAATGGTGATAATTCCGCTAAATATCGTTTAAAGTCATTTGTATTGAACTAATCATACTTTTTATATTTTTATCGTTAAGTTCACATTATTTTACATCTAAAACACGTATTTACAATACATTTGGGTGAATACAAAAAATAGAAAAAAAATTTGGGAAAAAATTTGGTAAAAAATGGTGATAATTCCGCTAAATATCGTTTAAAGTCATTTGTATTGAACTAATCATACTTTTTATATTTTTATCGTTAAGTTCACATTATTTTACATCTAAAACACGTCTATACAATACATTTGGGTGAATATAAAAGGTCGTAAAAAAATTTTGAAATACAGGTGATGAATCCGCTAAATATCGTCTTAAGTCATTTCTATTAAACTAATCATACTTTTTATATTTTTAACGTTAAGTTCACATTATTTTACATCTAAAACACGTGTTTACAATACATTTGGGTGAATACTAAAAATAGAAAAAAAATTTGTTAAAAAATGGTGATAATTCCGCTAAATATCGTTAAAAGTCATTTGTATTGACCCAATCATACTTTTTATATTTTTATCGTTAAGTTCACATTATTTTACATCTAAAACACGTATTTACAATACATTTGGGTGAATACAAAAAATAGAAAAAAAATTTGGGAAAAAATTTGGTAAAAAATGGTGATAATTCCGCTAAATATCGTTTAAAGTCATTTGTATTGAACTAATCATACTTTTTATATTTTTATCGTTAAGTTCACATTATTTTACATCTAAAACACGTCTATACAATACATTTGGGTGAATATAAAAGGTCGTAAAAAAATTTTGAAATACAGGTGATGAATCCGCTAAATATCGTCTTAAGTCATTTCTATTAAACTAATCATACTTTTTATATTTTTAACGTTAAGTTCACATTATTTTACATCTAAAAAACGTGTTTACAATACATTTGGGTGAATACAAAAAATAGAAAAAAAATTTGGTAAAAAATGGTGATAATTCCGCTAAATATCGTTTAAAGTCATTTGTATTGAACTAATCATACTTTTTATATTTTTATCGTTAAGTTCACATTATTTTACATCTAAAACACGTATTTACAATACATTTGGGTGAATACAAAAAATAGAAAAAAAATTTGGGAAAAAATTTGGTAAAAAATGGTGATAATTCCGCTAAATATCGTTTAAAGTCATTTGTATTGAACTAATCATACTTTTTATATTTTTATCGTTAAGTTCACATTATTTTACATCTAAAACACGTATTTACAATACATTTGGGTGAATACAAAAAATAGAAAAAAAATTTGGGAAAAAATTTGGTAAAAAATGGTGATAATTCCGCTAAATATCGTTTAAAGTCATTTGTATTGAACTAATCATACTTTTTATATTTTTATCGTTAAGTTCACATTATTTTACATCTAAAACACGTCTATACAATACATTTGGGTGAATATAAAAGGTCGTAAAAAAATTTTGAAATACAGGTGATGAATCCGCTAAATATCGTCTTAAGTCATTTCTATTAAACTAATCATACTTTTTATATTTTTAACGTTAAGTTCACATTATTTTACATCTAAAAAACGTGTTTACAATACATTTGGGTGAATACAAAAAATAGAAAAAAAATTTGGTAAAAAATGGTGATAATTCCGCTAAATATCGTTTAAAGTCATTTGTATTGAACTAATCATACTTTTTATATTTTTATCGTAAAGTTCACATTATTTTACATCTAAAACACGTATTTACAATACATTTGGGGGAATACAAAAAATAGAAAAAAAAATTTGGGAAAAAATTTGGTAAAAAATGGTGATAATTCCGCTAAATATCGTTTAAAGTCATTTGTATTGAACTAATCATACTTTTTATATTTTTATCGTTAAGTTCACATTATTTTACATCTAAAACACGTATTTACAATACATTTGGGTGAATACAAAAAATAGAAAAAAAATTGGGAAAAAATTTGGTAAAAAATGGTGATAATTCCGCTAAATATCGTTTAAAGTCATTTGTATTGAACTAATCATACTTTTTATATTTTTATCGTTAAGTTCACATTATTTTACATCTAAAACACGTCTTTACAATACATTTGGGTGAATATAAAAGGTCGTAAAAAAATTTTGAAATACAGGTGATGAATCCGCTAAATATCGTCTTAAGTCATTTCTATTAAACTAATCATACTTTTTATATTTTTAACGTTAAGTTCACATTATTTTACATCTAAAACACGTGTTTACAATACATTTGGGTGAATACAAAAAATAGAAAAAAAATTTGGGAAAAAATTGGGTAAAAAATGGTGATAATTCCGCTAAATATCGTTTAAAGTCATTTGTATTGAACTAATCATACTTTTTATATTTTTATCGTTAAGTTCACATTATTTTACATCTAAAACACGTATTTACAATACATTTGGGTGAATACAAAAAATAGAAAAAAAATTTGGGAAAAAATTTGGTAAAAAATGGTGATAATTCCGCTAAATATCGTTTAAAGTCATTTGTATTGAACTAATCATACTTTTTATATTTTTATCGTTAAGTTCACATTATTTTACATCTAAAACACGTATTTACAATACATTTGGGTGAATATAAAAGGTCGTAAAAAAATTTTGAAATACAGGTGATGAATCCGCTAAATATCGTCTTAAGTCATTTCTATTAAACTAATCATACTTTTTATATTTTTAACGTTAAGTTCACATTATTTTACATCTAAAACACGTGTTTACAATACATTTGGGTGAATACTAAAAATAGAAAAAAAATTTGTTAAAAAATGGTGATAATTCCGCTAAATATCGTTAAAAGTCATTTGTATTGACCCAATCATACTTTTTATATTTTTATCGTTAAGTTCACATTATTTTACATCTAAAACACGTATTTACAATACATTTGGGTGAATACAAAAAATAGAAAAAAAATTTGGGAAAAAATTTGGTAAAAAATGGTGATAATTCCGCTAAATATCGTTTAAAGTCATTTGTATTGAACTAATCATACTTTTTATATTTTTATCGTTAAGTTCACATTATTTTACATCTAAAACACGTATTTACAATACATTTGGGTGAATACAAAAAATAGAAAAAAAATTTGGGAAAAAATTTGGTAAAAAATGGTGATAATTCCGCTAAATATCTTTTAAAGTCATTTGTATTGAACTAATCATACTTTTTATATTTTTATCGTTAAGTTCACATTATTTTACATCTAAAACACGTCTTTACAATACATTTGGGTGAATACAAAAAATAGAAAAAAAATTTGGGAAAAAATTGGGTAAAAAATGGTGATAATTCCGCTAAATATCGTTTAAAGTCATTTGTATTCAACTAATCATACTTTTTATATTTTTATCGTTAAGTTCACATCATTTTACATCTAAAACACGTCTTTACAATACATTTGGGTGAATATAAAAGGTCGTAAAAAAATTTTGAAATACAGGTGATGAAACCGCTAAATATCGTCTTAAGTCATTTCTATTAAACTAATCATACTTTTTATATTTTTAACGTTAAGTTCACATTATTTTACATCTAAAACACGTGTTTACAATACATTTGGGTGAATACAAAAAATAGAAAAAAAATTTGGTAAAAAATGGTGATAATTCCGCTAAATATCGTTTAAATTCATTTGTATTGAACTAATCATACTTTTTATATTTTTATCGTTAAGTTCACATTATTTTACATCTAAAACACGTATTTACAATACATTTGGGGGAATACAAAAAATAGAAAAAAAAATTTGGGAAAAAATTTGGTAAAAAATGGTGATAATTCCGCTAAATATCGTTTAAAGTCATTTGTATTGAACTAATCATACTTTTTATATTTTTATCGTTAAGTTCACATTATTTTACATCTAAAACACGTATTTACAATACATTTGGGTGAATACAAAAAATAGAAAAAAAATTTGGGAAAAAATTTGGTAAAAAATGGTGATAATTCCGCTAAATATCGTTTAAAGTCATTTGTATTGAACTAATCATACTTTTTATATTTTTATCGTTAAGTTCACATTATTTTACATCTAAAACACGTCTATACAATACATTTGGGTGAATATAAAAGGTCGTAAAAAAATTTTGAAATACAGGTGATGAATCCGCTAAATATCGTCTTAAGTCATTTCTATTAAACTAATCATACTTTTTATATTTTTAACGTTAAGTTCACATTATTTTACATCTAAAAAACGTGTTTACAATACATTTGGGTGAATACAAAAAATAGAAAAAAAATTTGGGAAAAAATTTGGTAAAAAATGGTGATAATTCCGCTAAATATCGTTTAAATTCATTTGTATTGAACTAATCATACTTTTTATATTTTTATCGTTAAGTTCACATTATTTTACATCTAAAACACGTATTTACAATACATTTGGGGGAATACAAAAAATAGAAAAAAAAATTTGGGAAAAAATTTGGTAAAAAATGGTGATAATTCCGCTAAATATCGTTTAAAGTCATTTGTATTGAACTAATCATACTTTTTATATTTTTATCGTTAAGTTCACATTATTTTACATCTAAAACACGTATTTACAATACATTTGGGTGAATACAAAAAATAGAAAAAAAATTGGGAAAAAATTTGGTAAAAAATGGTGATAATTCCGCTAAATATCGTTTAAAGTCATTTGTATTGAACTAATCATACTTTTTATATTTTTATCGTTAAGTTCACATTATTTTACATCTAAAACACGTATTTACAATACATTTGGGTGAATATAAAAGGTCGTAAAAAAATTTTGAAATACAGGTGATGAATCCGCTAAATATCGTCTTAAGTCATTTCTATTAAACTAATCATACTTTTTATATTTTTAACGTTAAATTCACATTATTTTACATCTAAAACACGTGTTTACAATACATTTGGGTGAATACTAAAAATAGAAAAAAAATTTGTTAAAAAATGGTGATAATTCCGCTAAATATCGTTAAAAGTCATTTGTATTGACCTAATCATACTTTTTATATTTTTATCGTTAAGTTCACATTATTTTACATCTAAAACACGTATTTACAATACATTTGGGTGAATACAAAAAATAGAAAAAAAATTTGGGAAAAAATTTGGTAAAAAATGGTGATAATTCCGCTAAATATCGTTTAAAGTCATTTGTATTGAACTAATCATACTTTTTATATTTTTATCGTTAAGTTCACATTATTTTACATCTAAAACACGTCTATACAATACATTTGGGTGAATATAAAAGGTCGTAAAAAAATTTTGAAATACAGGTGATGAATCCGCTAAATATCGTCTTAAGTCATTTCTATTAAACTAATCATACTTTTTATATTTTTAACGTTAAGTTCACATTATTTTACATCTAAAAAACGTGTTTACAATACATTTGGGTGAATACAAAAAATAGAAAAAAAATTTGGGAAAAAATTTGGTAAAAAATGGTGATAATTCCGCTAAATATCGTTTAAATTCATTTGTATTGAACTAATCATACTTTTTATATTTTTATCGTTAAGTTCACATTATTTTACATCTAAAACACGAATTTACAATACATTTGGGGGAATACAAAAAATAGAAAAAAAAATTTGGGAAAAAATTTGGTAAAAAATGGTGATAATTCCGCTAAATATCGTTTAAAGTCATTTGTATTGAACTAATCATACTTTTTATATTTTTATCGTTAAGTTCACATTATTTTACATCTAAAACACGTATTTACAATACATTTGGGTGAATACAAAAAATAGAAAAAAAATTGGGAAAAAATTTGGTAAAAAATGGTGATAATTCCGCTAAATATCGTTTAAAGTCATTTGTATTGAACTAATCATACTTTTTATATTTTTATCGTTAAGTTCACATTATTTCACATCTAAAACACGTATTTACAATACATTTGGGTGAATATAAAAGGTCGTAAAAAAATTTTGAAATACAGGTGATGAATCCGCTAAATATCGTCTTAAGTCATTTCTATTAAACTAATCATACTTTTTATATTTTTAACGTTAAATTCACATTATTTTACATCTAAAACACGTGTTTACAATACATTTGGGTGAATACTAAAAATAGAAAAAAAATTTGTTAAAAAATGGTGATAATTCCGCTAAATATCGTTAAAAGTCATTTGTATTGACCTAATCATACTTTTTATATTTTTATCGTTAAGTTCACATTATTTTACATCTAAAACACGTATTTACAATACATTTGGGTGAATACAAAAAATAGAAAAAAAATTTGGGAAAAAATTTGGTAAAAAATGGTGATAATTCCGCTAAATATCGTTTAAAGTCATTTGTATTGAACTAATCATACTTTTTATATTTTTATCGTTAAGTTCACATTATTTTACATCTAAAACACGTCTATACAATACATTTGGGTGAATATAAAAGGTCGTAAAAAAATTTTGAAATACAGGTGATGAATCCGCTAAATATCGTCTTAAGTCATTTCTATTAAACTAATCATACTTTTTATATTTTTAACGTTAAGTTCACATTATTTTACATCTAAAAAACGTGTTTACAATACATTTGGGTGAATACAAAAAATAGAAAAAAAATTTGGTAAAAAATGGTGATAATTCCGCTAAATATCGTTTAAAGTCATTTGTATTGAACTAATCATACTTTTTATATTTTTATCGTAAAGTTCACATTATTTTACATCTAAAACACGTATTTACAATACATTTGGGGGAATACAAAAAATAGAAAAAAAAATTTGGGAAAAAATTTGGTAAAAAATGGTGATAATTCCGCTAAATATCGTTTAAAGTCATTTGTATTGAACTAATCATACTTTTTATATTTTTATCGTTAAGTTCACATTATTTTACATCTAAAACACGTATTTACAATACATTTGGGTGAATACAAAAAATAGAAAAAAAATTGGGAAAAAATTTGGTAAAAAATGGTGATAATTCCGCTAAATATCGTTTAAAGTCATTTGTATTGAACTAATCATACTTTTTATATTTTTATCGTTAAGTTCACATTATTTTACATCTAAAACACGTCTTTACAATACATTTGGGTGAATATAAAAGGTCGTAAAAAAATTTTGAAATACAGGTGATGAATCCGCTAAATATCGTCTTAAGTCATTTCTATTAAACTAATCATACTTTTTATATTTTTAACGTTAAGTTCACATTATTTTACATCTAAAACACGTGTTTACAATACATTTGGGTGAATACAAAAAATAGAAAAAAAATTTGGGAAAAAATTGGGTAAAAAATGGTGATAATTCCGCTAAATATCGTTTAAAGTCATTTGTATTGAACTAATCATACTTTTTATATTTTTATCGTTAAGTTCACATTATTTTACATCTAAAACACGTATTTACAATACATTTGGGTGAATACAAAAAATAGAAAAAAAATTTGGGAAAAAATTTGGTAAAAAATGGTGATAATTCCGCTAAATATCGTTTAAAGTCATTTGTATTGAACTAATCATACTTTTTATATTTTTATCGTTAAGTTCACATTATTTTACATCTAAAACACGTATTTACAATACATTTGGGTGAATACAAAAAATAGAAAAAAAATTGGGAAAAAATTTGGTAAAAAATGGTGATAATTCCGCTAAATATCGTTTAAAGTCATTTGTATTGAACTAATCATACTTTTTATATTTTTAACGTTAAGTTCACATTATTTTACATCTAAAACACGTGTTTACAATACATTTGGGTGAATACAAAAAATAGAAAAAAAATTTGGGAAAAAATTGGGTAAAAAATTGTGATAATTCCGCTAAATATCGTTTAAAGTCATTTGTATTGAACTAATCATACTTTTTATATTTTTATCGTTAAGTTCACATTATTTTACATCTAAAACACGTAATTACAATACATTTGGGTGAATATAAAAGGTCGTAAAAAAATTTTGAAATACAGGTGATGAATCCGCTAAATATCGTCTTAAGTCATTTCTATTAAACTAATCATACTTTTTATATTTTTAACGTTAAGTTCACATTATTTTACATCTAAAACACGTGTTTACAATACATTTGGGTGAATACAAAAAATAGAAAAAAAATTTGGGAAAAAATTGGGTAAAAAATGGTGATAATTCCGCTAAATATCGTTTAAAGTCATTTGTATTGAACTAATCATACTTTTTATATTTTTATCGTTAAGTTCACATTATTTTACATCTAAAACACGTATTTACAATACATTTGGGTGAATACAAAAAATAGAAAAAAAATTTGGGAAAAAATTTGGTAAAAAATGGTGATAATTCCGCTAAATATCGTTTAAAGTCATTTGTATTGAACTAATCATACTTTTTATATTTTTATCGTTAAGTTCACATTATTTTACATCTAAAACACGTATTTACAATACATTTGGGTGAATATAAAAGGTCGTAAAAAAATTTTGAAATACAGGTGATGAATCCGCTAAATATCGTCTTAAGTCATTTCTATTAAACTAATCATACTTTTTATATTTTTAACGTTAAGTTCACATTATTTTACATCTAAAACACGTGTTTACAATACATTTGGGTGAATACTAAAAATAGAAAAAAAATTTGTTAAAAAATGGTGATAATTCCGCTAAATATCGTTAAAAGTCATTTGTATTGACCCAATCATACTTTTTATATTTTTATCGTTAAGTTCACATTATTTTACATCTAAAACACGTATTTACAATACATTTGGGTGAATACAAAAAATAGAAAAAAAATTTGGGAAAAAATTTGGTAAAAAATGGTGATAATTCCGCTAAATATCGTTTAAAGTCATTTGTATTGAACTAATCATACTTTTTATATTTTTATCGTTAAGTTCACATTATTTTACATCTAAAACACGTCTATACAATACATTTGGGTGAATATAAAAGGTCGTAAAAAAATTTTGAAATACAGGTGATGAATCCGCTAAATATCGTCTTAAGTCATTTCTATTAAACTAATCATACTTTTTATATTTTTAACGTTAAGTTCACATTATTTTACATCTAAAAAACGTGTTTACAATACATTTGGGTGAATACAAAAAATAGAAAAAAAATTTGGTAAAAAATGGTGATAATTCCGCTAAATATCGTTTAAAGTCATTTGTATTGAACTAATCATACTTTTTATATTTTTATCGTTAAGTTCACATTATTTTACATCTAAAACACGTATTTACAATACATTTGGGTGAATACAAAAAATAGAAAAAAAATTTGGGAAAAAATTTGGTAAAAAATGGTGATAATTCCGCTAAATATCGTTTAAAGTCATTTGTATTGAACTAATCATACTTTTTATATTTTTATCGTTAAGTTCACATTATTTTACATCTAAAACACGTATTTACAATACATTTGGGTGAATACAAAAAATAGAAAAAAAATTTGGGAAAAAATTTGGTAAAAAATGGTGATAATTCCGCTAAATATCTTTTAAAGTCATTTGTATTGAACTAATCATACTTTTTATATTTTTATCGTTAAGTTCACATTATTTTACATCTAAAACACGTCTTTACAATACATTTGGATGAATATAAAAGGTCCTAAAAAAATTTTGAAATACAGGTGATGAATCCGCTAAATATCGTCTTAAGTCATTTCTATTAAACTAATCATACTTTTTATATTTTTATCGTTAAGTTCACCTTATTTTACATCTAAAACACGTGTTTACAATACATTTGGGCGAATACAAAAAATAGAAAAAAAATTTTGGAAAAAATTTGGTAAAAAATGGTGATAATTCCGCTAAATATCGTTTAAAGTCATTTGTATTGAACTAATCATACTTTTTATATTTTTATCGTTAAGTTCACATAATTTTACATCTAAAACACGTCTTTACAATACATGTGGGCGAATATAAAAGGTCGTAAAAAAATTTTGAAATACAGGTGATGAATCCGCTAAATATCGTCTTAAGTCATTTCTATTAAACTAATCATACTTTTTATATTTTTAACGTTAAGTTCACATTATTTTACATCTAAATCACGTGTTTACAATACATTTGGGTGAATACAAAAAATAGAAAAAAAATTTGGTAAAAAATGGTGATAATTCCGCTAACTATCGTTTAAAGTCATTTGTATTGAACTAATCATACTTTTTATATTTTTATCGTTAAGTTCACATTATTTTACATCTAAAACACGTCTTTACAATACATTTGGGTGAATATAAAAGGTCGTAAAAAAATTTAGAAATACAGGTGATGAATCCGCTAAATATCGTCTTAAGTCATTTCTATTAAACTAATCATACTTTTTATATTTTTAACGTTAAGTTCACATTATTTTACATCTAAATCACGTGTTTACAATACATTTGGGTGAATACAAAAAATAGAAAAAAAATTTGGTAAAAAATGGTGATAATTCCGCTAAATATCGTTTAAAGTCATTTGTATTGAACTAATCATACTTTTTATATTTTTATCGTTAAGTTCACATTATTTTACATCTAAAACACGTCTTTACAATACATTTGGGTGAATATAAAAGGTCGTAAAAAAATTTAGAAATACAGGTGATGAATCCGCTAAATATCGTCTTAAGTCATTTCTATTAAACTAATCATACTTTTTATATTTTTAACGTTAAGTTCACATTATTTTACATCTAAATCACGTGTTTACAATACATTTGGGTGAATACAAAAAATAGAAAAAAAATTTGGTAAAAAATGGTGATAATTCCGCTAAATATCGTTAAAGTCATTTGTATTGAACTAATCATACTTTTTATATTTTTATCGTTAAGTTCACATTATTTTACATCTAAAACACGTCTTTACAATACATTTGGGTGAATATAAAAGGTCGTAAAAAAATTTTGAAATACAGGTGATGAATCCGCTAAATATCGTCTTAAGTCATTTCTATTAAACTAATCATACTTTTTATATTTTTAACGTTAAGTTCACATTATTTTACATCTAAAACACGTGTTTACAATACATTTGGGTGAATACAAAAAATAGAAAAAAAATTTGTTAAAAAATGGTGATAATTCCGCTAAATATCGTTAAAAGTCATTTGTATTGACCTAATCATACTTTTTATATTTTTATCGTTAAGTTCACATTATTTTACATCTAAAACACGTATTTACAATACATTTGGGTGAATACAAAAAATAGAAAAAAAATTTGGGAAAAAATTTGGTAAAAAATGGTGATAATTCCGCTAAATATCGTTTAAAGTCATTTGTATTGAACTAATCATACTTTTTATATTTTTATCGTTAAGTTCACATTATTTTACATCTAAAACACGTATTTACAATACATTTGGGTGAATACAAAAAATAGAAAAAAAATTTGGGAAAAAATTTGGTAAAAAATGGTGATAATTCCGCTAAATATCGTTTAAAGTCATTTGTATTGAACTAATCATACTTTTTATATTTTTATCGTTAAGTTCACATTATTTTACATCTAAAACACGTATTTACAATACATTTGGGTGAATATAAAAGGTCGTAAAAAAATTTTGAAATACAGGTGATGAATCCGCTAAATATCGTCTTAAGTCATTTCTATTAAACTAATCATACTTTTTATATTTTTAACGTTAAGTTCACATTATTTTACATCTAAAACACGTGTTTACAATACATTTGGGTGAATACTAAAAATAGAAAAAAAATTTGTTAAAAAATGGTGATAATTCCGCTAAATATCGTTAAAAGTCATTTGTATTGACCCAATCATACTTTTTATATTTTTATCGTTAAGTTCACATTATTTTACATCTAAAACACGTATTTACAATACATTTGGGTGAATACAAAAAATAGAAAAAAAATTTGGGAAAAAATTTGGTAAAAAATGGTGATAATTCCGCTAAATATCGTTTAAAGTCATTTGTATTGAACTAATCATACTTTTTATATTTTTATCGTTAAGTTCACATTATTTTACATCTAAAACACGTATTTACAATACATTTGGGTGAATATAAAAGGTCGTACAAAAATTTTGAAATACAGGTGATGAATCCGCTAAATATCGTCTTAAGTCATTTCTATTAAACTAATCATACTTTTTATATTTTTAACGTTAAGTTCACATTATTTTACATCTAAAACACGTGTTTACAATACATTTGGGTGAATACTAAAAATAGAAAAAAAATTTGTTAAAAAATGGTGATAATTCCGCTAAATATCGTTAAAAGTCATTTGTATTGACCCAATCATACTTTTTATATTTTTATCGTTAAGTTCACATTATTTTACATCTAAAACACGTATTTACAATACATTTGGGTGAATACAAAAAATAGAAAAAAAATTTGGGAAAAAATTTGGTAAAAAATGGTGATAATTCCGCTAAATATCGTTTAAAGTCATTTGTATTGAACTAATCATACTTTTTATATTTTTATCGTTAAGTTCACATTATTTTACATCTAAAACACGTCTATACAATACATTTGGGTGAATATAAAAGGTCGTAAAAAAATTTTGAAATACAGGTGATGAATCCGCTAAATATCGTCTTAAGTCATTTCTATTAAACTAATCATACTTTTTATATTTTTAACGTTAAGTTCACATTATTTTACATCTAAAAAACGTGTTTACAATACATTTGGGTGAATACAAAAAATAGAAAAAAAATTTGGTAAAAAATGGTGATAATTCCGCTAAATATCGTTTAAAGTCATTTGTATTGAACTAATCATACTTTTTATATTTTTATCGTTAAGTTCACATTATTTTACATCTAAAACACGTATTTACAATACATTTGGGTGAATACAAAAAATAGAAAAAAAATTTGGGAAAAAATTTGGTAAAAAATGGTGATAATTCCGCTAAATATCGTTTAAAGTCATTTGTATTGAACTAATCATACTTTTTATATTTTTATCGTTAAGTTCACATTATTTTACATCTAAAACACGTATTTACAATACATTTGGGTGAATACAAAAAATAGAAAAAAAATTTGGGAAAAAATTTGGTAAAAAATGGTGATAATTCCGCTAAATATCTTTTAAAGTCATTTGTATTGAACTAATCATACTTTTTATATTTTTATCGTTAAGTTCACATTATTTTACATCTAAAACACGTCTTTACAATACATTTGGATGAATATAAAAGGTCGTAAAAAAATTTTGAAATACAGGTGATGAATCCGCTAAATATCGTCTTAAGTCATTTCTATTAAACTAATCATACTTTTTATATTTTTATCGTTAAGTTCACCTTATTTTACATCTAAAACACGTGTTTACAATACATTTGGGCGAATACAAAAAATAGAAAAAATATTTTGGAAAAAATTTGGTAAAAAATGGTGATAATTCCGCTAAATATCGTTTAAAGTCATTTGTATTGAACTAATCATACTTTTTATATTTTTATCGTTAAGTTCACATAATTTTACATCTAAAACACGTCTTTACAATACATGTGGGCGAATATAAAAGGTCGTAAAAAAATTTTGAAATACAGGTGATGAATCCGCTAAATATCGTCTTAAGTCATTTCTATTAAACTAATCATACTTTTTATATTTTTAACGTTAAGTTCACATTATTTTACATCTAAATCACGTGTTTACAATACATTTGGGTGAATACAAAAAATAGAAAAAAAATTTGGTAAAAAATGGTGATAATTCCGCTAACTATCGTTTAAAGTCATTTGTATTGAACTAATCATACTTTTTATATTTTTATCGTTAAGTTCACATTATTTTACATCTAAAACACGTCTTTACAATACATTTGGGTGAATATAAAAGGTCGTAAAAAAATTTAGAAATACAGGTGATGAATCCGCTAAATATCGTCTTAAGTCATTTCTATTAAACTAATCATACTTTTTATATTTTTAACGTTAAGTTCACATTATTTTACATCTAAATCACGTGTTTACAATACATTTGGGTGAATACAAAAAATAGAAAAAAAATTTGGTAAAAAATGGTGATAATTCCGCTAAATATCGTTTAAAGTCATTTGTATTGAACTAATCATACTTTTTATATTTTTATCGTTAAGTTCACATTATTTTACATCTAAAACACGTCTTTACAATACATTTGGGTGAATATAAAAGGTCGTAAAAAAATTTTGAAATACAGGTGATGAATCCGCTAAATATCGTCTTAAGTCATTTCTATTAAACTAATCATACTTTTTATATTTTTAACGTTAAGTTCACATTATTTTACATCTAAAACACGTGTTTACAATACATTTGGGTGAATACAAAAAATAGAAAAAAAATTTGTTAAAAAATGGTGATAATTCCGCTAAATATCGTTAAAAGTCATTTGTATTGACCTAATCATACTTTTTATATTTTTATCGTTAAGTTCACATTATTTTACATCTAAAACACGTATTTACAATACATTTGGGTGAATACAAAAAATAGAAAAAAAATTTGGGAAAAAATTTGGTAAAAAATGGTGATAATTCCGCTAAATATCGTTTAAAGTCATTTGTATTGAACTAATCATACTTTTTATATTTTTATCGTTAAGTTCACATTATTTTACATCTAAAACACGTCTATACAATACATTTGGGTGAATATAAAAGGTCGTAAAAAAATTTTGAAATACAGGTGATGAATCCGCTAAATATCGTCTTAAGTCATTTCTATTAAACTAATCATACTTATTATATTTTTAACGTTAAGTTCACATTATTTTACATCTAAATCACGTGTTTACAATACATTTGGGTGAATACAAAAAATAGAAAAAAAATTTGGTAAAAAATGGTGATAATTCCGCTAAATATCGTTTAAAGTCATTTGTATTGAACTAATCATACTTTTTATATTTTTATCGTTAAGTTCACATTATTTTACATCTAAAACACGTCTTTACAATACATTTGGGTGAATATAAAAGGTCGTAAAAAAATTTTGAAATACAGGTGATGAATCCGCTAAATATCGTCTTAAGTCATTTCTATTAAACTAATCATACTTTTTATATTTTTAACGTTAAGTTCACATTATTTTACATCTAAAACACGTGTTTACAATACATTTGGGTGAATACAAAAAATAGAAAAAAAATTTGTTAAAAAATGGTGATAATTCCGCTAAATATCGTTAAAAGTCATTTGTATTGAACTAATCATACTTTTTATATTTTTATCGTTAAGTTCACTTTATTTTACATCTAAAACACGTCTATACAATACATTTGGGTGAATACAAAAAATAGAAAAAAAATTTGGGAAAAAATTTGGTAAAAAATGGTGATAATTCCGCTAAATATCGTTTAAAGTCATTTGTATTGAACTAATCATACTTTTTATATTTTTATCGTTAAGTTCACATTATTTTACATCTAAAACACGTATTTACAATACATTTGGGTGAATACAAAAAATAGAAAAAAAATTTGGGAAAAAATTTGGTAAAAAATGGTGATAATTCCGCTAAATATCTTTTAAAGTCATTTGTATTGAACTAATCATACTTTTTATATTTTTATCGTTAAGTTCACATAATTTTACATCTAAAACACGTCTTTACAATACATGTGGGTGAATATAAAAGGTCGTAAAAAAATTTTGAAATACAGGTGATGAATCCGCTAAATATCGTCTTAAGTCATTTCTATTAAACTAATCATACTTTTTATATTTTTAACGTTAAGTTCACATTATTTTACATCTAAAACACGTGTTTACAATACATTTGGGTGAATACAAAAAATAGAAAAAAAATTTGTTAAAAAATGGTGATAATTCCGCTAAATATCGTTAAAAGTCATTTGTATTGACCTAATCATACTTTTTATATTTTTATCGTTAAGTTCACATTATTTTACATCTAAAACACGTATTTACAATACATTTGGGTGAATACAAAAAATAGAAAAAAAATTTGGGAAAAAATTTGGTAAAAAATGGTGATAATTCCGCTAAATATCGTTTAAAGTCATTTGTATTGAACTAATCATACTTTTTATATTTTTATCGTTAAGTTCACATTATTTTACATCTAAAACACGTCTATACAATACATTTGGGTGAATATAAAAGGTCGTAAAAAAATTTTGAAATACAGGTGATGAATCCGCTAAATATCGTCTTAAGTCATTTCTATTAAACTAATCATACTTATTATATTTTTAACGTTAAGTTCACATTATTTTACATCTAAATCACGTGTTTACAATACATTTGGGTGAATACAAAAAATAGAAAAAAAATTTGGTAAAAAATGGTGATAATTCCGCTAAATATCGTTTAAAGTCATTTGTATTGAACTAATCATACTTTTTATATTTTTATCGTTAAGTTCACATTATTTTACATCTAAAACACGTCTTTACAATACATTTGGGTGAATATAAAAGGTCGTAAAAAAATTTTGAAATACAGGTGATGAATCCGCTAAATATCGTCTTAAGTCATTTCTATTAAACTAATCATACTTTTTATATTTTTAACGTTAAGTTCACATTATTTTACATCTAAAACACGTGTTTACAATACATTTGGGTGAATACAAAAAATAGAAAAAAAATTTGTTAAAAAATGGTGATAATTCCGCTAAATATCGTTAAAAGTCATTTGTATTGAACTAATCATACTTTTTATATTTTTATCGTTAAGTTCACTTTATTTTACATCTAAAACACGTCTATACAATACATTTGGGTGAATACAAAAAATAGAAAAAAAATTTGGGAAAAAATTTGGTAAAAAATGGTGATAATTCCGCTAAATATCGTTTAAAGTCATTTGTATTGAACTAATCATACTTTTTATATTTTTATCGTTAAGTTCACATTATTTTACATCTAAAACACGTATTTACAATACATTTGGGTGAATACAAAAAATAGAAAAAAAATTTGGGAAAAAATTTGGTAAAAAATGGTGATAATTCCGCTAAATATCTTTTAAAGTCATTTGTATTGAACTAATCATACTTTTTATATTTTTATCGTTAAGTTCACATTATTTTACATCTAAAACACGTCTTTACAATACATTTGGATGAATATAAAAGGTCGTAAAAAAATTTTGAAATACAGGTGATGAATCCGCTAAATATCGTCTTAAGTCATTTCTATTAAACTAATCATACTTTTTATATTTTTATCGTTAAGTTCACCTTATTTTACATCTAAAACACGTGTTTACAATACATTTGGGCGAATACAAAAAATAGAAAAAATATTTTGGAAAAAATTTGGTAAAAAATGGTGATAATTCCGCTAAATATCGTTTAAAGTCATTTGTATTGAACTAATCATACTTTTTATATTTTTATCGTTAAGTTCACATAATTTTACATCTAAAACACGTCTTTACAATACATGTGGGCGAATATAAAAGGTCGTAAAAAAATTTTGAAATACAGGTGATGAATCCGCTAAATATCGTCTTAAGTCATTTCTATTAAACTAATCATACTTTTTATATTTTTAACGTTAAGTTCACATTATTTTACATCTAAATCACGTGTTTACAATACATTTGGGTGAATACAAAAAATAGAAAAAAAATTTGGTAAAAAATGGTGATAATTCCGCTAACTATCGTTTAAAGTCATTTGTATTGAACTAATCATACTTTTTATATTTTTATCGTTAAGTTCACATTATTTTACATCTAAAACACGTCTTTACAATACATTTGGGTGAATATAAAAGGTCGTAAAAAAATTTAGAAATACAGGTGATGAATCCGCTAAATATCGTCTTAAGTCATTTCTATTAAACTAATCATACTTTTTATATTTTTAACGTTAAGTTCACATTATTTTACATCTAAATCACGTGTTTACAATACATTTGGGTGAATACAAAAAATAGAAAAAAAATTTGGTAAAAAATGGTGATAATTCCGCTAAATATCGTTTAAAGTCATTTGTATTGAACTAATCATACTTTTTATATTTTTATCGTTAAGTTCACATTATTTTACATCTAAAACACGTCTTTACAATACATTTGGGTGAATATAAAAGGTCGTAAAAAAATTTAGAAATACAGGTGATGAATCCGCTAAATATCGTCTTAAGTCATTTCTATTAAACTAATCATACTTTTTATATTTTTAACGTTAAGTTCACATTATTTTACATCTAAATCACGTGTTTACAATACATTTGGGTGAATACAAAAAATAGAAAAAAAATTTGGTAAAAAATGGTGATAATTCCGCTAAATATCGTTTAAAGTCATTTGTATTGAACTAATCATACTTTTTATATTTTTATCGTTAAGTTCACATTATTTTACATCTAAAACACGTCTTTACAATACATTTGGGTGAATATAAAAGGTCGTAAAAAAATTTTGAAATACAGGTGATGAATCCGCTAAATATCGTCTTAAGTCATTTCTATTAAACTAATCATACTTTTTATATTTTTAACGTTAAGTTCACATTATTTTACATCTAAAACACGTGTTTACAATACATTTGGGTGAATACAAAAAATAGAAAAAAAATTTGTTAAAAAATGGTGATAATTCCGCTAAATATCGTTAAAAGTCATTTGTATTGACCTAATCATACTTTTTATATTTTTATCGTTAAGTTCACATTATTTTACATCTAAAACACGTATTTACAATACATTTGGGTGAATACAAAAAATAGAAAAAAAATTTGGGAAAAAATTTGGTAAAAAATGGTGATAATTCCGCTAAATATCGTTTAAAGTCATTTGTATTGAACTAATCATACTTTTTATATTTTTATCGTTAAGTTCACATTATTTTACATCTAAAACACGTCTATACAATACATTTGGGTGAATATAAAAGGTCGTAAAAAAATTTTGAAATACAGGTGATGAATCCGCTAAATATCGTCTTAAGTCATTTCTATTAAACTAATCATACTTATTATATTTTTAACGTTAAGTTCACATTATTTTACATCTAAATCACGTGTTTACAATACATTTGGGTGAATACAAAAAATAGAAAAAAAATTTGGTAAAAAATGGTGATAATTCCGCTAAATATCGTTTAAAGTCATTTGTATTGAACTAATCATACTTTTTATATTTTTATCGTTAAGTTCACATTATTTTACATCTAAAACACGTCTTTACAATACATTTGGGTGAATATAAAAGGTCGTAAAAAAATTTTGAAATACAGGTGATGAATCCGCTAAATATCGTCTTAAGTCATTTCTATTAAACTAATCATACTTTTTATATTTTTAACGTTAAGTTCACATTATTTTACATCTAAAACACGTGTTTACAATACATTTGGGTGAATACAAAAAATAGAAAAAAAATTTGTTAAAAAATGGTGATAATTCCGCTAAATATCGTTAAAAGTCATTTGTATTGAACTAATCATACTTTTTATATTTTTATCGTTAAGTTCACTTTATTTTACATCTAAAACACGTCTATACAATACATTTGGGTGAATATAAAAGGTCGTAAAAAAATTTTGAAATACAGGTGATGAATCCGCTAAATATCGTCTTAAGTCATTTCTATTAAACTAATCATACTTTTTATATTTTTAACGTTAAGTTCACATTATTTTACATCTAAAAAACGTATTTACAATACATTTGGGTGAATACAAAAAATAGAAAAAAAATTTGGGAAAAAATTGGGTAAAAAATGGTGATAATTCCGCTAAATATCGTTTAAAGTCATTTGTATTGAACTAATCATACTTTTTATATTTTTATCGTTAAGTTCACATAATTTTACATCTAAAACACGTCTTTACAATACATGTGGGTGAATATAAAAGGTCGTAAAAAAATTTTGAAATACAGGTGATGAATCCGCTAAATATCGTCTTAAGTCATTTCTATTAAACTAATCATACTTTTTATATTTTTAATGTTAAGTTCACATTATTTTACATCTAAAACACGTGTTTACAATACATTTGGGTGAATACAAAAAATAGAAAAAAAATTTGGGAAAAAATTGGGTAAAAAATGGTGATAATTCCGCTAAATATCGTTTAAAGTCATTTGTATTGAACTAATCATACTTTTTATATTTTTATCGTTAAGTTCACATTATTTTACATCTAAAACACGTATTTACAATACATTTGGGTGAATACAAAAAATAGAAAAAAAATTTGGGAAAAAATTTGGTAAAAAATGGTGATAATTCCGCTAAATATCGTTTAAAGTCATTTGTATTGAACTAATCATACTTTTTATATTTTTATCGTTAAGTTCACATTATTTTACATCTAAAACACGTATTTACAATATATTTGGGTGAATATAAAAGGTCGTAAAAAAATTTTGAAATACAGGTGATGAATCCGCTAAATATCGTCTTAAGTCATTTCTATTAAACTAATCATACTTTTTATATTTTTAACGTTAAGTTCACATTATTTTACATCTAAAACACGTATTTACAATACATTTGGGTGAATACAAAAAATAGAAAAAAAATTTGGGAAAAAATTTGGTAAAAAATGGTGATAATTCCGCTAAATATCGTTTAAAGTCATTTGTATTGAACTAATCATACTTTTTATATTTTTATCGTTAAGTTCACATTATTTTACATCTAAAACACGTCTATACAATACATTTGGGTGAATATAAAAGGTCGTAAAAAAATTTTGAAATACAGGTGATGAATCCGCTAAATATCGTCTTAAGTCATTTCTATTAAACTAATCATACTTTTTTATATTTTTAACGTTAAGTTCACATTATTTTACATCTAAAAAACGTGTTTACAATACATTTGGGTGAATACAAAAAATAGAAAAAAAATTTGGTAAAAAATGGTGATAATTCCGCTAAATATCGTTTAAAGTCATTTGTATTGAACTAATCATACTTTTTATATTTTTATCGTTAATTTCACATTATTTTACATCTAAAACACGTATTTACAATACATTTGGGTGAATACAAAAAATAGATAAAAAATTTGGTAAAAAATGGTGATAATTCCGCTAAATATCGTTTAAAGTCATTTGTATTGAACTAATCAAACTTTTTATATTTTTATCGTTAAGTTCACATAATTTTACATCTAAAACACGTCTTTACAATACATGTGGGTGAATATAAAAGGTCGTAAAAAAATTTTGAAATACAGGTGATGAATCCGCTAAATATCGTCTTAAGTCATTTCTATTAAACTAATCATACTTTTTATATTTTTAACGTTAAGTTCACATTATTTTACATCTAAAACACGTATTTACAATACATTTGGGTGAATACAAAAAATAGAAAAAAAATTTGGGAAAAAATTGGGTAAAAAATGGTGATAATTCCGCTAAATATCGTTTAAAGTCATTTGTATTGAACTAATCATACTTTTTATATTTTTATCGTTAAGTTCACATTATTTTACATCTAAAACACGTCTATACAATACATTTGGGTGAATATAAAAGGTCGTAAAAAAATTTTGAAATACAGGTGATGAATCCGCTAAATATCGTCTTAAGTCATTTCTATTAAACTAATCATACTTTTTATATTTTTAACGTTAAGTTCACATTATTTTACATCTAAAAAACGTGTTTACAATACATTTGGGTGAATACAAAAAATAGAAAAAAAATTTGGTAAAAAATGGTGATAATTCCGCTAAATATCGTTTAAAGTCATTTGTATTGAACTAATCATACTTTTTATATTTTTATCGTTAAGTTCACATTATTTTACATCTAAAACACGTATTTACAATACATTTGGGTGAATACAAAAAATAGAAAAAAAATTTGGGAAAAAATTTGGTAAAAAATGGTGATAATTCCGCTAAATATCGTTTAAAGTCATTTGTATTGAACTAATCATACTTTTTATATTTTTATCTTTAAGTTCACATTATTTTACATCTAAAACACGTATTTACAATACATTTGGGTGAATACAAAAAATAGAAAAAAAATTTGGGAAAAAATTTGGTAAAAAATGGTGATAATTCCGCTAAATATCTTTTAAAGTCATTTGTATTGAACTAATCATACTTTTTATATTTTTATCGTTAAGTTCACATTATTTTACATCTAAAACACGTCTTTACAATACATTTGGATGAATATAAAAGGTCGTAAAAAAATTTGTTAAAAAATGGTGATAATTCCGCTAAATATCGTTAAAAGTCATTTGTATTGACCTAATCATACTTTTTATATTTTTATCGTTAAGTTCACTTTTTTTTACATCTAAAACACGTATTTACAATACATTTGGGTGAATACAAAAAATAGAAAAAAAATTTGGGAAAAAATTTGGTAAAAAATGGTGATAATTCCGCTAAATATCGTTTAAAGTCATTTGTATTGAACTAATCATACTTTTTATATTTTTATCGTTAAGTTCACATAATTTTACATCTAAAACACGTCTTTACAATACATTTGGGTGAATATAAAAGGTCGTAAAAAAATTTAGAAATACAGGTGATGAATCCGCTAAATATCGTCTTAAGTCATTTCTATTAAACTAATCATACTTTTTATATTTTTAACGTTAAGTTCACATTATTTTACATCTAAATCACGTGTTTACAATACATTTGGGTGAATACAAAAAATAGAAAAAAAATTTGGTAAAAAATGGTGATAATTCCGCTAAATATCGTTTAAAGTCATTTGTATTGAACTAATCATACTTTTTATATTTTTATCGTTAAGTTCACATAATTTTACATCTAAAACACGTCTTTACAATACATGTGGGTGGATATAAAAGGTCGTAAAAAAATTTTGAAATACAGGTGATGAATCCGCTAAATATCGTCTTAAGTCATTTCTATTAAACTAATCATACTTTTTATATTTTTAACGTTAAGTTCACATTATTTTACATCTAAAACACGTATTTACAATACATTTGGGTGAATACAAAAAATAGAAAAAAAATTTGGGAAAAAATTGGGTAAAAAATGGTGATAATTCCGCTAAATATCGTTTAAAGTCATTTGTATTGAACTAATCATACTTTTTATATTTTTATCGTTAAGTTCACATAATTTTACATCTAAAACACGTCTTTACAATACATGTGGGTGAATATAAAAGGTCGTAAAAAAATTTTGAAATACAGGTGATGAATCCGCTAAATATCGTCTTAAGTCATTTCTATTAAACTAATCATACTTTTTATATTTTTAACGTTAAGTTCACATTATTTTACATCTAAATCACGTGTTTACAATACATTTGGGTGAATACAAAAAATAGAAAAAAAATTTGGTAAAAAATGGTGATAATTCCGCTAAATATCGTTTAAAGTCATTTGTATTGAACTAATCATACTTTTTATATTTTTATCGTTAAGTTCACATTATTTTACATCTAAAACACGTCTTTACAATACATTTGGATGAATATAAAAGGTCGTAAAAAAATTTTGAAATACAGGTGATGAATCCGCTAAATATCGTTTAAAGTCATTTGTATTGAACTAATCAAACTTTTTATATTTTTATCGTTAAGTTCACATAATTTTACATCTAAAACACGTCTTTACAATACATGTGGGTGAATATAAAAGGTCGTAAAAAAATTTTGAAATACAGGTGATGAATCCGCTAAATATCGTCTTAAGTCATTTCTATTAAACTAATCATACTTTTTATATTTTTAACGTTAAGTTCACATTATTTTACATCTAAAACACGTATTTACAATACATTTGGGTGAATACAAAAAATAGAAAAAAAATTTGGGAAAAAATTGGGTAAAAAATGGTGATAATTCCGCTAAATATCGTTTAAAGTCATTTGTATTGAACTAATCATACTTTTTATATTTTTATCGTTAAGTTCACATAATTTTACATCTAAAACACGTCTTTACAATACATGTGGGTGAATATAAAAGGTCGTAAAAAAATTTTGAAATACAGGTGATGAATCCGCTAAATATCGTCTTAAGTCATTTCTATTAAACTAATCATACTTTTTATATTTTTAATGTTAAGTTCACATTATTTTACATCTAAAACACGTGTTTACAATACATTTGGGTGAATACAAAAAATAGAAAAAAAATTTGGGAAAAAATTGGGTAAAAAATGGTGATAATTCCGCTAAATATCGTTTAAAGTCATTTGTATTGAACTAATCATACTTTTTATATTTTTATCGTTAAGTTCACATTATTTTACATCTAAAACACGTATTTACAATACATTTGGGTGAATACAAAAAATAGAAAAAAAATTTGGGAAAAAATTTGGTAAAAAATGGTGATAATTCCGCTAAATATCGTTTAAAGTCATTTGTATTGAACTAATCATACTTTTTATATTTTTATCGTTAAGTTCACATTATTTTACATCTAAAACACGTATTTACAATACATTTGGGTGAATATAAAAGGTCGTAAAAAAATTTTGAAATACAGGTGATGAATCCGCTAAATATCGTCTTAAGTCATTTCTATTAAACTAATCATACTTTTTATATTTTTAACGTTAAGTTCACATTATTTTACATCTAAAACACGTATTTACAATACATTTGGGTGAATACAAAAAATAGAAAAAAAATTTAGGAAAAAATTTGGTAAAAAATGGTGATAATTCCGCTAAATATCGTTTAAAGTCATTTGTATTGAACTAATCATACTTTTTATATTTTTATCGTTAAGTTCACATAATTTTACATCTAAAACACGTCTTTACAATACATGTGGGTGAATATAAAAGGTCGTAAAAAAATTTTGAAATACAGGTGATGAATCCGCTAAATATCGTCTTAAGTCATTTCTATTAAACTAATCATACTTTTTATATTTTTAACGTTAAGTTCACATTATTTTACATCTAAAACACGTATTTACAATACATTTGGGTGAATACAAAAAATAGAAAAAAAATTTGGGAAAAAATTGGGTAAAAAATGGTGATAATTCCGCTAAATATCGTTTAAAGTCATTTGTATTGAACTAATCATACTTTTTATATTTTTATCGTTAAGTTCACATAATTTTACATCTAAAACACGTCTTTACAATACATGTGGGTGAATATAAAAGGTCGTAAAAAAATTTTGAAATACAGGTGATGAATCCGCTAAATATCGTCTTAAGTCATTTCTATTAAACTAATCATACTTTTTATATTTTTAATGTTAAGTTCACATTATTTTACATCTAAAACACGTGTTTACAATACATTTGGGTGAATACAAAAAATAGAAAAAAAATTTGGGAAAAAATTGGGTAAAAAATGGTGATAATTCCGCTAAATATCGTTTAAAGTCATTTGTATTGAACTAATCATACTTTTTATATTTTTATCGTTAAGTTCACATTATTTTACATCTAAAACACGTATTTACAATACATTTGGGTGAATACAAAAAATAGAAAAAAAATTTGGGAAAAAATTTGGTAAAAAATGGTGATAATTCCGCTAAATATCGTTTAAAGTCATTTGTATTGAACTAATCATACTTTTTATATTTTTATCGTTAAGTTCACATTATTTTACATCTAAAACACGTATTTACAATACATTTGGGTGAATATAAAAGGTCGTAAAAAAATTTTGAAATACAGGTGATGAATCCGCTAAATATCGTCTTAAGTCATTTCTATTAAACTAATCATACTTTTTATATTTTTAACGTTAAGTTCACATTATTTTACATCTAAAACACGTATTTACAATACATTTGGGTGAATACAAAAAATAGAAAAAAAATTTAGGAAAAAATTTGGTAAAAAATGGTGATAATTCCGCTAAATATCGTTTAAAGTCATTTGTATTGAACTAATCATACTTTTTATATTTTTATCGTTAAGTTCACATAATTTTACATCTAAAACACGTCTTTACAATACATGTGGGTGAATATAAAAGGTCGTAAAAAAATTTTGAAATACAGGTGATGAATCCGCTAAATATCGTCTTAAGTCATTTCTATTAAACTAATCATACTTTTTATATTTTTAACGTTAAGTTCACATTATTTTACATCTAAAACACGTATTTACAATACATTTGGGTGAATACAAAAAATAGAAAAAAAATTTGGGAAAAAATTGGGTAAAAAATGGTGATAATTCCGCTAAATATCGTTTAAAGTCATTTGTATTGAACTAATCATACTTTTTATATTTTTATCGTTAAGTTCACATAATTTTACATCTAAAACACGTCTTTACAATACATGTGGGTGAATATAAAAGGTCGTAAAAAAATTTTGAAATACAGGTGATGAATCCGCTAAATATCGTCTTAAGTCATTTCTATTAAACTAATCATACTTTTTATATTTTTAATGTTAAGTTCACATTATTTTACATCTAAAACACGTGTTTACAATACATTTGGGTGAATACAAAAAATAGAAAAAAAATTTGGGAAAAAATTGGGTAAAAAATGGTGATAATTCCGCTAAATATCGTTTAAAGTCATTTGTATTGAACTAATCATACTTTTTATATTTTTATCGTTAAGTTCACATTATTTTACATCTAAAACACGTATTTACAATACATTTGGGTGAATACAAAAAATAGAAAAAAAATTTGGGAAAAAATTTGGTAAAAAATGGTGATAATTCCGCTAAATATCGTTTAAAGTCATTTGTATTGAACTAATCATACTTTTTATATTTTTATCGTTAAGTTCACATTATTTTACATCTAAAACACGTATTTACAATACATTTGGGTGAATATAAAAGGTCGTAAAAAAATTTTGAAATACAGGTGATGAATCCGCTAAATATCGTCTTAAGTCATTTCTATTAAACTAATCATACTTTTTATATTTTTAACGTTAAGTTCACATTATTTTACATCTAAAACACGTATTTACAATACATTTGGGTGAATACAAAAAATAGAAAAAAAATTTAGGAAAAAATTTGGTAAAAAATGGTGATAATTCCGCTAAATATCGTTTAAAGTCATTTGTATTGAACTAATCATACTTTTTATATTTTTATCGTTAAGTTCACATAATTTTACATCTAAAACACGTCTTTACAATACATGTGGGTGAATATAAAAGGTCGTAAAAAAATTTTGAAATACAGGTGATGAATCCGCTAAATATCGTCTTAAGTCATTTCTATTAAACTAATCATACTTTTTATATTTTTAACGTTAAGTTCACATTATTTTACATCTAAAACACGTATTTACAATACATTTGGGTGAATACAAAAAATAGAAAAAAAATTTGGGAAAAAATTGGGTAAAAAATGGTGATAATTCCGCTAAATATCGTTTAAAGTCATTTGTATTGAACTAATCATACTTTTTATATTTTTATCGTTAAGTTCACATAATTTTACATCTAAAACACGTCTTTACAATACATGTGGGTGAATATAAAAGGTCGTAAAAAAATTTTGAAATACAGGTGATGAATCCGCTAAATATCGTCTTAAGTCATTTCTATTAAACTAATCATACTTTTTATATTTTTAATGTTAAGTTCACATTATTTTACATCTAAAACACGTGTTTACAATACATTTGGGTGAATACAAAAAATAGAAAAAAAATTTGGGAAAAAATTGGGTAAAAAATGGTGATAATTCCGCTAAATATCGTTTAAAGTCATTTGTATTGAACTAATCATACTTTTTATATTTTTATCGTTAAGTTCACATTATTTTACATCTAAAACACGTATTTACAATACATTTGGGTGAATACAAAAAATAGAAAAAAAATTTGGGAAAAAATTTGGTAAAAAATGGTGATAATTCCGCTAAATATCGTTTAAAGTCATTTGTATTGAACTAATCATACTTTTTATATTTTTATCGTTAAGTTCACATTATTTTACATCTAAAACACGTATTTACAATACATTTGGGTGAATACAAAAAATAGATAAAAAATTTGGTAAAAAATGGTGATAATTCCGCTAAATATCGTTTAAAGTCATTTGTATTGAACTAATCAAACTTTTTATATTTTTATCGTTAAGTTCACATAATTTTACATCTAAAACACGTCTTTACAATACATGTGGGTGAATATAAAAGGTCGTAAAAAAATTTTGAAATACAGGTGATGAATCCGCTAAATATCGTCTTAAGTCATTTCTATTAAACTAATCATACTTTTTATATTTTTAACGTTAAGTTCACATTATTTTACATCTAAAACACGTATTTACAATACATTTGGGTGAATACAAAAAATAGAAAAAAAATTTGGGAAAAAATTGGGTAAAAAATGGTGATAATTCCGCTAAATATCGTTTAAAGTCATTTGTATTGAACTAATCATACTTTTTATATTTTTATCGTTAAGTTCACATAATTTTACATCTAAAACACGTCTTTACAATACATGTGGGTGAATATAAAAGGTCGTAAAAAAATTTTGAAATACAGGTGATGAATCCGCTAAATATCGTCTTAAGTCATTTCTATTAAACTAATCATACTTTTTATATTTTTAACGTTAAGTTCACATTATTTTACATCTAAATCACGTGTTTACAATACATTTGGGTGAATACAAAAAATAGAAAAAAAATTTGGTAAAAAATGGTGATAATTCCGCTAAATATCGTTTAAAGTCATTTGTATTGAACTAATCATACTTTTTATATTTTTATCGTTAAGTTCACATTATTTTACATCTAAAACACGTCTTTACAATACATTTGGATGAATATAAAAGGTCGTAAAAAAATTTTGAAATACAGGTGATGAATCCGCTAAATATCGTTTAAAGTCATTTGTATTGAACTAATCAAACTTTTTATATTTTTATCGTTAAGTTCACATAATTTTACATCTAAAACACGTCTTTACAATACATGTGGGTGAATATAAAAGGTCGTAAAAAAATTTTGAAATACAGGTGATGAATCCGCTAAATATCGTCTTAAGTCATTTCTATTAAACTAATCATACTTTTTATATTTTTAACGTTAAGTTCACATTATTTTACATCTAAAACACGTATTTACAATACATTTGGGTGAATACAAAAAATAGAAAAAAAATTTGGGAAAAAATTGGGTAAAAAATGGTGATAATTCCGCTAAATATCGTTTAAAGTCATTTGTATTGAACTAATCATACTTTTTATATTTTTATCGTTAAGTTCACATAATTTTACATCTAAAACACGTCTTTACAATACATGTGGGTGAATATAAAAGGTCGTAAAAAAATTTTGAAATACAGGTGATGAATCCGCTAAATATCGTCTTAAGTCATTTCTATTAAACTAATCATACTTTTTATATTTTTAATGTTAAGTTCACATTATTTTACATCTAAAACACGTGTTTACAATACATTTGGGTGAATACAAAAAATAGAAAAAAAATTTGGGAAAAAATTGGGTAAAAAATGGTGATAATTCCGCTAAATATCGTTTAAAGTCATTTGTATTGAACTAATCATACTTTTTATATTTTTATCGTTAAGTTCACATTATTTTACATCTAAAACACGTATTTACAATACATTTGGGTGAATACAAAAAATAGAAAAAAAATTTGGGAAAAAATTTGGTAAAAAATGGTGATAATTCCGCTAAATATCGTTTAAAGTCATTTGTATTGAACTAATCATACTTTTTATATTTTTATCGTTAAGTTCACATTATTTTACATCTAAAACACGTATTTACAATACATTTGGGTGAATACAAAAAATAGAAAAAAAATTTGGGAAAAAATTTGGTAAAAAATTGTGATAATTCCGCTAAATATCGTTTAAAGTCATTTGTATTGAACTAATCATACTTTTTATATTTTTATCATTAAGTTCACATTATTTTACATCTAAAACACGTATTTACAATACATTTGGGTGAATATAAAAGGTCGTAAAAAAATTTTGAAATACAGGTGATGAATCCGCTAAATATCGTCTTAAGTCATTTCTATTAAACTAATCATACTTTTTATATTTTTAACGTTAAGTTCACATTATTTTACATCTAAAACACGTATTTACAATACATTTGGGTGAATACAAAAAATAGAAAAAAAATTTGGGAAAAAATTTGGTAAAAAATGGTGATAATTCCGCTAAATATCGTTTAAAGTCATTTGTATTGAACTAATCATACTTTTTATATTTTTATCGTTAAGTTCACATTATTTTACATCTAAAACACGTCTATACAATACATTTGGGTGAATATAAAAGGTCGTAAAAAAATTTTGAAATACAGGTGATGAATCCGCTAAATATCGTCTTAAGTCATTTCTATTAAACTAATCATACTTTTTATATTTTTAACGTTAAGTTCACATTATTTTACATCTAAAAAACGTGTTTACAATACATTTGGGTGAATACAAAAAATAGAAAAAAAATTTGGTAAAAAATGGTGATAATTCCGCTAAATATCGTTTAAAGTCATTTGTATTGAACTAATCATACTTTTAAAAAATTTTTATCGTTAATTTCACATTATTTTACATCTAAAACACGTATTTACAATACATTTGGGTGAATACAAAAAATAGATAAAAAATTTGGTAAAAAATGGTGATAATTCCGCTAAATATCGTTTAAAGTCATTTGTATTGAACTAATCAAACTTTTTATATTTTTATCGTTAAGTTCACATAATTTTACATCTAAAACACGTCTTTACAATACATGTGGGTGAATATAAAAGGTCGTAAAAAAATTTTGAAATACAGGTGATGAATCCGCTAAATATCGTCTTAAGTCATTTCTATTAAACTAATCATACTTTTTATATTTTTAACGTTAAGTTCACATTATTTTACATCTAAAACACGTATTTACAATACATTTGGGTGAATACAAAAAATAGAAAAAAAATTTGGGAAAAAATTGGGTAAAAAATGGTGATAATTCCGCTAAATATCCTTTAAAGTCATTTGTATTGAACTAATCATACTTTTTATATTTTTATCGTTAAGTTCACATAATTTTACATCTAAAACACGTCTTTACAATACATGTGGGTGAATATAAAAGGTCGTAAAAAAATTTTGAAATACAGGTGATGAATCCGCTAAATATCGTCTTAAGTCATTTCTATTAAACTAATCATACTTTTTATATTTTTAACGTTAAGTTCACATTATTTTACATCTAAAACACGTATTTACAATACATTTGGGTGAATACAAAAAATAGAAAAAAAATTTGGGAAAAAATTGGGTAAAAAATGGTGATAATTCCGCTAAATATCGTTTAAAGTCATTTGTATTGAACTAATCATACTTTTTATATTTTTATCGTTAAGTTCACATAATTTTACATCTAAAACACGTCTTTACAATACATGTGGGTGAATATAAAAGGTCGTAAAAAAATTTTGAAATACAGGTGATGAATCCGCTAAATATCGTCTTAAGTCATTTCTATTAAACTAATCATACTTTTTATATTTTTAACGTTAAGTTCACATTATTTTACATCTAAATCACGTGTTTACAATACATTTGGGTGAATACAAAAAATAGAAAAAAAATTTGGTAAAAAATGGTGATAATTCCGCTAAATATCGTTTAAAGTCATTTGTATTGAACTAATCATACTTTTTATATTTTTATCGTTAAGTTCACATTATTTTACATCTAAAACACGTCTTTACAATACATTTGGGTGAATATAAAAGGTCGTAAAAAAATTTTGAAATACAGGTGATGAATCCGCTAAATATCGTCTTAAGTCATTTCTATTAAACTAATCATACTTTTTATATTTTTAACGTTAAGTTCACATTATTTTACATCTAAAACACGTATTTACAATACATTTGGGTGAATACAAAAAATAGAAAAAAAATTTGGGAAAAAATTGGGTAAAAAATGGTGATAATTCCGCTAAATATCGTTTAAAGTCATTTGTATTGAACTAATCATACTTTTTATATTTTTATCGTTAAGTTCACATAATTTTACATCTAAAACACGTCTTTACAATACATATGGGTGAATATAAAAGGTCATAAAAAAATTTTGAAATACAGGTGATGAATCCGCTAAATATCGTCTTAAGTCATTTCTATTAAACTAATCATACTTTTTATATTTTTAACGTTAAGTTCACATTATTTTACATCTAAATCACGTGTTTACAATATATTTGGGTGAATACAAAAAATAGAAAAAAAATTTGGTAAAAAATGGTGATAATTCCGCTAAATATCGTTTAAAGTCATTTGTATTGAACTAATCATACTTTTTATATTTTTATCGTTAAGTTCACATTATTTTACATCTAAAACACGTCTTTACAATACATTTGGATGAATATAAAAGGTCGTAAAAAAATTTTGAAATACAGGTGATGAATCCGCTAAATATCGTTTAAAGTCATTTGTATTGAACTAATCAAACTTTTTATATTTTTATCGTTAAGTTCACATAATTTTACATCTAAAACACGTCTTTACAATACATGTGGGTGAATATAAAAGGTCGTAAAAAAATTTTGAAATACAGGTGATGAATCCGCTAAATATCGTCTTAAGTCATTTCTATTAAACTAATCATACTTTTTATATTTTTAACGTTAAGTTCACATTATTTTACATCTAAAACACGTATTTACAATACATTTGGGTGAATACAAAAAATAGAAAAAAAATTTGGGAAAAAATTGGGTAAAAAATGGTGATAATTCCGCTAAATATCGTTTAAAGTCATTTGTATTGAACTAATCATACTTTTTATATTTTTATCGTTAAGTTCACATAATTTTACATCTAAAACACGTCTTTACAATACATGTGGGTGAATATAAAAGGTCGTAAAAAAATTTTGAAATACAGGTGATGAATCCGCTAAATATCGTCTTAAGTCATTTCTATTAAACTAATCATACTTTTTATATTTTTAACGTTAAGTTCAAATTATTTTACATCTAAATCACGTGTTTACAATACATTTGGGTGAATACAAAAAATAGAAAAAAAATTTGGTAAAAAATGGTGATAATTCCGCTAAATATCGTTTAAAGTCATTTGTATTGAACTAATCATACTTTTTATATTTTTATCGTTAAGTTCACATTATTTTACATCTAAAACACGTCTTTACAATACATGTGGGTGGATATAAAAGGTCGTAAAAAAATTTTGAAATACAGGTGATGAATCCGCTAAATATCGTCTTAAGTCATTTCTATTAAACTAATCATACTTTTTATATTTTTAACGTTAAGTTCACATTATTTTACATCTAAAACACGTATTTACAATACATTTGGGTGAATACAAAAAATAGAAAAAAAATTTGGGAAAAAATTGGGTAAAAAATGGTGATAATTCCGCTAAATATCGTTTAAAGTCATTTGTATTGAACTAATCATACTTTTTATATTTTTATCGTTAAGTTCACATTATTTTACATCTAAAACACGTATTTACAATACATTTGGGTGAATACAAAAAATAGAAAAAAAATTTGGGAAAAAATTTGGTAAAAAATGGTGATAATTCCGCTAAATATCGTTTAAAGTCATTTGTATTGAACTAATCATACTTTTTATATTTTTATCGTTAAGTTCACATTATTTTACATCTAAAACACGTATTTACAATACATTTGGGTGAATACAAAAAATAGAAAAAAAATTTGGGAAAAAATTTGGTAAAAAATGGTGATAATTCCGCTAAATATCTTTTAAAGTCATTTGTATTGAACTAATCATACTTTTTATATTTTTATCGTTAAGTTCACATTATTTTACATCTAAAACACGTCTTTACAATACATTTGGATGAATATAAAAGGTCGTAAAAAAATTTGTTAAAAAATGGTGATAATTCCGCTAAATATCGTTTAAAGTCATTTGTATTGAACTAATCATACTTTTTATATTTTTATCGTTAAGTTCACATTATTTTACATCTAAAACACGTCTTTACAATACATTTGGATGAATATAAAAGGTCGTAAAAAAATTTTGAAATACAGGTGATGAATCCGCTAAATATCGTTTAAAGTCATTTGTATTGAACTAATCAAACTTTTTATATTTTTATCGTTAAGTTCACATAATTTTACATCTAAAACACGTCTTTACAATACATGTGGGTGAATATAAAAGGTCGTAAAAAAATTTTGAAATACAGGTGATGAATCCGCTAAATATCGTCTTAAGTCATTTCTATTAAACTAATCATACTTTTTATATTTTTAACGTTAAGTTCACATTATTTTACATCTAAAACACGTATTTACAATACATTTGGGTGAATACAAAAAATAGAAAAAAAATTTGGGAAAAAATTGGGTAAAAAATGGTGATAATTCCGCTAAATATCGTTTAAAGTCATTTGTATTGAACTAATCATACTTTTTATATTTTTATCGTTAAGTTCACATAATTTTACATCTAAAACACGTCTTTACAATACATGTGGGTGAATATAAAAGGTCGTAAAAAAATTTTGAAATACAGGTGATGAATCCGCTAAATATCGTCTTAAGTCATTTCTATTAAACTAATCATACTTTTTATATTTTTAATGTTAAGTTCACATTATTTTACATCTAAAACACGTGTTTACAATACATTTGGGTGAATACAAAAAATAGAAAAAAAATTTGGGAAAAAATTGGGTAAAAAATGGTGATAATTCCGCTAAATATCGTTTAAAGTCATTTGTATTGAACTAATCATACTTTTTATATTTTTATCGTTAAGTTCACATTATTTTACATCTAAAACACGTATTTACAATACATTTGGGTGAATACAAAAAATAGAAAAAAAATTTGGGAAAAAATTTGGTAAAAAATGGTGATAATTCCGCTAAATATCGTTTAAAGTCATTTGTATTGAACTAATCATACTTTTTATATTTTTATCGTTAAGTTCACATTATTTTACATCTAAAACACGTATTTACAATACATTTGGGTGAATATAAAAGGTCGTAAAAAAATTTTGAAATACAGGTGATGAATCCGCTAAATATCGTCTTAAGTCATTTCTATTAAACTAATCATACTTTTTATATTTTTAACGTTAAGTTCACATTATTTTACATCTAAAACACGTATTTACAATACATTTGGGTGAATACAAAAAATAGAAAAAAAATTTGGGAAAAAATTTGGTAAAAAATGGTGATAATTCCGCTAAATATCGTTTAAAGTCATTTGTATTGAACTAATCATACTTTTTATATTTTTATCGTTAAGTTCACATTATTTTACATCTAAAACACGTCTATACAATACATTTGGGTGAATATAAAAGGTCGTAAAAAAATTTTGAAATACAGGTGATGAATCCGCTAAATATCGTCTTAAGTCATTTCTATTAAACTAATCATACTTTTTATATTTTTAACGTTAAGTTCACATTATTTTACATCTAAAAAACGTGTTTACAATACATTTGGGTGAATACAAAAAATAGAAAAAAAATTTGGTAAAAAAAGGTGATAATTCCGCTAAATATCGTTTAAAGTCATTTGTATTGAACTAATCATACTTTTAAAAAATTTTTATCGTTAATTTCACATTATTTTACATCTAAAACACGTATTTACAATACATTTGGGTGAATACAAAAAATAGATAAAAAATTTGGTAAAAAATGGTGATAATTCCGCTAAATATCGTTTAAAGTCATTTGTATTGAACTAATCAAACTTTTTATATTTTTATCGTTAAGTTCACATAATTTTACATCTAAAACACGTCTTTACAATACATGTGGGTGAATATAAAAGGTCGTAAAAAAATTTTGAAATACAGGTGATGAATCCGCTAAATATCGTCTTAAGTCATTTCTATTAAACTAATCATACTTTTTATATTTTTAACGTTAAGTTCACATTATTTTACATCTAAAACACGTATTTACAATACATTTGGGTGAATACAAAAAATAGAAAAAAAATTTGGGAAAAAATTGGGTAAAAAATGGTGATAATTCCGCTAAATATCGTTTAAAGTCATTTGTATTGAACTAATCATACTTTTTATATTTTTATCGTTAAGTTCACATAATTTTACATCTAAAACACGTCTTTACAATACATGTGGGTGAATATAAAAGGTCGTAAAAAAATTTTGAAATACAGGTGATGAATCCGCTAAATATCGTCTTAAGTCATTTCTATTAAACTAATCATACTTTTTATATTTTTAATGTTAAGTTCACATTATTTTACATCTAAAACACGTGTTTACAATACATTTGGGTGAATACAAAAAATAGAAAAAAAATTTGGGAAAAAATTGGGTAAAAAATGGTGATAATTCCGCTAAATATCGTTTAAAGTCATTTGTATTGAACTAATCATACTTTTTATATTTTTATCGTTAAGTTCACATTATTTTACATCTAAAACACGTATTTACAATACATTTGGGTGAATACAAAAAATAGAAAAAAAATTTGGGAAAAAATTTGGTAAAAAATGGTGATAATTCCGCTAAATATCGTTTAAAGTCATTTGTATTGAACTAATCATACTTTTTATATTTTTATCGTTAAGTTCACATTATTTTACATCTAAAACACGTATTTACAATACATTTGGGTGAATATAAAAGGTCGTAAAAAAATTTTGAAATACAGGTGATGAATCCGCTAAATATCGTCTTAAGTCATTTCTATTAAACTAATCATACTTTTTATATTTTTAACGTTAAGTTCACATTATTTTACATCTAAAACACGTATTTACAATACATTTGGGTGAATACAAAAAATAGAAAAAAAATTTGGGAAAAAATTTGGTAAAAAATGGTGATAATTCCGCTAAATATCGTTTAAAGTCATTTGTATTGAACTAATCATACTTTTTATATTTTTATCGTTAAGTTCACATTATTTTACATCTAAAACACGTCTATACAATACATTTGGGTGAATATAAAAGGTCGTAAAAAAATTTTGAAATACAGGTGATGAATCCGCTAAATATCGTCTTAAGTCATTTCTATTAAACTAATCATACTTTTTATATTTTTAACGTTAAGTTCACATTATTTTACATCTAAAAAACGTGTTTACAATACATTTGGGTGAATACAAAAAATAGAAAAAAAATTTGGTAAAAAATGGTGATAATTCCGCTAAATATCGTTTAAAGTCATTTGTATTGAACTAATCATACTTTTAAAAAATTTTTATCGTTAATTTCACATTATTTTACATCTAAAACACGTATTTACAATACATTTGGGTGAATACAAAAAATAGATAAAAAATTTGGTAAAAAATGGTGATAATTCCGCTAAATATCGTTTAAAGTCATTTGTATTGAACTAATCAAACTTTTTATATTTTTATCGTTAAGTTCACATAATTTTACATCTAAAACACGTCTTTACAATACATGTGGGTGAATATAAAAGGTCGTAAAAAAATTTTGAAATACAGGTGATGAATCCGCTAAATATCGTCTTAAGTCATTTCTATTAAACTAATCATACTTTTTATATTTTTAACGTTAAGTTCACATTATTTTACATCTAAAACACGTATTTACAATACATTTGGGTGAATACAAAAAATAGAAAAAAAATTTGGGAAAAAATTGGGTAAAAAATGGTGATAATTCCGCTAAATATCCTTTAAAGTCATTTGTATTGAACTAATCATACTTTTTATATTTTTATCGTTAAGTTCACATAATTTTACATCTAAAACACGTCTTTACAATACATGTGGGTGAATATAAAAGGTCGTAAAAAAATTTTGAAATACAGGTGATGAATCCGCTAAATATCGTCTTAAGTCATTTCTATTAAACTAATCATACTTTTTATATTTTTAACGTTAAGTTCACATTATTTTACATCTAAAACACGTATTTACAATACATTTGGGTGAATACAAAAAATAGAAAAAAAATTTGGGAAAAAATTGGGTAAAAAATGGTGATAATTCCGCTAAATATCGTTTAAAGTCATTTGTATTGAACTAATCATACTTTTTATATTTTTATCGTTAAGTTCACATAATTTTACATCTAAAACACGTCTTTACAATACATGTGGGTGAATATAAAAGGTCGTAAAAAAATTTTGAAATACAGGTGATGAATCCGCTAAATATCGTCTTAAGTCATTTCTATTAAACTAATCATACTTTTTATATTTTTAACGTTAAGTTCACATTATTTTACATCTAAATCACGTGTTTACAATACATTTGGGTGAATACAAAAAATAGAAAAAAAATTTGGTAAAAAATGGTGATAATTCCGCTAAATATCGTTTAAAGTCATTTGTATTGAACTAATCATACTTTTTATATTTTTATCGTTAAGTTCACATTATTTTACATCTAAAACACGTCTTTACAATACATTTGGGTGAATATAAAAGGTCGTAAAAAAATTTTGAAATACAGGTGATGAATCCGCTAAATATCGTCTTAAGTCATTTCTATTAAACTAATCATACTTTTTATATTTTTAACGTTAAGTTCACATTATTTTACATCTAAAACACGTATTTACAATACATTTGGGTGAATACAAAAAATAGAAAAAAAATTTGGGAAAAAATTGGGTAAAAAATGGTGATAATTCCGCTAAATATCGTTTAAAGTCATTTGTATTGAACTAATCATACTTTTTATATTTTTATCGTTAAGTTCACATAATTTTACATCTAAAACACGTCTTTACAATACATATGGGTGAATATAAAAGGTCGTAAAAAAATTTTGAAATACAGGTGATGAATCCGCTAAATATCGTCTTAAGTCATTTCTATTAAACTAATCATACTTTTTATATTTTTAACGTTAAGTTCACATTATTTTACATCTAAATCACGTGTTTACAATACATTTGGGTGAATACAAAAAATAGAAAAAAAATTTGGTAAAAAATGGTGATAATTCCGCTAAATATCGTTTAAAGTCATTTGTATTGAACTAATCATACTTTTTATATTTTTATCGTTAAGTTCACATTATTTTACATCTAAAACACGTCTTTACAATACATTTGGATGAATATAAAAGGTCGTAAAAAAATTTTGAAATACAGGTGATGAATCCGCTAAATATCGTTTAAAGTCATTTGTATTGAACTAATCAAACTTTTTATATTTTTATCGTTAAGTTCACATAATTTTACATCTAAAACACGTCTTTACAATACATGTGGGTGAATATAAAAGGTCGTAAAAAAATTTTGAAATACAGGTGATGAATCCGCTAAATATCGTCTTAAGTCATTTCTATTAAACTAATCATACTTTTTATATTTTTAACGTTAAGTTCACATTATTTTACATCTAAAACACGTATTTACAATACATTTGGGTGAATACAAAAAATAGAAAAAAAATTTGGGAAAAAATTGGGTAAAAAATGGTGATAATTCCGCTAAATATCGTTTAAAGTCATTTGTATTGAACTAATCATACTTTTTATATTTTTATCGTTAAGTTCACATAATTTTACATCTAAAACACGTCTTTACAATACATGTGGGTGAATATAAAAGGTCGTAAAAAAATTTTGAAATACAGGTGATGAATCCGCTAAATATCGTCTTAAGTCATTTCTATTAAACTAATCATACTTTTTATATTTTTAACGTTAAGTTCAAATTATTTTACATCTAAATCACGTGTTTACAATACATTTGGGTGAATACAAAAAATAGAAAAAAAATTTGGTAAAAAATGGTGATAATTCCGCTAAATATCGTTTAAAGTCATTTGTATTGAACTAATCATACTTTTTATATTTTTATCGTTAAGTTCACATTATTTTACATCTAAAACACGTCTTTACAATACATGTGGGTGGATATAAAAGGTCGTAAAAAAATTTTGAAATACAGGTGATGAATCCGCTAAATATCGTCTTAAGTCATTTCTATTAAACTAATCATACTTTTTATATTTTTAACGTTAAGTTCACATTATTTTACATCTAAAACACGTATTTACAATACATTTGGGTGAATACAAAAAATAGAAAAAAAATTTGGGAAAAAATTGGGTAAAAAATGGTGATAATTCCGCTAAATATCGTTTAAAGTCATTTGTATTGAACTAATCATACTTTTTATATTTTTATCGTTAAGTTCACATTATTTTACATCTAAAACACGTATTTACAATACATTTGGGTGAATACAAAAAATAGAAAAAAAATTTGGGAAAAAATTTGGTAAAAAATGGTGATAATTCCGCTAAATATCGTTTAAAGTCATTTGTATTGAACTAATCATACTTTTTATATTTTTATCGTTAAGTTCACATTATTTTACATCTAAAACACGTATTTACAATACATTTGGGTGAATACAAAAAATAGAAAAAAAATTTGGGAAAAAATTTGGTAAAAAATGGTGATAATTCCGCTAAATATCTTTTAAAGTCATTTGTATTGAACTAATCATACTTTTTATATTTTTATCGTTAAGTTCACATTATTTTACATCTAAAACACGTCTTTACAATACATTTGGATGAATATAAAAGGTCGTAAAAAAATTTGTTAAAAAATGGTGATAATTCCGCTAAATATCGTTTAAAGTCATTTGTATTGAACTAATCATACTTTTTATATTTTTATCGTTAAGTTCACATTATTTTACATCTAAAACACGTCTTTACAATACATTTGGATGAATATAAAAGGTCGTAAAAAAATTTTGAAATACAGGTGATGAATCCGCTAAATATCGTTTAAAGTCATTTGTATTGAACTAATCAAACTTTTTATATTTTTATCGTTAAGTTCACATAATTTTACATCTAAAACACGTCTTTACAATACATGTGGGTGAATATAAAAGGTCGTAAAAAAATTTTGAAATACAGGTGATGAATCCGCTAAATATCGTCTTAAGTCATTTCTATTAAACTAATCATACTTTTTATATTTTTAACGTTAAGTTCACATTATTTTACATCTAAAACACGTATTTACAATACATTTGGGTGAATACAAAAAATAGAAAAAAAATTTGGGAAAAAATTGGGTAAAAAATGGTGATAATTCCGCTAAATATCGTTTAAAGTCATTTGTATTGAACTAATCATACTTTTTATATTTTTATCGTTAAGTTCACATAATTTTACATCTAAAACACGTCTTTACAATACATGTGGGTGAATATAAAAGGTCGTAAAAAAATTTTGAAATACAGGTGATGAATCCGCTAAATATCGTCTTAAGTCATTTCTATTAAACTAATCATACTTTTTATATTTTTAATGTTAAGTTCACATTATTTTACATCTAAAACACGTGTTTACAATACATTTGGGTGAATACAAAAAATAGAAAAAAAATTTGGGAAAAAATTGGGTAAAAAATGGTGATAATTCCGCTAAATATCGTTTAAAGTCATTTGTATTGAACTAATCATACTTTTTATATTTTTATCGTTAAGTTCACATTATTTTACATCTAAAACACGTATTTACAATACATTTGGGTGAATACAAAAAATAGAAAAAAAATTTGGGAAAAAATTTGGTAAAAAATGGTGATAATTCCGCTAAATATCGTTTAAAGTCATTTGTATTGAACTAATCATACTTTTTATATTTTTATCGTTAAGTTCACATTATTTTACATCTAAAACACGTATTTACAATACATTTGGGTGAATATAAAAGGTCGTAAAAAAATTTTGAAATACAGGTGATGAATCCGCTAAATATCGTCTTAAGTCATTTCTATTAAACTAATCATACTTTTTATATTTTTAACGTTAAGTTCACATTATTTTACATCTAAAACACGTATTTACAATACATTTGGGTGAATACAAAAAATAGAAAAAAAATTTGGGAAAAAATTTGGTAAAAAATGGTGATAATTCCGCTAAATATCGTTTAAAGTCATTTGTATTGAACTAATCATACTTTTTATATTTTTATCGTTAAGTTCACATTATTTTACATCTAAAACACGTCTATACAATACATTTGGGTGAATATAAAAGGTCGTAAAAAAATTTTGAAATACAGGTGATGAATCCGCTAAATATCGTCTTAAGTCATTTCTATTAAACTAATCATACTTTTTATATTTTTAACGTTAAGTTCACATTATTTTACATCTAAAAAACGTGTTTACAATACATTTGGGTGAATACAAAAAATAGAAAAAAAATTTGGTAAAAAATGGTGATAATTCCGCTAAATATCGTTTAAAGTCATTTGTATTGAACTAATCATACTTTTAAAAAATTTTTATCGTTAATTTCACATTATTTTACATCTAAAACACGTATTTACAATACATTTGGGTGAATACAAAAAATAGATAAAAAATTTGGTAAAAAATGGTGATAATTCCGCTAAATATCGTTTAAAGTCATTTGTATTGAACTAATCAAACTTTTTATATTTTTATCGTTAAGTTCACATAATTTTACATCTAAAACACGTCTTTACAATACATGTGGGTGAATATAAAAGGTCGTAAAAAAATTTTGAAATACAGGTGATGAATCCGCTAAATATCGTCTTAAGTCATTTCTATTAAACTAATCATACTTTTTATATTTTTAACGTTAAGTTCACATTATTTTACATCTAAAACACGTATTTACAATACATTTGGGTGAATACAAAAAATAGAAAAAAAATTTGGGAAAAAATTGGGTAAAAAATGGTGATAATTCCGCTAAATATCCTTTAAAGTCATTTGTATTGAACTAATCATACTTTTTATATTTTTATCGTTAAGTTCACATAATTTTACATCTAAAACACGTCTTTACAATACATGTGGGTGAATATAAAAGGTCGTAAAAAAATTTTGAAATACAGGTGATGAATCCGCTAAATATCGTCTTAAGTCATTTCTATTAAACTAATCATACTTTTTATATTTTTAACGTTAAGTTCACATTATTTTACATCTAAAACACGTATTTACAATACATTTGGGTGAATACAAAAAATAGAAAAAAAATTTGGGAAAAAATTGGGTAAAAAATGGTGATAATTCCGCTAAATATCGTTTAAAGTCATTTGTATTGAACTAATCATACTTTTTATATTTTTATCGTTAAGTTCACATAATTTTACATCTAAAACACGTCTTTACAATACATGTGGGTGAATATAAAAGGTCGTAAAAAAATTTTGAAATACAGGTGATGAATCCGCTAAATATCGTCTTAAGTCATTTCTATTAAACTAATCATACTTTTTATATTTTTAACGTTAAGTTCACATTATTTTACATCTAAATCACGTGTTTACAATACATTTGGGTGAATACAAAAAATAGAAAAAAAATTTGGTAAAAAATGGTGATAATTCCGCTAAATATCGTTTAAAGTCATTTGTATTGAACTAATCATACTTTTTATATTTTTATCGTTAAGTTCACATTATTTTACATCTAAAACACGTCTTTACAATACATTTGGGTGAATATAAAAGGTCGTAAAAAAATTTTGAAATACAGGTGATGAATCCGCTAAATATCGTCTTAAGTCATTTCTATTAAACTAATCATACTTTTTATATTTTTAACGTTAAGTTCACATTATTTTACATCTAAAACACGTGTTTACAATACATTTGGGTGAATACAAAAAATAGAAAAAAAATTTGGGAAAAAATTGGGTAAAAAATGGTGATAATTCCGCTAAATATCGTTTAAAGTCATTTGTATTGAACTAATCATACTTTTTATATTTTTATCGTTAAGTTCACATTATTTTACATCTAAAACACGTATTTACAATACATTTGGGTGAATACAAAAAATAGAAAAAAAATTTGGGAAAAAATTTGGTAAAAAATGGTGATAATTCCGCTAAATATCGTTTAAAGTCATTTGTATTGAACTAATCATACTTTTTATATTTTTATCGTTAAGTTCACATTATTTTACATCTAAAACACGTATTTACAATACATTTGGGTGAATATAAAAGGTCGTAAAAAAATTTTGAAATACAGGTGATGAATCCGCTAAATATCGTCTTAAGTCATTTCTATTAAACTAATCATACTTTTTATATTTTTAACGTTAAGTTCACATTATTTTACATCTAAAACACGTGTTTACAATACATTTGGGTGAATACAAAAAATAGAAAAAAAATTTGGGAAAATATTGGGTAAAAAATGGTGATAATTCCGCTAAATATCGTTTAAAGTCATTTGTATTGAACTAATCATACTTTTTATATTTTTATCGTTAAGTTCACATTATTTTACATCTAAAACACGTAATTACAATACATTTGGGTGAATACAAAAAATAGAAAAAAAATTTGGGAAAAAATTTGGTAAAAAATGGTGATAATTCCGCTAAATATCGTTTAAAGTCATTTGTATTGAACTAATCATACTTTTTATATTTTTATCGTTAATTTCACATTATTTTACATCTAAAACACGTCTATACAATACATTTGGGTGAATATAAAAGGTCGTAAAAAAATTTTGAAATACAGGTGATGAATCCGCTAAATATCGTCTTAAGTCATTTCTATTAAACTAATCATACTTTTTATATTTTTAACGTTAAGTTCACATAATTTTACATCTAAAAAACGTGTTTACAATACATTTGGGTGAATACAAAAAATAGATAAAAAATTTGGTAAAAAATGGTGATAATTCCGCTAAATATCGTTTAAAGTCATTTGTATTGAACTAATCAAACTTTTTATATTTTTATCGTTAAGTTCACATAATTTTACATCTAAAACACGTCTTTACAATACATGTGGGTGAATATAAAAGGTCGTAAAAAAATTTTGAAATACAGGTGATGAATCCGCTAAATATCGTCTTAAGTCATTTCTATTAAACTAATCATACTTTTTATATTTTTAACGTTAAGTTCACATTATTTTACATCTAAAACACGTATTTACAATACATTTGGGTGAATACAAAAAATAGAAAAAAAATTTGGGAAAAAATTGGGTAAAAAATGGTGATAATTCCGCTAAATATCGTTTAAAGTCATTTGTATTGAACTAATCATACTTTTTATATTTTTATCGTTAAGTTCACATAATTTTACATCTAAAACACGTCTTTACAATACATGTGGGTGAATATAAAAGGTCGTAAAAAAATTTTGAAATACAGGTGATGAATCCGCTAAATATCGTCTTAAGTCATTTCTATTAAACTAATCATACTTTTTATATTTTTAACGTTAAGTTCACATTATTTTACATCTAAATCACGTGTTTACAATACATTTGGGTAAATACAAAAAATAGAAAAAAAATTTGGTAAAAAATGGTGATAATTCCGCTAAATATCGTTTAAAGTCATTTGTATTGAACTAATCATACTTTTTATATTTTTATCGTTAAGTTCACATTATTTTACATCTAAAACACGTCTTTACAATACATTTGGATGAATATAAAAGGTCGTAAAAAAATTTTGAAATACAGGTGATGAATCCGCTAAATATCGTTTAAAGTCATTTGTATTGAACTAATCAAACTTTTTATATTTTTATCGTTAAGTTCACATAATTTTACATCTAAAACACGTCTTTACAATACATGTGGGTGAATATAAAAGGTCGTAAAAAAATTTTGAAATACAGGTGATGAATCCGCTAAATATCGTCTTAAGTCATTTCTATTAAACTAATCATACTTTTTATATTTTTAACGTTAAGTTCACATTATTTTACATCTAAAACACGTATTTACAATACATTTGGGTGAATACAAAAAATAGAAAAAAAATTTGGGAAAAAATTGGGTAAAAAATGGTGATAATTCCGCTAAATATCATTTAAAGTCATTTGTATTGAACTAATCATACTTTTTATATTTTTATCGTTAAGTTCACATAATTTTACATCTAAAAAACGTCTTTACAATACATGTGGGTGAATATAAAAGGTCGTAAAAAAATTTTGAAATACAGGTGATGAATCCGCTAAATATCGTCTTAAGTCATTTCTATTAAACTAATCATACTTTTTATATTTTTAACGTTAAGTTCACATTATTTTACATCTAAATCACGTGTTTACAATACATTTGGGTGAATACAAAAAATAGAAAAAAAATTTGGTAAAAAATGGTGATAATTCCGCTAAATATCGTTTAAAGTCATTTGTATTGAACTAATCATACTTTTTATATTTTTATCGTTAAGTTCACATTATTTTACATCTAAAACACGTCTTTACAATACATTTGGGTGAATATAAAAGGTCGTAAAAAAATTTTGAAATACAGGTGATGAATCCGCTAAATATCGTCTTAAGTCATTTCTATTAAACTAATCATACTTTTTATATTTTTAACGTTAAGTTCACATTATTTTACATCTAAAACACGTGTTTACAATACATTTGGGTGAATACAAAAAATAGAAAAAAAATTTGGGAAAAAATTGGGTAAAAAATGGTGATAATTCCGCTAAATATCGTTTAAAGTCATTTGTATTGAACTAATCATACTTTTTATATTTTTATCGTTAAGTTCACATTATTTTACATCTAAAACACGTATTTACAATACATTTGGGTGAATACAAAAAATAGAAAAAAAATTTGGGAAAAAATTTGGTAAAAAATGGTGATAATTCCGCTAAATATCGTTTAAAGTCATTTGTATTGAACTAATCATACTTTTTATATTTTTATCGTTAAGTTCACATTATTTTACATCTAAAACACGTATTTACAATACATTTGGGTGAATATAAAAGGTCGTAAAAAAATTTTGAAATACAGGTGATGAATCCGCTAAATATCGTCTTAAGTCATTTCTATTAAACTAATCATACTTTTTATATTTTTAACGTTAAGTTCACATTATTTTACATCTAAAACACGTGTTTACAATACATTTGGGTGAATACAAAAAATAGAAAAAAAATTTGGGAAAATATTGGGTAAAAAATGGTGATAATTCCGCTAAATATCGTTTAAAGTCATTTGTATTGAACTAATCATACTTTTTATATTTTTATCGTTAAGTTCACATTATTTTACATCTAAAACACGTATTTACAATACATTTGGGTGAATACAAAAAATAGAAAAAAAATTTGGGAAAAAATTTGGTAAAAAATGGTGATAATTCCGCTAAATATCGTTTAAAGTCATTTGTATTGAACTAATCATACTTTTTATATTTTTATCGTTAATTTCACATTATTTTACATCTAAAACACGTCTATACAATACATTTGGGTGAATATAAAAGGTCGTAAAAAAATTTTGAAATACAGGTGATGAATCCGCTAAATATCGTCTTAAGTCATTTCTATTAAACTAATCATACTTTTTATATTTTTAACGTTAAGTTCACATAATTTTACATCTAAAAAACGTGTTTACAATACATTTGGGTGAATACAAAAAATAGAAAAAAAATTTGGTAAAAAATGGTGATAATTCCGCTAAATATCGTTTAAAGTCATTTGTATTGAACTAATCATACTTTTTATATTTTTATCGTTAAGTTCACATTATTTTACATCTAAAACACGTATTTACAATACCTTTGGGTGAATACAAAAAATAGAAAAAAAATTTGGGAAAAAATTTGGTAAAAAATGGTGATAATTCCGCTAAATATCGTTTAAAGTCATTTGTATTGAACTAATCATACTTTTTATATTTTTATCGTTAAGTTCACATTATTTTACATCTAAAACACGTATTTACAATACATTTGGGTGAATACAAAAAATAGAAAAAAAATTTGGGAAAAAATTTGGTAAAAAATGGTGATAATTCCGCTAAATATCTTTTAAAGTCATTTGTATTGAACTAATCATACTTTTTATATTTTTATCGTTAAGTTCACATTATTTTACATCTAAAACACGTCTTTACAATACATTTGGATGAATATAAAAGGTCGTAAAAAAATTTTGAAATACAGGTGATGAATCCGCTAAATATCGTCTTAAGTCATTTCTATTAAACTAATCATACTTTTTATATTTTTATCGTTAAGTTCACTTTATTTTACATCTAAAACACGTGTTTACAATACATTTGGGTGAATACAAAAAATAGAAAAAAAATTTTGGAAAAAATTTGGTAAAAAATGGTGATAATTCCGCTAAATATCGTTTAAAGTCATTTGTATTGAACTAATCATACTTTTTATATTTTTATCGTTAAGTTCACATAATTTTACATCTAAAACACGTCTTTACAATACATGTGGGTGAATATAAAAGGTCGTAAAAAAATTTTGAAATACAGGTGATGAATCCGCTAAATATCGTCTTAAGTCATTTCTATTAAACTAATCATACTTTTTATATTTTTAACATTAAGTTCACATTATTTTACATCTAAATCACGTGTTTACAACACATTTGGGTGAATACAAAAAATAGAAAAAAAATTTGGTAAAAAATGGTGATAATTCCGCTAAATATCGTTTAAAGTCATTTGTATTGAACTAATCATACTTTTTATATTTTTATCGTTAAGTTCACATTATTTTACATCTAAAACACGTCTTTACAATACATTTGGGTGAATATAAAAGGTCGTAAAAAAATTTAGAAATACAGGTGATGAATCCGCTAAATATCGTCTTAAGTCATTTCTATTAAACTAATCATACTTTTTATATTTTTAACGTTAAGTTCACATTATTTTACATCTAAATCACGTGTTTACAATACATTTGGGTGAATACAAAAAATAGAAAAAAAATTTGGTAAAAAATGGTGATAATTCCGCTAAATATCGTTTAAAGTCATTTGTATTGAACTAATCATACTTTTTATATTTTTATCGTTAAGTTCACATTATTTTACATCTAAAACACGTATTTACAATACATTTCGGTGAATATAAAAGGTCGTAAAAAAATTTTGAAATACAGGTGATGAATCCGCTAAATATCGTCTTAAGTCATTTCTATTAAACTAATCATACTTTTTATATTTTTAACGTTAAGTTCACATTATTTTACATCTAAAACACGTGTTTACAATACATTTGGGTGAATACAAAAAATAGAAAAAAAATTTGGTAAAAAATGGTGATAATTCCGCTAAATATCGTTTAAAGTCATTTGTATTGAACTAATCATACTTTTTATATTTTTATCGTTAAGTTCACATTATTTTACATCTAAAACACGTATTTACAATACATTTGGGTGAATACAAAAAATAGAAAAAAAATTTGGGAAAAAATTTGGTAAAAAATGGTGATAATTCCGCTAAATATCGTTTAAAGTCATTTGTATTGAACTAATCATACTTTTTATATTTTTATCGTTAAGTTCACATTATTTTACATCTAAAACACGTATTTACAATACATTTGGGTGAATACAAAAAATAGAAAAAAAATTTGGGAAAAAATTTGGTAAAAAATGGTGATAATTCCGCTAAATATCTTTTAAAGTCATTTGTATTGAACTAATCATACTTTTTATATTTTTATCGTTAAGTTCACATTATTTTACATCTAAAACACGTCTTTACAATACATTTGGATGAATATAAAAGGTCGTAAAAAAATTTTGAAATACAGGTGATTAATCCGCTAAATATCGTCTTAAGTCATTTCTATTAAACTAATCATACTTTTTATATTTTTATCGTTAAGTTCACCTTATTTTACATCTAAAACACGTGTTTACAATACATTTGGGTGAATACAAAAAATAGAAAAAAAATTTTGGAAAAAATTTGGTAAAAAATGGTGATAATTCCGCTAAATATCGTTTAAAGTCATTTGTATTGAACTAATCATACTTTTTATATTTTTATCGTTAAGTTCACATTATTTTACATCTAAAACACGTCTTTACAATACATTTGGGTGAATATAAAAGGTCGTAAAAAAATTTTGAAATACAGGTGATGAATCCGCTAAATATCGTCTTAAGTCATTTCTATTAAACTAATCATACTTTTTATATTTTTAACGTTAAGTTCACATTATTTTACATCTAAAACACGTGTTTACAATACATTTGGGTGAATACAAAAAATAGAAAAAAAATTTGTTAAAAAATGGTGATAATTCCGCTAAATATCGTTAAAAGTCATTTGTATTGACCTAATCATACTTTTTATATTTTTATCGTTAAGTTCACATTATTTTACATCTAAAACACGTATTTACAATACATTTGGGTGAATACAAAAAATAGAAAAAAAATTTGGGAAAAAATTTGGTAAAAAATGGTGATAATTCCGCTAAATATCGTTTAAAGTCATTTGTATTGAACTAATCATACTTTTTATATTTTTATCGTTAAGTTCACATTATTTTACATCTAAAACACGTATTTACAATACATTTGGGTGAATATAAAAGGTCGTAAAAAATTTTTGAAATACAGGTGATGAATCCGCTAAATATCGTCTTAAGTCATTTCTATTAAACTAATCATACTTTTTATATTTTTAACGTTAAGTTCACATTATTTTACATCTAAAACACGTGTTTACAATACATTTGGGTGAATACTAAAAATAGAAAAAAAATTTGTTAAAAAATGGTGATAATTCCGCTAAATATCGTTAAAAGTCATTTGTATTGACCCAATCATACTTTTTATATTTTTATCGTTAAGTTCACATTATTTTACATCTAAAACACGTATTTACAATACATTTGGGTGAATACAAAAAATAGAAAAAAAATTTGGGAAAAAATTTGGTAAAAAATGGTGATAATTCCGCTAAATATCGTTTAAAGTCATTTGTATTGAACTAATCATACTTTTTATATTTTTATCGTTAAGTTCACATTATTTTACATCTAAAACACGTATTTACAATACATTTGGGTGAATACAAAAAATAGAAAAAAAATTTGGGAAAAAATTTGGTAAAAAATGGTGATAATTCCGCTAAATATCTTTTAAAGTCATTTGTATTGAACTAATCATACTTTTTATATTTTTATCGTTAAGTTCACATTATTTTACATCTAAAACACGTCTTTACAATACATTTGGATGAATATAAAAGGTCGTAAAAAAATTTTGAAATACAGGTGATTAATCCGCTAAATATCGTCTTAAGTCATTTCTATTAAACTAATCATACTTTTTATATTTTTATCGTTAAGTTCACCTTATTTTACATCTAAAACACGTGTTTACAATACATTTGGGTGAATACAAAAAATAGAAAAAAAATTTTGGAAAAAATTTGGTAAAAAATGGTGATAATTCCGCTAAATATCGTTTAAAGTCATTTGTATTGAACTAATCATACTTTTTATATTTTTATCGTTAAGTTCACATTATTTTACATCTAAAACACGTCTTTACAATACATTTGGGTGAATATAAAAGGTCGTAAAAAAATTTTGAAATACAGGTGATGAATCCGCTAAATATCGTCTTAAGTCATTTCTATTAAACTAATCATACTTTTTATATTTTTAACGTTAAGTTCACATTATTTTACATCTAAAACACGTGTTTACAATACATTTGGGTGAATACAAAAAATAGAAAAAAAATTTGTTAAAAAATGGTGATAATTCCGCTAAATATCGTTAAAAGTCATTTGTATTGACCTAATCATACTTTTTATATTTTTATCGTTAAGTTCACATTATTTTACATCTAAAACACGTATTTACAATACATTTGGGTGAATACAAAAAATAGAAAAAAAATTTGGGAAAAAATTTGGTAAAAAATGGTGATAATTCCGCTAAATATCGTTTAAAGTCATTTGTATTGAACTAATCATACTTTTTATATTTTTATCGTTAAGTTCACATTATTTTACATCTAAAACACGTATTTACAATACATTTGGGTGAATATAAAAGGTCGTAAAAAAATTTTGAAATACAGGTGATGAATCCGCTAAATATCGTCTTAAGTCATTTCTATTAAACTAATCATACTTTTTATATTTTTAACGTTAAGTTCACATTATTTTACATCTAAAACACGTGTTTACAATACATTTGGGTGAATACTAAAAATAGAAAAAAAATTTGTTAAAAAATGGTGATAATTCCGCTAAATATCGTTAAAAGTCATTTGTATTGACCCAATCATACTTTTTATATTTTTATCGTTAAGTTCACATTATTTTACATCTAAAACACGTATTTACAATACATTTGGGTGAATACAAAAAATAGAAAAAAAATTTGGGAAAAAATTTGGTAAAAAATGGTGATAATTCCGCTAAATATCGTTTAAAGTCATTTGTATTGAACTAATCATACTTTTTATATTTTTATCGTTAAGTTCACATTATTTTACATCTAAAACACGTCTATACAATACATTTGGGTGAATATAAAAGGTCGTAAAAAAATTTTGAAATACAGGTGATGAATCCGCTAAATATCGTCTTAAGTCATTTCTATTAAACTAATCATACTTTTTATATTTTTAACGTTAAGTTCACATTATTTTACATCTAAAAAACGTGTTTACAATACATTTGGGTGAATACAAAAAATAGAAAAAAAATTTGGTAAAAAATGGTGATAATTCCGCTAAATATCGTTTAAAGTCATTTGTATTGAACTAATCATACTTTTTATATTTTTATCGTTAAGTTCACATTATTTTACATCTAAAACACGTATTTACAATACATTTGGGTGAATACAAAAAATAGAAAAAAAATTTGGGAAAAAATTTGGTAAAAAATGGTGATAATTCCGCTAAATATCGTTTAAAGTCATTTGTATTGAACTAATCATACTTTTTATATTTTTAACGTTAAGTTCACATTATTTTACATCTAAAACACGTGTTTACAATACATTTGGGTGAATACAAAAAATAGAAAAAAAATTTGTTAAAAAATGGTGATAATTCCGCTAAATATCGTTAAAAGTCATTTGTATTGACCTAATCATACTTTTTATATTTTTATCGTTAAGTTCACATTATTTTACATCTAAAACACGTATTTACAATACATTTGGGTGAATACAAAAAATAGAAAAAAAATTTGGGAATAAATTTGGTTAAAAATGGTGATAATTCCGCTAAATATCGTTTAAAGTCATTTGTATTGAACTAATCATACTTTTTATATTTTTATCGTTAAGTTCACATTATTTTACATCTAAAACACGTCTATACAATACATTTGGGTGAATATAAAAGGTCGTAAAAAAATTTTGAAATACAGGTGATGAATCCGCTAAATATCGTCTTAAGTCATTTCTATTAAACTAATCATACTTTTTATATTTTTAACGTTAAGTTCACATTATTTTACATCTAAAACACGTGTTTACAATACATTTGGGTGAATACAAAAAATAGAAAAAAAATTTGTTAAAAAATGGTGATAATTCCGCTAAATATCTTTTAAAGTCATTTGTATTGAACTAATCATACTTTTTATATTTTTATCGTTAAGTTCACATTATTTTACATCTAAAACACGTCTTTACAATACATTTGGATGAATATAAATGGTCGTAAAAAAATTTTGAAATACAGGTGATGAATGCGCTAAATATCGTCTTAAGTCATTTCTATTAAACTAATCGAACTTTTTATATTTTTATCGTTAAGTTCACCTTATTTTACATCTAAAACACGTATTTACAATACATTTGGGTGAATACAAAAAATAGAAAAAAAATTTTGGAAAAAATTTGGTAAAAAATGGTGATAATTCCGCTAAATATCGTTTAAAGTCATTTGTATTGAACTAATCATACTTTTTATATTTTTATCGTTAAGTTCACATAATTTTACATCTAAAACACGTCTTTACAATACATGTGGGTGAATATAAAAGGTCGTAAAAAAATTTTGAAATACAGGTGATGAATCCGCTAAATATCGTCTTAAGTCATTTCTATTAAACTAATCATACTTTTTATATTTTTAACGTTAAGTTCACATTATTTTACATCTAAAAAACGTATTTACAATACATTTGGGTGAATACAAAAAATAGAAAAAAAATTTGGGAAAAAATTTGGTAAAAAATGGTGATAATTCCGCTAAATATCGTTTAAAGTCATTTGTATTGAACTAATCATACTTTTTATATTTTTATCGTTAAGTTCACATTATTTTACATCTAAAACACGTATTTACAATACATTTGGGTGAATACAAAAAATAGAAAAAAAATTTGGGAAAAAATTTGGTAAAAAATGGTGATAATTCCGCTAAATATCTTTTAAAGTCATTTGTATTGAACTAATCATACTTTTTATATTTTTATCGTTAAGTTCACATTATTTTACATCTAAAACACGTCTTTACAATACATTTGGATGAATATAAAAGGTCGTAAAAAAATTTTGAAATACAGGTGATTAATCCGCTAAATATCGTCTTAAGTCATTTCTATTAAACTAATCATACTTTTTATATTTTTATCGTTAAGTTCACCTTATTTTACATCTAAAACACGTGTTTACAATACATTTGGGTGAATACAAAAAATAGAAAAAAAATTTTGGAAAAAATTTGGTAAAAAATGGTGATAATTCCGCTAAATATCGTTTAAAGTCATTTGTATTGAACTAATCATACTTTTTATATTTTTATCGTTAAGTTCACATTATTTTACATCTAAAACACGTCTTTACAATACATTTGGGTGAATATAAAAGGTCGTAAAAAAATTTTGAAATACAGGTGATGAATCCGCTAAATATCGTCTTAAGTCATTTCTATTAAACTAATCATACTTTTTATATTTTTAACGTTAAGTTCACATTATTTTACATCTAAAACACGTGTTTACAATACATTTGGGTGAATACAAAAAATAGAAAAAAAATTTGTTAAAAAATGGTGATAATTCCGCTAAATATCGTTAAAAGTCATTTGTATTGACCTAATCATACTTTTTATATTTTTATCGTTAAGTTCACATTATTTTACATCTAAAACACGTATTTACAATACATTTGGGTGAATACAAAAAATAGAAAAAAAATTTGGGAAAAAATTTGGTAAAAAATGGTGATAATTCCGCTAAATATCGTTTAAAGTCATTTGTATTGAACTAATCATACTTTTTATATTTTTATCGTTAAGTTCACATTATTTTACATCTAAAACACGTATTTACAATACATTTGGGTGAATATAAAAGGTCGTAAAAAAATTTTGAAATACAGGTGATGAATCCGCTAAATATCGTCTTAAGTCATTTCTATTAAACTAATCATACTTTTTATATTTTTAACGTTAAGTTCACATTATTTTACATCTAAAACACGTGTTTACAATACATTTGGGTGAATACTAAAAATAGAAAAAAAATTTGTTAAAAAATGGTGATAATTCCGCTAAATATCGTTAAAAGTCATTTGTATTGACCCAATCATACTTTTTATATTTTTATCGTTAAGTTCACATTATTTTACATCTAAAACACGTATTTACAATACATTTGGGTGAATACAAAAAATAGAAAAAAAATTTGGGAAAAAATTTGGTAAAAAATGGTGATAATTCCGCTAAATATCGTTTAAAGTTATTTGTATTGAACTAATCATACTTTTTATATTTTTATCGTTAAGTTCACATTATTTTACATCTAAAACACGTCTATACAATACATTTGGGTGAATATAAAAGGTCGTAAAAAAATTTTGAAATACAGGTGATGAATCCGCTAAATATCGTCTTAAGTCATTTCTATTAAACTAATCATACTTTTTATATTTTTAACGTTAAGTTCACATTATTTTACATCTAAAAAACGTGTTTACAATACATTTGGGTGAATACAAAAAATAGAAAAAAAATTTGGTAAAAAATGGTGATAATTCCGCTAAATATCGTTTAAAGTCATTTGTATTGAACTAATCATACTTTTTATATTTTTATCGTTAAGTTCACATTATTTTACATCTAAAACACGTATTTACAATACATTTGGGTGAATACAAAAAATAGAAAAAAAATTTGGGAAAAAATTTGGTAAAAAATGGTGATAATTCCGCTAAATATCGTTTAAAGTCATTTGTATTGAACTAATCATACTTTTTATATTTTTAACGTTAAGTTCACATTATTTTACATCTAAAACACGTGTTTACAATACATTTGGGTGAATACAAAAAATAGAAAAAAAATTTGTTAAAAAATGGTGATAATTCCGCTAAATATCGTTAAAAGTCATTTGTATTGACCTAATCATACTTTTTATATTTTTATCGTTAAGTTCACATTATTTTACATCTAAAACACGTATTTACAATACATTTGGGTGAATACAAAAAATAGAAAAAAAATTTGGGAATAAATTTGGTTAAAAATGGTGATAATTCCGCTAAATATCGTTTAAAGTCATTTGTATTGAACTAATCATACTTTTTATATTTTTATCGTTAAGTTCACATTATTTTACATCTAAAACACGTCTATACAATACATTTGGGTGAATATAAAAGGTCGTAAAAAAATTTTGAAATACAGGTGATGAATCCGCTAAATATCGTCTTAAGTCATTTCTATTAAACTAATCATACTTTTTATATTTTTAACGTTAAGTTCACATTATTTTACATCTAAAACACGTGTTTACAATACATTTGGGTGAATACAAAAAATAGAAAAAAAATTTGTTAAAAAATGGTGATAATTCCGCTAAATATCTTTTAAAGTCATTTGTATTGAACTAATCATACTTTTTATATTTTTATCGTTAAGTTCACATTATTTTACATCTAAAACACGTCTTTACAATACATTTGGATGAATATAAATGGTCGTAAAAAAATTTTGAAATACAGGTGATGAATGCGCTAAATATCGTCTTAAGTCATTTCTATTAAACTAATCGAACTTTTTATATTTTTATCGTTAAGTTCACCTTATTTTACATCTAAAACACGTGTTTACAATACATTTGGGTGAATACAAAAAATAGAAAAAAAATTTTGGAAAAAATTTGGTAAAAAATGGTGATAATTCCGCTAAATATCGTTTAAAGTCATTTGTATTGAACTAATCATACTTTTTATATTTTTATCGTTAAGTTCACATAATTTTACATCTAAAACACGTCTTTACAATACATGTGGGTGAATATAAAAGGTCGTAAAAAAATTTTGAAATACAGGTGATGAATCCGCTAAATATCGTCTTAAGTCATTTCTATTAAACTAATCATACTTTTTATATTTTTAACGTTAAGTTCACATTATTTTACATCTAAATCACGTGTTTACAATACATTTGGGTGAATACAAAAAATAGAAAAAAAATTTGGGAAAAAATTTGGTAAAAAATTGTGATAATTCCGCTAAATATCGTTTAAAGTCATTTGTATTGAACTAATCATACTTTTTATATTTTTATCGTTAAGTTCACATAATTTTACATCTAAAACACGTATTTACAATACATTTGGGTGAATACAAAAAATAGAAAAAAAATTTGGTAAAAAATGGTGATAATTCCGCTAAATATCGTTTAAAGTCATTTGTATTGAACTAATCATACTTTTTATATTTTTATCGTTAAGTTCACATTATTTTACATCTAAAACACGTATTTACAATACATTTGGGTGAATACAAAAAATAGAAAAAAAATTTGGGAAAAAATTTGGTAAAAAATGGTGATAATTCCGCTAAATATCGTTTAAAGTCATTTGTATTGAACTAATCATACTTTTTATATTTTTATCGTTAAGTTCACATTATTTTACATCTAAAACACGTATTTACAATACATTTGGGTGAATACAAAAAATAGAAAAAAAATTTGGGAAAAAATTTGGTAAAAAATGGTGATAATTCCGCTAAATATCTTTTAAAGTCATTTGTATTGAACTAATCATACTTTTTATATTTTTATCGTTAAGTTCATATTATTTTACATCTAAAACACGTCTTTACAATACATTTGGATGAATATAAAAGGTCGTAAAAAAATTTTGAAATACAGGTGATTAATCCGCTAAATATCGTCTTAAGTCATTTCTATTAAACTAATCATACTTTTTATATTTTTATCGTTAAGTTCACCTTATTTTACATCTAAAACACGTGTTTACAATACATTTGGGTGAATACAAAAAATAGAAAAAAAATTTTGGAAAAAATTTGGTAAAAAATGGTGATAATTCCGCTAAATATCGTTTAAAGTCATTTGTATTGAACTAATCATACTTTTTATATTTTTATCGTTAAGTTCACATTATTTTACATCTAAAACACGTCTTTACAATACATTTGGGTGAATATAAAAGGTCGTAAAAAAATTTTGAAATACAGGTGATGAATCCGCTAAATATCGTCTTAAGTCATTTCTATTAAACTAATCATACTTTTTATATTTTTAACGTTAAGTTCACATTATTTTACATCTAAAACACGTGTTTACAATACATTTGGGTGAATACAAAAAATAGAAAAAAAATTTGTTAAAAAATGGTGATAATTCCGCTAAATATCGTTAAAAGTCATTTGTATTGACCTAATCATACTTTTTATATTTTTATCGTTAAGTTCACATTATTTTACATCTAAAACACGTATTTACAATACATTTGGGTGAATACAAAAAATAGAAAAAAAATTTGGGAAAAAATTTGGTAAAAAATGGTGATAATTCCGCTAAATATCGTTTAAAGTCATTTGTATTGAACTAATCATACTTTTTATATTTTTATCGTTAAGTTCACATTATTTTACATCTAAAACACGTATTTACAATACATTTGGGTGAATATAAAAGGTCGTAAAAAAATTTTGAAATACAGGTGATGAATCCGCTAAATATCGTCTTAAGTCATTTCTATTAAACTAATCATACTTTTTATATTTTTAACGTTAAGTTCACATTATTTTACATCTAAAACACGTGTTTACAATACATTTGGGTGAATACTAAAAATAGAAAAAAAATTTGTTAAAAAATGGTGATAATTCCGCTAAATATCGTTAAAAGTCATTTGTATTGACCCAATCATACTTTTTATATTTTTATCGTTAAGTTCACATTATTTTACATCTAAAACACGTATTTACAATACATTTGGGTGAATACAAAAAATAGAAAAAAAATTTGGGAAAAAATTTGGTAAAAAATGGTGATAATTCCGCTAAATATCGTTTAAAGTTATTTGTATTGAACTAATCATACTTTTTATATTTTTATCGTTAAGTTCACATTATTTTACATCTAAAACACGTCTATACAATACATTTGGGTGAATATAAAAGGTCGTAAAAAAATTTTGAAATACAGGTGATGAATCCGCTAAATATCGTCTTAAGTCATTTCTATTAAACTAATCATACTTTTTATATTTTTAACGTTAAGTTCACATTATTTTACATCTAAAAAACGTGTTTACAATACATTTGGGTGAATACAAAAAATAGAAAAAAAATTTGGTAAAAAATGGTGATAATTCCGCTAAATATCGTTTAAAGTCATTTGTATTGAACTAATCATACTTTTTATATTTTTATCGTTAAGTTCACATTATTTTACATCTAAAACACGTATTTACAATACATTTGGGTGAATACAAAAAATAGAAAAAAAATTTGGGAAAAAATTTGGTAAAAAATGGTGATAATTCCGCTAAATATCGTTTAAAGTCATTTGTATTGAACTAATCATACTTTTTATATTTTTAACGTTAAGTTCACATTATTTTACATCTAAAACACGTGTTTACAATACATTTGGGTGAATACAAAAAATAGAAAAAAAATTTGTTAAAAAATGGTGATAATTCCGCTAAATATCGTTAAAAGTCATTTGTATTGACCTAATCATACTTTTTATATTTTTATCGTTAAGTTCACATTATTTTACATCTAAAACACGTATTTACAATACATTTGGGTGAATACAAAAAATAGAAAAAAAATTTGGGAATAAATTTGGTTAAAAATGGTGATAATTCCGCTAAATATCGTTTAAAGTCATTTGTATTGAACTAATCATACTTTTTATATTTTTATCGTTAAGTTCACATTATTTTACATCTAAAACACGTCTATACAATACATTTGGGTGAATATAAAAGGTCGTAAAAAAATTTTGAAATACAGGTGATGAATCCGCTAAATATCGTCTTAAGTCATTTCTATTAAACTAATCATACTTTTTATATTTTTAACGTTAAGTTCACATTATTTTACATCTAAAACACGTGTTTACAATACATTTGGGTGAATACAAAAAATAGAAAAAAAATTTGTTAAAAAATGGTGATAATTCCGCTAAATATCTTTTAAAGTCATTTGTATTGAACTAATCATACTTTTTATATTTTTATCGTTAAGTTCACATTATTTTACATCTAAAACACGTCTTTACAATACATTTGGATGAATATAAATGGTCGTAAAAAAATTTTGAAATACAGGTGATGAATGCGCTAAATATCGTCTTAAGTCATTTCTATTAAACTAATCGAACTTTTTATATTTTTATCGTTAAGTTCACCTTATTTTACATCTAAAACACGTGTTTACAATACATTTGGGTGAATACAAAAAATAGAAAAAAAATTTTGGAAAAAATTTGGTAAAAAATGGTGATAATTCCGCTAAATATCGTTTAAAGTCATTTGTATTGAACTAATCATACTTTTTATATTTTTATCGTTAAGTTCACATAATTTTACATCTAAAACACGTCTTTACAATACATGTGGGTGAATATAAAAGGTCGTAAAAAAATTTTGAAATACAGGTGATGAATCCGCTAAATATCGTCTTAAGTCATTTCTATTAAACTAATCATACTTTTTATATTTTTAACGTTAAGTTCACATTATTTTACATCTAAATCACGTGTTTACAATACATTTGGGTGAATACAAAAAATAGAAAAAAAATTTGGGAAAAAATTTGGTAAAAAATGGTGATAATTCCGCTAAATATCGTTTAAAGTCATTTGTATTGAACTAATCATACTTTTTATATTTTTAACGTTAAGTTCACATTATTTTACATCTAAAACACGTGTTTACAATACATTTGGGTGAATACAAAAAATAGAAAAAAAATTTGTTAAAAAATGGTGATAATTCCGCTAAATATCGTTAAAAGTCATTTGTATTGACCTAATCATACTTTTTATATTTTTATCGTTAAGTTCACATTATTTTACATCTAAAACACGTATTTACAATACATTTGGGTGAATACAAAAAATAGAAAAAAAATTTGGTAAAAAATGGTGATAATTCCGCTAAATATCGTTTAAAGTCATTTGTATTGAACTAATCATACTTTTTATATTTTTATCGTTAAGTTCACATTATTTTACATCTAAAACACGTATTTACAATACATTTGGGTGAATACAAAAAATAGAAAAAAAATTTGGGAAAAAATTTGGTAAAAAATGGTGATAATTCCGCTAAATATCGTTTAAAGTCATTTGTATTGAACTAATCATACTTTTTATATTTTTAACGTTAAGTTCACATTATTTTACATCTAAAACACGTGTTTACAATACATTTGGGTGAATACAAAAAATAGAAAAAAAATTTGTTAAAAAATGGTGATAATTCCGCTAAATATCGTTAAAAGTCATTTGTATTGACCTAATCATACTTTTTATATTTTTATCGTTAAGTTCACATTATTTTACATCTAAAACACGTATTTACAATACATTTGGGTGAATACAAAAAATAGAAAAAAAATTTGGGAATAAATTTGGTTAAAAATGGTGATAATTCCGCTAAATATCGTTTAAAGTCATTTGTATTGAACTAATCATACTTTTTATATTTTTATCGTTAAGTTCACATTATTTTACATCTAAAACACGTCTATACAATACATTTGGGTGAATATAAAAGGTCGTAAAAAAATTTTGAAATACAGGTGATGAATCCGCTAAATATCGTCTTAAGTCATTTCTATTAAACTAATCATACTTTTTATATTTTTAACGTTAAGTTCACATTATTTTACATCTAAAACACGTGTTTACAATACATTTGGGTGAATACAAAAAATAGAAAAAAAATTTGTTAAAAAATGGTGATAATTCCGCTAAATATCTTTTAAAGTCATTTGTATTGAACTAATCATACTTTTTATATTTTTATCGTTAAGTTCACATTATTTTACATCTAAAACACGTCTTTACAATACATTTGGATGAATATAAATGGTCGTAAAAAAATTTTGAAATACAGGTGATGAATGCGCTAAATATCGTCTTAAGTCATTTCTATTAAACTAATCGAACTTTTTATATTTTTATCGTTAAGTTCACCTTATTTTACATCTAAAACACGTGTTTACAATACATTTGGGTGAATACAAAAAATAGAAAAAAAATTTTGGAAAAAATTTGGTAAAAAATGGTGATAATTCCGCTAAATATCGTTTAAAGTCATTTGTATTGAACTAATCATACTTTTTATATTTTTATCGTTAAGTTCACATAATTTTACATCTAAAACACGTCTTTACAATACATGTGGGTGAATATAAAAGGTCGTAAAAAAATTTTGAAATACAGGTGATGAATCCGCTAAATATCGTCTTAAGTCATTTCTATTAAACTAATCATACTTTTTATATTTTTAACGTTAAGTTCACATTATTTTACATCTAAATCACGTGTTTACAATACATTTGGGTGAATACAAAAAATAGAAAAAAAATTTGGTAAAAAATGGTGATAATTCCGCTAAATATCGTTTAAAGTCATTTGTATTGAACTAATCATACTTTTTATATTTTTATCGTTAAGTTCACATTATTTTACATCTAAAACACGTCTTTACAATACATTTGGGTGAATATAAAAGGTCGTAAAAAAATTTTGAAATACAGGTGATGAATCCGCTAAATATCGTCTTAAGTCATTTCTATTAAACTAATCATACTTTTTATATTTTTAACGTTAAGTTCACATTATTTTACATCTAAAACACGTGTTTACAATACATTTGGCTGAATACAAAAAATAGAAAAAAAATTTGTTAAAAAATGGTGATAATTCCGCTAAATATCGTTAAAAGTCATTTGTATTGACCTAATCATACTTTTTATATTTTTATCGTTAAGTTCACATTATTTTACATCTAAAACACGTATTTACAATACATTTGGGTGAATACAAAAAATAGAAAAAAAATTTGGGAAAAAATTTGGTAAAAAATGGTGATAATTCCGCTAAATATCGTTTAAAGTCATTTGTATTGAACTAATCATACTTTTTATATTTTTATCGTTAAGTTCACATTATTTTACATCTAAAACTCGTCTATACAATACATTTGGGTGAATATAAAAGGTCGTAAAAAAATTTTGAAATACAGGTGATGAATCCGCTAAATATCGTCTTAAGTCATTTCTATTAAACTAATCATACTTTTTATATTTTTAACGTTAAGTTCACATTATTTTACATCTAAAAAACGTGTTTACAATACATTTGGGTGAATACAAAAAATAGAAAAAAAATTTGGTAAAAAATGGTGATAATTCCGCTAAATATCGTTTAAAGTCATTTGTATTGAACTAATCATACTTTTTATATTTTTATCGTTAAGTTCACATTATTTTACATCTAAAACACGTATTTACAATACATTTGGGTGAATACAAAAAATAGATAAAAAATTTGGTAAAAAATGGTGATAATTCCGCTAAATATCGTTTAAAGTCATTTGTATTGAACTAATCATACTTTTTATATTTTTATCGTTAAGTTCACATAATTTTACATCTAAAACACGTCTTTACAATACATGTGGGTGAATATAAAAGGTCGTAAAAAAATTTTGAAATACAGGTGATGAATCCGCTAAATATCGTCTTAAGTCATTTCTATTAAACTAATCATACTTTTTATATTTTTAACGTTAAGTTCACATTATTTTACATCTAAAACACGTATTTACAATACATTTGGGTGAATACAAAAAATAGAAAAAAAATTTGGGAAAAAATTGGGTAAAAATGGTGATAATTCCGCTAAATATCGTTTAAAGTCATTTGTATTGAACTAATCATACTTTTTATATTTTTATCGTTAAGTTCACATAATTTTACATCTAAAACACGTCTTTACAATACATGTGGGTGAATATAAAAGGTCGTAAAAAAATTTTGAAATACAGGTGATGAATCCGCTAAATATCGTCTTAAGTCATTTCTATTAAACTAATCATACTTTTTATATTTTTAACGTTAAGTTCACATTATTTTACATCTAAATCACGTGTTTACAATACATTTGGGTGAATACAAAAAATAGAAAAAAAATTTGGTAAAAAATGGTGATAATTCCGCTAAATATCGTTTAAAGTCATTTGTATTGAACTAATCATACTTTTTATATTTTTATCGTTAAGTTCACATTATTTTACATCTAAAAAACGTGTTTACAATACATTTGGGTGAATACAAAAAATAGAAAAAAAATTTGGTAAAAAATGGTGATAATTCCGCTAAATATCGTTTAAAGTCATTTGTATTGAACTAATCATACTTTTTATATTTTTATCGTTAAGTTCACATTATTTTACATCTAAAACACGTATTTACAATACATTTGGGTGAATACAAAAAATAGAAAAAAAATTTGGGAAAAAATTTGGTAAAAAATGGTGATAATTCCCCTAAATATCGTTTAAAGTCATTTGTATTGAACTAATCATACTTTTTATATTTTTATCGTTAAGTTCACATTATTTTACATCTAAAACACGTATTTACAATACATTTGGGTGAATACAAAAAATAGAAAAAAAATTTGGGAAAAAATTTGGTAAAAAATGGTGATAATTCCGCTAAATATCTTTTAAAGTCATTTGTATTGAACTAATCATACTTTTTATATTTTTATCGTTAAGTTCACATTATTTTACATCTAAAACACGTCTTTACAATACATTTGGATGAATATAAAAGGTCGTAAAAAAATTTTGAAATACAGGTGATGAATCCGCTAAATATCGTCTTAAGTCATTTCTATTAAACTAATCGAACTTTTTATATTTTTATCGTTAAGTTCACCTTATTTTACATCTAAAACACGTGTTTACAATACATTTGGGTGAATACAAAAAATAGAAAAAAAATTTTGGAAAAAATTTGGTAAAAAATGGTGATAATTCCGCTAAATATCGTTTAAAGTCATTTGTATTGAACTAATCATACTTTTTATATTTTTATCGTTAAGTTCACATAATTTTACATCTAAAACACGTCTTTACAATACATGTGGGTGAATATAAAAGGTCGTAAAAAAATTTTGAAATACAGGTGATGAATCCGCTAAATATCGTCTTAAGTCATTTCTATTAAACTAATCATACTTTTTATATTTTTAACGTTAAGTTCACATTATTTTACATCTAAATCACGTGTTTACAATACATTTGGGTGAATACAAAAAATAGAAAAAAAATTTGGTAAAAAATGGTGATAATTCCGCTAAATATCGTTTAAAGTCATTTGTATTGAACTAATCATACTTTTTATATTTTTATCGTTAAGTTCACATTATTTTACATCTAAAACACGTCTTTACAATACATTTGGGTGAATATAAAAGGTCGTAAAAAAATTTTGAAATACAGGTGATGAATCCGCTAAATATCGTCTTAAGTCATTTCTATTAAACTAATCATACTTTTTATATTTTTAACGTTAAGTTCACATTATTTTACATCTAAAACACGTGTTTACAATACATTTGGGTGAATACAAAAAATAGAAAAAAAATTTGTTAAAAAATGGTGATAATTCCGCTAAATATCGTTAAAAGTCATTTGTATTGACCTAATCATACTTTTTATATTTTTATCGTTAAGTTCACATTATTTTACATCTAAAACACGTATTTACAATACATTTGGGTGAATACAAAAAATAGAAAAAAAAGTTTGGGAAAAAATTTGGTAAAAAATGGTGATAATTCCGCTAAATATCGTTTAAAGTCATTTGTATTGAACTAATCATACTTTTTATATTTTTATCGTTAAGTTCACATTATTTTACATCTAAAACATGTATTTACAATACATTTGGGTGAATACAAAAAATGGAAAAAAATTTGGGAAAAAATTGGGTAAAAAATGGTGATAATTCCGCTAAATATCGTTTAAAGTCATTTGTATTGAACTAATCATACTTTTTATATTTTTATCGTTAAGTTCACATTATTTTACATCTAAAACACGTATTTACAATACATTTGGGTGAATACAAAAAATAGAAAAAAAATTTGGGAAAAAATTTGGTAAAAAATGGTGATAATTCCCCTAAATATCGTTTAAAGTCATTTGTATTGAACTAATCATACTTTTTATATTTTTATCGTTAAGTTCACATTATTTTACATCTAAAACACGTATTTACAATACATTTGGGTGAATACAAAAAATAGAAAAAAAATTTGGGAAAAAATTTGGTAAAAAATGGTGATAATTCCGCTAAATATCTTTTAAAGTCATTTGTATTGAACTAATCATACTTTTTATATTTTTATCGTTAAGTTCACATTATTTTACATCTAAAACACGTCTTTACAATACATTTGGATGAATATAAAAGGTCGTAAAAAAATTTTGAAATACAGGTGATGAATCCGCTAAATATCGTCTTAAGTCATTTCTATTAAACTAATCGAACTTTTTATATTTTTATCGTTAAGTTCACCTTATTTTACATCTAAAACACGTGTTTACAATACATTTGGGTGAATACAAAAAATAGAAAAAAAATTTTGGAAAAAATTTGGTAAAAAATGGTGATAATTCCGCTAAATATCGTTTAAAGTCATTTGTATTGAACTAATCATACTTTTTATATTTTTATCGTTAAGTTCACATAATTTTACATCTAAAACACGTCTTTACAATACATGTGGGTGAATATAAAAGGTCGTAAAAAAATTTTGAAATACAGGTGATGAATCCGCTAAATATCGTCTTAAGTCATTTCTATTAAACTAATCATACTTTTTATATTTTTAACGTTAAGTTCACATTATTTTACATCTAAATCACGTGTTTACAATACATTTGGGTGAATACAAAAAATAGAAAAAAAATTTGGTAAAAAATGGTGATAATTCCGCTAAATATCGTTTAAAGTCATTTGTATTGAACTAATCATACTTTTTATATTTTTATCGTTAAGTTCACATTATTTTACATCTAAAACACGTCTTTACAATACATTTGGGTGAATATAAAAGGTCGTAAAAAAATTTTGAAATACAGGTGATGAATCCGCTAAATATCGTCTTAAGTCATTTCTATTAAACTAATCATACTTTTTATATTTTTAACGTTAAGTTCACATTATTTTACATCTAAAACACGTGTTTACAATACATTTGGGTGAATACAAAAAATAGAAAAAAAATTTGTTAAAAAATGGTGATAATTCCGCTAAATATCGTTAAAAGTCATTTGTATTGACCTAATCATACTTTTTATATTTTTATCGTTAAGTTCACATTATTTTACATCTAAAACACGTATTTACAATACATTTGGGTGAATACAAAAAATAGAAAAAAAAGTTTGGGAAAAAATTTGGTAAAAAATGGTGATAATTCCGCTAAATATCGTTTAAAGTCATTTGTATTGAACTAATCATACTTTTTATATTTTTATCGTTAAGTTCACATTATTTTACATCTAAAACATGTATTTACAATACATTTGGGTGAATACAAAAAATGGAAAAAAATTTGGGAAAAAATTGGGTAAAAAATGGTGATAATTCCGCTAAATATCGTTTAAAGTCATTTGTATTGAACTAATCATACTTTTTATATTTTTATCGTTAAGTTCACATAATTTTACATCTAAAACACGTCTTTACAATACATTTGGGTGAATATAAAAGGTCGTAAAAAAATTTAGAAATACAGGTGATGAATCCGCTAAATATCGTCTTAAGTCATTTCTATTAAACTAATCATACTTTTTATATTTTTAACGTTAAGTTCACATTATTTTACATCTAAATCACGTGTTTACAATACATTTGGGTGAATACAAAAAATAGAAAAAAAATTTGGTAAAAAATGGTGATAATTCCGCTAAATATCGTTTAAAGTCATTTGTATTGAACTAATCATACTTTTTATATTTTTATCGTTAAGTTCACATTATTTTACATCTAAAACACGTCTTTACAATACATTTGGGTGAATATAAAAGGTCGTAAAAAAATTTTGAAATACAGGTGATGAATCCGCTAAATATCGTCTTAAGTCATTTCTATTAAACTAATCATACTTTTTATATTTTTAACGTTAAGTTCACATTATTTTACATCTAAAACACGTGTTTACAATACATTTGGGTGAATACAAAAAATAGAAAAAAAATTTGGTAAAAAATGGTGATAATTCCGCTAAATATCGTTAAAAGTCATTTGTATTGACCTAATCATACTTTTTATATTTTTATCGTTAAGTTCACATTATTTTACATCTAAAACACGTATTTACAATACATTTGGGTGAATACAAAAAATAGAAAAAAAATTTGGGAAAAAATTTGGTAAAAAATGGTGATAATTCCGCTAAATATCGTTTAAAGTCATTTGTATTGAACTAATCATACTTTTTATATTTTTATCGTTAAGTTCACATTATTTTACATCTAAAACACGTCTTTACAATACATTTGGGTGAATATAAAAGGTCGTAAAAAAATTTTGAAATACAGGTGATGAATCCGCTAAATATCGTCTTAAGTCATTTCTATTAAACTAATCATACTTTTTATATTTTTAACGTTAAGTTCACATTATTTTACATCTAAAACACGTGTTTACAATACATTTGGGTGAATACAAAAAATAGAAAAAAAATTTGGTAAAAAATGGTGATAATTCCGCTAAATATCGTTAAAAGTCATTTGTATTGACCTAATCATACTTTTTATATTTTTATCGTTAAGTTCACATTATTTTACATCTAAAACACGTATTTACAATACATTTGGGTGAATACAAAAAATAGAAAAAAAATTTGGGAAAAAATTTGGTAAAAAATGGTGATAATTCCGCTAAATATCGTTTAAAGTCATTTGTATTGAACTAATCATACTTTTTATATTTTTATCGTTAAGTTCACATTATTTTACATCTAAAACACGTCTATACAATACATTTGGGTGAATATAAAAGGTCGTAAAAAAATTTTGAAATACAGGTGATGAATCCGCTAAATATCGTCTTAAGTCATTTCTATTAAACTAATCATACTTTTTATATTTTTAACGTTAAGTTCACATTATTTTACATCTAAAAAACGTGTTTACAATACATTTGGGTGAATACAAAAAATAGAAAAAAAATTTGGTAAAAAATGGTGATAATTCCGCTAAATATCGTTTAAAGTCATTTGTATTGAACTAATCATACTTTTTATATTTTTATCGTTAAGTTCACATTATTTTACATCTAAAACACGTATTTACAATACATTTGGGTGAATACAAAAAATAGAAAAAAAATTTGGGAAAAAATTTGGTAAAAAATGGTGATAATTCCGCTAAATATCGTTTAAAGTCATTTGTATTGAACTAATCATACTTTTTATATTTTTATCGTTAAGTTCACATTATTTTACATCTAAAACACGTATTTACAATACATTTGGGTGAATACAAAAAATAGAAAAAAAATTTGGGAAAAAATTTGGTAAAAAATGGTGATAATTCCGCTAAATATCTTTTAAAGTCATTTGTATTGAACTAATCATACTTTTTATATTTTTATCGTTAAGTTCACATTATTTTACATCTAAAACACGTATTTACAATACATTTGGGTGAATACAAAAAATAGAAAAAAAATTTGGGAAAAAATTTGGTAGAAAATGGTGATAATTCCGCTAAATATCGTTTAAAGTCATTTGTATTGAACTAATCATACTTTTTATATTTTTATCGTTAAGTTCACATTATTTTACATCTAAAACACGTATTTACAATACATTTGGGTGAATACAAAAAATGGAAAAAAATTTGGGAAAAAATTGGGTAAAAAATGGTGATAATTCCGCTAAATATCGTTTAAAGTCATTTGTATTGAACTAATCATACTTTTTATATTTTTATCGTTAAGTTCACATAATTTTACATCTAAAACACGTCTTTACAATACATTTGGGTGAATATAAAAGGTCGTAAAAAAATTTAGAAATACAGGTGATGAATCCGCTAAATATCGTCTTAAGTCATTTCTATTAAACTAATCATACTTTTTATATTTTTAACGTTAAGTTCACATTATTTTACATCTAAATCACGTGTTTACAATACATTTGGGTGAATACAAAAAATAGAAAAAAAATTTGGGAAAAAATTTGGTAAAAAATGGTGATAATTCCGCTAAATATCGTTTAAAGTCATTTGTATTGAACTAATCATACTTTTTATATTTTTATCGTTAAGGTCACATTATTTTACATCTAAAACACGTATTTACAATACATTTGGGTGAATACAAAAAATAGAAAAAAAATTTGGGAAAAAATTTGGTATAAAATGGTGATAATTCCGCTAAATATCGTTTAAAGTCATTTGTATTGAACTAATCATACTTTTTATATTTTTATCGTTAAGTTCACATTATTTTACATCTAAAACACGTATTTACAATACATTTGGGTGAATACAAAAAATAGAAAAAAAATTTGGGAAAAAATTTGGTAAAAAATGGTGATAATTCCGCTAAATATCTTTTAAAGTCATTTGTATTGAACTAATCATACTTTTTATATTTTTATCGTTAAGTTCACATTATTTTACATCTAAAACACGTCTTTACAATACATTTGGATGAATATAAAAGGTCGTAAAAAAATTTTGAAATACAGGTGATGAATCCGCTAAATATCGTCTTAAGTCATTTCTATTAAACTAATCATACTTTTTATATTTTTATCGTTAAGTTCACCTTATTTTACATCTAAAACACGTGTTTACAATACATTTGGGTGAATACAAAAAATAGAAAAAAAATTTTGGAAAAAATTTGGTAAAAAATGGTGATAATTCCGCTAAATATCGTTTAAAGTCATTTGTATTGAACTAATCATACTTTTTATATTTTTATCGTTAAGTTCACATAATTTTACATCTAAAACACGTCTTTACAATACATGTGGGTGAATATAAAAGGTCGTAAAAAAATTTTGAAATACAGGTGATGAATCCGCTAAATATCGTCTTAAGTCATTTCTATTAAACTAATCATACTTTTTATATTTTTAACGTTAAGTTCACATTATTTTACATCTAAATCACGTGTTTACAACACATTTGGGTGAATACAAAAAATAGAAAAAAAATTTGGTAAAAAATGGTGATAATTCCGCTAAATATCGTTTAAAGTCATTTGTATTGAACTAATCATACTTTTTATATTTTTATCGTTAAGTTCACATTATTTTACATCTAAAACACGTCTTTACAATACATTTGGGTGAATATAAAAGGTCGTAAAAAAATTTAGAAATACAGGTGATGAATCCGCTAAATATCGTCTTAAGTCATTTCTATTAAACTAATCATACTTTTTATATTTTTATCGTTAAGTTCACTTTATTTTACATCTAAAACACGTGTTTACAATACATTTGGGTGAATACAAAAAATAGAAAAAAAATTTTGGAAAAAATTTGGTAAAAAATGGTGATAATTCCGCTAAATATCGTTTAAAGTCATTTGTATTGAACTAATCATACTTTTTATATTTTTATCGTTAAGTTCACATAATTTTACATCTAAAACACGTCTTTACAATACATGTGGGTGAATATAAAAGGTCGTAAAAAAATTTTGAAATACAGGTGATGAATCCGCTAAATATCGTCTTAAGTCATTTCTATTAAACTAATCATACTTTTTATATTTTTAACGTTAAGTTCACATTATTTTACATCTAAATCACGTGTTTACAACACATTTGGGTGAATACAAAAAATAGAAAAAAAATTTGGTAAAAAATGGTGATAATTCCGCTAAATATCGTTAAAAGTCATTTGTATTGACCTAATCATACTTTTTATATTTTTATCGTTAAGTTCACATTATTTTACATCTAAAACACGTATTTACAATACATTTGGGTGAATACAAAAAATAGAAAAAAAATTTGGGAAAAAATTTGGTAGAAAATGGTGATAATTCCGCTAAATATCGTTTAAAGTCATTTGTATTGAACTAATCATACTTTTTATATTTTTATCGTTAAGTTCACATTATTTTACATCTAAAACACGTATTTACAATACATTTGGGTGAATACAAAAAATGGAAAAAAATTTGGGAAAAAATTGGGTAAAAAATGGTGATAATTCCGCTAAATATCGTTTAAAGTCATTTGTATTGAACTAATCATACTTTTTATATTTTTATCGTTAAGTTCACATAATTTTACATCTAAAACACGTCTTTACAATACATTTGGGTGAATATAAAAGGTCGTAAAAAAATTTAGAAATACAGGTGATGAATCCGCTAAATATCGTCTTAAGTCATTTCTATTAAACTAATCATACTTTTTATATTTTTAACGTTAAGTTCACATTATTTTACATCTAAATCACGTGTTTACAATACATTTGGGTGAATACAAAAAATAGAAAAAAAATTTGGTAAAAAATGGTGATAATTCCGCTAAATATCGTTTAAAGTCATTTGTATTGAACTAATCATACTTTTTATATTTTTATCGTTAAGTTCACATAATTTTACATCTAAAACACGTCTTTACAATACATGTGGGTGAATATAAAAGGTCGTAAAAAAATTTTGAAATACAGGTGATGAATCCGCTAAATATCGTCTTAAGTCATTTCTATTAAACTAATCATACTTTTTATATTTTTAACGTTAAGTTCACATTATTTTACATCTAAATCACGTGTTTACAACACATTTGGGTGAATACAAAAAATAGAAAAAAAATTTGGTAAAAAATGGTGATAATTCCGCTAAATATCGTTTAAAGTCATTTGTATTGAACTAATCATACTTTTTATATTTTTATCGTTAAGTTCACATTATTTTACATCTAAAACACGTCTTTACAATACATTTGGGTGAATATAAAAGGTCGTAAAAAAATTTAGAAATACAGGTGATGAATCCGCTAAATATCGTCTTAAGTCATTTCTATTAAACTAATCATACTTTTTATATTTTTATCGTTAAGTTCACTTTATTTTACATCTAAAACACGTGTTTACAATACATTTGGGTGAATACAAAAAATAGAAAAAAAATTTTGGAAAAAATTTGGTAAAAAATGGTGATAATTCCGCTAAATATCGTTTAAAGTCATTTGTATTGAACTAATCATACTTTTTATATTTTTATCGTTAAGTTCACATAATTTTACATCTAAAACACGTCTTTACAATACATGTGGGTGAATATAAAAGGTCGTAAAAAAATTTTGAAATACAGGTGATGAATCCGCTAAATATCGTCTTAAGTCATTTCTATTAAACTAATCATACTTTTTATATTTTTAACGTTAAGTTCACATTATTTTACATCTAAATCACGTGTTTACAACACATTTGGGTGAATACAAAAAATAGAAAAAAAATTTGGTAAAAAATGGTGATAATTCCGCTAAATATCGTTAAAAGTCATTTGTATTGACCTAATCATACTTTTTATATTTTTATCGTTAAGTTCACATTATTTTACATCTAAAACACGTATTTACAATACATTTGGGTGAATACAAAAAATAGAAAAAAAATTTGGGAAAAAATTTGGTAGAAAATGGTGATAATTCCGCTAAATATCGTTTAAAGTCATTTGTATTGAACTAATCATACTTTTTATATTTTTATCGTTAAGTTCACATTATTTTACATCTAAAACACGTATTTACAATACATTTGGGTGAATACAAAAAATGGAAAAAAATTTGGGAAAAAATTGGGTAAAAAATGGTGATAATTCCGCTAAATATCGTTTAAAGTCATTTGTATTGAACTAATCATACTTTTTATATTTTTATCGTTAAGTTCACATAATTTTACATCTAAAACACGTCTTTACAATACATTTGGGTGAATATAAAAGGTCGTAAAAAAATTTAGAAATACAGGTGATGAATCCGCTAAATATCGTCTTAAGTCATTTCTATTAAACTAATCATACTTTTTATATTTTTAACGTTAAGTTCACATTATTTTACATCTAAATCACGTGTTTACAATATATTTGGGTGAATACAAAAAATAGAAAAAAAATTTGGTAAAAAATGGTGATAATTCCGCTAAATATCGTTTAAAGTCATTTGTATTGAACTAATCATACTTTTTATATTTTTATCGTTAAGTTCACATTATTTTACATCTAAAACACGTCTTTACAATACATTTGGGTGAATATAAAAGGTCGTAAAAAAATTTTGAAATACAGGTGATGAATCCGCTAAATATCGTCTTAAGTCATTTCTATTAAACTAATCATACTTTTTATATTTTTAACGTTAAGTTCACATTATTTTACATCTAAAACACGTGTTTACAATACATTTGGGTGAATACAAAAAATAGAAAAAAAATTTGGTAAAAAATGGTGATAATTCCGCTAAATATCGTTAAAAGTCATTTGTATTGACCTAATCATACTTTTTATATTTTTATCGTTAAGTTCACATTATTTTACATCTAAAACACGTATTTACAATACATTTGGGTGAATACAAAAAATAGAAAAAAAATTTGGGAAAAAATTTGGTAAAAAATGGTGATAATTCCGCTAAATATCGTTTAAAGTCATTTGTATTGAACTAATCATACTTTTTATATTTTTATCGTTAAGTTCACATTATTTTACATCTAAAACACGTCTTTACAATACATTTGGGTGAATATAAAAGGTCGTAAAAAAATTTTGAAATACAGGTGATGAATCCGCTAAATATCGTCTTAAGTCATTTCTATTAAACTAATCATACTTTTTATATTTTTAACGTTAAGTTCAAATTATTTTACATCTAAAACACGTGTTTACAATACATTTGGGTGAATACAAAAAATAGAAAAAAAATTTGTTAAAAAATGGTGATAATTCCGCTAAATATCGTTAAAAGTCATTTGTATTGACCTAATCATACTTTTTATATTTTTATCGTTAAGTTCACATTATTTTACATCTAAAACACGTATTTACAATACATTTGGGTGAATACAAAAAATAGATAAAAAATTTGGTAAAAAATGGTGATAATTCCGCTAAATATCGTTTAAAGTCATTTGTATTGAACTAATCATACTTTTTATATTTTTATCGTTAAGTTCACATAATTTTACATCTAAAACACGTCTTTACAATACATGTGGGTGAATATAAAAGGTCGTAAAAAAATTTTGAAATACAGGTGATGAATCCGCTAAATATCGTCTTAAGTCATTTCTATTAAACTAATCATACTTTTTATATTTTTAACGTTAAGTTCACATTATTTTACATCTAAAACACGTATTTACAATACATTTGGGTGAATACAAAAAATAGAAAAAAAATTTGGGAAAAAATTGGGTAAAAATGGTGATAATTCCGCTAAATATCGTTTAAAGTCATTTGTATTGAACTAATCATACTTTTTATATTTTTATCGTTAAGTTCACATAATTTTACATCTAAAACACGTCTTTACAATACATGTGGGTGAATATAAAAGGTCGTAAAAAAATTTTGAAATACAGGTGATGAATCCGCTAAATATCGTCTTAAGTCATTTCTATTAAACTAATCATACTTTTTATATTTTTAACGTTAAGTTCACATTATTTTACATCTAAATAACGTGTTTACAATACATTTGGGTGAATACAAAAAATAGAAAAAAAATTTGGTAAAAAATGGTGATAATTCCGCTAAATATCGTTTAAAGTCATTTGTATTGAACTAATCATACTTTTTATATTTTTATCGTTAAGTTCACATTATTTTACATCTAAAAAACGTGTTTACAATACATTTGGGTGAATACAAAAAATAGAAAAAAAATTTGGTAAAAAATGGTGATAATTCCGCTAAATATCGTTAAAAGTCATTTGTATTGACCTAATCATACTTTTTATATTTTTATCGTTAAGTTCACATTATTTTACATCTAAAACACGTATTTACAATACATTTGGGTGAATACAAAAAATAGAAAAAAAATTTGGGAAAAAATTTGGTAGAAAATGGTGATAATTCCGCTAAATATCGTTTAAAGTCATTTGTATTGAACTAATCATACTTTTTATATTTTTATCGTTAAGTTCACATTATTTTACATCTAAAACACGTATTTACAATACATTTGGGTGAATACAAAAAATGGAAAAAAATTTGGGAAAAAATTGGGTAAAAAATGGTGATAATTCCGCTAAATATCGTTTAAAGTCATTTGTATTGAACTAATCATACTTTTTATATTTTTATCGTTAAGTTCACATAATTTTACATCTAAAACACGTCTTTACAATACATTTGGGTGAATATAAAAGGTCGTAAAAAAATTTAGAAATACAGGTGATGAATCCGCTAAATATCGTCTTAAGTCATTTCTATTAAACTAATCATACTTTTTATATTTTTAACGTTAAGTTCACATTATTTTACATCTAAATCACGTGTTTACAATATATTTGGGTGAATACAAAAAATAGAAAAAAAATTTGGTAAAAAATGGTGATAATTCCGCTAAATATCGTTTAAAGTCATTTGTATTGAACTAATCATACTTTTTATATTTTTATCGTTAAGTTCACATTATTTTACATCTAAAACACGTCTTTACAATACATTTGGGTGAATATAAAAGGTCGTAAAAAAATTTTGAAATACAGGTGATGAATCCGCTAAATATCGTCTTAAGTCATTTCTATTAAACTAATCATACTTTTTATATTTTTAACGTTAAGTTCACATTATTTTACATCTAAAACACGTGTTTACAATACATTTGGGTGAATACAAAAAATAGAAAAAAAATTTGGTAAAAAATGGTGATAATTCCGCTAAATATCGTTAAAAGTCATTTGTATTGACCTAATCATACTTTTTATATTTTTATCGTTAAGTTCACATTATTTTACATCTAAAACACGTATTTACAATACATTTGGGTGAATACAAAAAATAGAAAAAAAATTTGGGAAAAAATTTGGTAAAAAATGGTGATAATTCCGCTAAATATCGTTTAAAGTCATTTGTATTGAACTAATCATACTTTTTATATTTTTATCGTTAAGTTCACATTATTTTACATCTAAAACACGTCTTTACAATACATTTGGGTGAATATAAAAGGTCGTAAAAAAATTTTGAAATACAGGTGATGAATCCGCTAAATATCGTCTTAAGTCATTTCTATTAAACTAATCATACTTTTTATATTTTTAACGTTAAGTTCAAATTATTTTACATCTAAAACACGTGTTTACAATACATTTGGGTGAATACAAAAAATAGAAAAAAAATTTGTTAAAAAATGGTGATAATTCCGCTAAATATCGTTAAAAGTCATTTGTATTGACCTAATCATACTTTTTATATTTTTATCGTTAAGTTCACATTATTTTACATCTAAAACACGTATTTACAATACATTTGGGTGAATACAAAAAATAGATAAAAAATTTGGTAAAAAATGGTGATAATTCCGCTAAATATCGTTTAAAGTCATTTGTATTGAACTAATCATACTTTTTATATTTTTATCGTTAAGTTCACATAATTTTACATCTAAAACACGTCTTTACAATACATGTGGGTGAATATAAAAGGTCGTAAAAAAATTTTGAAATACAGGTGATGAATCCGCTAAATATCGTCTTAAGTCATTTCTATTAAACTAATCATACTTTTTATATTTTTAACGTTAAGTTCACATTATTTTACATCTAAAACACGTATTTACAATACATTTGGGTGAATACAAAAAATAGAAAAAAAATTTGGGAAAAAATTGGGTAAAAATGGTGATAATTCCGCTAAATATCGTTTAAAGTCATTTGTATTGAACTAATCATACTTTTTATATTTTTATCGTTAAGTTCACATAATTTTACATCTAAAACACGTCTTTACAATACATGTGGGTGAATATAAAAGGTCGTAAAAAAATTTTGAAATACAGGTGATGAATCCGCTAAATATCGTCTTAAGTCATTTCTATTAAACTAATCATACTTTTTATATTTTTAACGTTAAGTTCACATTATTTTACATCTAAATAACGTGTTTACAATACATTTGGGTGAATACAAAAAATAGAAAAAAAATTTGGTAAAAAATGGTGATAATTCCGCTAAATATCGTTTAAAGTCATTTGTATTGAACTAATCATACTTTTTATATTTTTATCGTTAAGTTCACATTATTTTACATCTAAAAAACGTGTTTACAATACATTTGGGTGAATACAAAAAATAGAAAAAAAATTTGGTAAAAAATGGTGATAATTCCGCTAAATATCGTTTAAAGTCATTTGTATTGAACTAATCATACTTTTTATATTTTTATCGTTAAGTTCACATTATTTTACATCTAAAACACGTATTTACAATACATTTGGGTGAATACAAAAAATAGAAAAAAAAGTTTGGGAAAAAATTTGGTAAAAAATGGTGATAATTCCGCTAAATATCGTTTAAAGTCATTTGTATTGAACTAATCATACTTTTTATATTTTTATCGTTAAGTTCACATTATTTTACATCTAAAACATGTATTTACAATACATTTGGGTGAATACAAAAAATGGAAAAAAATTTGGGAAAAAATTGGGTAAAAAATGGTGATAATTCCGCTAAATATCGTTTAAAGTCATTTGTATTGAACTAATCATACTTTTTATATTTTTATCGTTAAGTTCACATAATTTTACATCTAAAACACGTCTTTACAATACATTTGGGTGAATATAAAAGGTCGTAAAAAAATTTAGAAATACAGGTGATGAATCCGCTAAATATCGTCTTAAGTCATTTCTATTAAACTAATCATACTTTTTATATTTTTAACGTTAAGTTCACATTATTTTACATCTAAATCACGTGTTTACAATACATTTGGGTGAATACAAAAAATAGAAAAAAAATTTGGTAAAAAATGGTGATAATTCCGCTAAATATCGTTTAAAGTCATTTGTATTGAACTAATCATACTTTTTATATTTTTATCGTTAAGTTCACATTATTTTACATCTAAAACACGTCTTTACAATACATTTGGGTGAATATAAAAGGTCGTAAAAAAATTTTGAAATACAGGTGATGAATCCGCTAAATATCGTCTTAAGTCATTTCTATTAAACTAATCGAACTTTTTATATTTTTATCGTTAAGTTCACCTTATTTTACATCTAAAACACGTGTTTACAATACATTTGGGTGAATACAAAAAATAGAAAAAAAATTTTGGAAAAAATGGTGATAATTCCGCTAAATATCGTTAAAAGTCATTTGTATTGACCTAATCATACTTTTTATATTTTTATCGTTAAGTTCACATTATTTTACATCTAAAACACGTATTTACAATACATTTGGGTGAATACAAAAAATAGAAAAAAAATTTGGGAAAAAATTTGGTAAAAAATGGTGATAATTCCGCTAAATATCGTTTAAAGTCATTTGTATTGAACTAATCATACTTTTTATATTTTTATCGTTAAGTTCACATTATTTTACATCTAAAACACGTCTTTACAATACATTTGGGTGAATATAAAAGGTCGTAAAAAAATTTTGAAATACAGGTGATGAATCCGCTAAATATCGTCTTAAGTCATTTCTATTAAACTAATCATACTTTTTATATTTTTAACGTTAAGTTCACATTATTTTACATCTAAAACACGTGTTTACAATACATTTGGGTGAATACAAAAAATAGAAAAAAAATTTGGTAAAAAATGGTGATAATTCCGCTAAATATCGTTAAAAGTCATTTGTATTGACCTAATCATACTTTTTATATTTTTATCGTTAAGTTCACATTATTTTACATCTAAAACACGTATTTACAATACATTTGGGTGAATACAAAAAATAGAAAAAAAATTTGGGAAAAAATTTGGTAAAAAATGGTGATAATTCCGCTAAATATCGTTTAAAGTCATTTGTATTGACCTAATCATACTTTTTATATTTTTATCGTTAAGTTCACATTATTTTACATCTAAAACACGTATTTACAATACATTTGGGTGAATACAAAAAATAGAAAAAAAAGTTTGGGAAAAAATTTGGTAAAAAATGGTGATAATTCCGCTAAATATCGTTTAAAGTCATTTGTATTGAACTAATCATACTTTTTATATTTTTATCGTTAAGTTCACATTATTTTACATCTAAAACATGTATTTACAATACATTTGGGTGAATACAAAAAATGGAAAAAAATTTGGGAAAAAATTGGGTAAAAAATGGTGATAATTCCGCTAAATATCGTTTAAAGTCATTTGTATTGAACTAATCATACTTTTTATATTTTTATCGTTAAGTTCACATAATTTTACATCTAAAACACGTCTTTACAATACATTTGGGTGAATATAAAAGGTCGTAAAAAAATTTAGAAATACAGGTGATGAATCCGCTAAATATCGTCTTAAGTCATTTCTATTAAACTAATCATACTTTTTATATTTTTAACGTTAAGTTCACATTATTTTACATCTAAATCACGTGTTTACAATACATTTGGGTGAATACAAAAAATAGAAAAAAAATTTGGTAAAAAATGGTGATAATTCCGCTAAATATCGTTTAAAGTCATTTGTATTGAACTAATCATACTTTTTATATTTTTATCGTTAAGTTCACATTATTTTACATCTAAAACACGTCTTTACAATACATTTGGGTGAATATAAAAGGTCGTAAAAAAATTTTGAAATACAGGTGATGAATCCGCTAAATATCGTCTTAAGTCATTTCTATTAAACTAATCGAACTTTTTATATTTTTATCGTTAAGTTCACCTTATTTTACATCTAAAACACGTGTTTACAATACATTTGGGTGAATACAAAAAATAGAAAAAAAATTTTGGAAAAAATGGTGATAATTCCGCTAAATATCGTTAAAAGTCATTTGTATTGACCTAATCATACTTTTTATATTTTTATCGTTAAGTTCACATTATTTTACATCTAAAACACGTATTTACAATACATTTGGGTGAATACAAAAAATAGAAAAAAAATTTGGGAAAAAATTTGGTAAAAAATGGTGATAATTCCGCTAAATATCGTTTAAAGTCATTTGTATTGAACTAATCATACTTTTTATATTTTTATCGTTAAGTTCACATTATTTTACATCTAAAACACGTCTTTACAATACATTTGGATGAATATAAAAGGTCGTAAAAAAATTTTGAAATACAGGTGATGAATCCGCTAAATATCGTCTTAAGTCATTTCTATTAAACTAATCGAACTTTTTATATTTTTATCGTTAAGTTCACCTTATTTTACATCTAAAACACGTGTTTACAATACATTTGGGTGAATACAAAAAATAGAAAAAAAATTTGGTAAAAAATGGTGATAATTCCGCTAAATATCGTTTAAAGTCATTTGTATTGAACTAATCATACTTTTTATATTTTTATCGTTAAGTTCACATTATTTTACATCTAAAACACGTCTTTACAATACATTTGGGTGAATATAAAAGGTCGTAAAAAAATTTTGAAATACAGGTGATGAATCCGCTAAATATCGTCTTAAGTCATTTCTATTAAACTAATCATACTTTTTATATTTTTAACGTTAATTTCACATTATTTTACATCTAAAACACGTGTTTACAATACATTTGGGTGAATACAAAAAATAGAAAAAAAATTTGTTAAAAAATGGTGATAATTCCGCTAAATATCGTTAAAAGTCATTTGTATTGACCTAATCATACTTTTTATATTTTTATCGTTAAGTTCACATTATTTTACATCTAAAACACGTATTTACAATACATTTGGGTGAATACAAAAAATAGAAAAAAATTTGGGAAAAAATTGGGTAAAAAATGGTGATAATTCCGCTAAATATCGTTTAAAGTCATTTGTATTGAACTAATCATACTTTTTATATTTTTATCGTTAAGTTCACATAATTTTACATCTAAAACACGTCTTTACAATACATTTGGGTGAATATAAAAGGTCGTAAAAAAATTTAGAAATACAGGTGATGAATCCGCTAAATATCGTCTTAAGTCATTTCTATTAAACTAATCATACTTTTTATATTTTTAACGTTAAGTTCACATTATTTTACATCTAAATCACGTGTTTACAATACATTTGGGTGAATACAAAAAATAGAAAAAAAATTTGGTAAAAAATGGTGATAATTCCGCTAAATATCGTTTAAAGTCATTTGTATTGAACTAATCATACTTTTTATATTTTTATCGTTAAGTTCACATTATTTTACATCTAAAACATGTATTTACAATACATTTGGGTGAATACAAAAAATGGAAAAAAATTTGGGAAAAAATTGGGTAAAAAATGGTGATAATTCCGCTAAATATCGTTTAAAGTCATTTGTATTGAACTAATCATACTTTTTATATTTTTATCGTTAAGTTCACATAATTTTACATCTAAAACACGTCTTTACAATACATTTGGGTGAATATAAAAGGTCGTAAAAAAATTTAGAAATACAGGTGATGAATCCGCTAAATATCGTCTTAAGTCATTTCTATTAAACTAATCATACTTTTTATATTTTTAACGTTAAGTTCACATTATTTTACATCTAAATCACGTGTTTACAATACATTTGGGTGAATACAAAAAATAGAAAAAAAATTTGGTAAAAAATGGTGATAATTCCGCTAAATATCGTTTAAAGTCATTTGTATTGAACTAATCATACTTTTTATATTTTTATCGTTAAGTTCACATTATTTTACATCTAAAACACGTCTTTACAATACATTTGGGTGAATATAAAAGGTCGTAAAAAAATTTTGAAATACAGGTGATGAATCCGCTAAATATCGTCTTAAGTCATTTCTATTAAACTAATCGAACTTTTTATATTTTTATCGTTAAGTTCACCTTATTTTACATCTAAAACACGTGTTTACAATACATTTGGGTGAATACAAAAAATAGAAAAAAAATTTTGGAAAAAATGGTGATAATTCCGCTAAATATCGTTAAAAGTCATTTGTATTGACCTAATCATACTTTTTATATTTTTATCGTTAAGTTCACATTATTTTACATCTAAAACACGTATTTACAATACATTTGGGTGAATACAAAAAATAGAAAAAAAATTTGGGAAAAAATTTGGTAAAAAATGGTGATAATTCCGCTAAATATCGTTTAAAGTCATTTGTATTGAACTAATCATACTTTTTATATTTTTATCGTTAAGTTCACATTATTTTACATCTAAAACACGTCTTTACAATACATTTGGGTGAATATAAAAGGTCGTAAAAAAATTTTGAAATACAGGTGATGAATCCGCTAAATATCGTCTTAAGTCATTTCTATTAAACTAATCATACTTTTTATATTTTTAACGTTAAGTTCACATTATTTTACATCTAAAACACGTGTTTACAATACATTTGGGTGAATACAAAAAATAGAAAAAAAATTTGGTAAAAAATGGTGATAATTCCGCTAAATATCGTTAAAAGTCATTTGTATTGACCTAATCATACTTTTTATATTTTTATCGTTAAGTTCACATTATTTTACATCTAAAACACGTATTTACAATACATTTGGGTGAATACAAAAAATAGAAAAAAAATTTGGGAAAAAATTTGGTAAAAAATGGTGATAATTCCGCTAAATATCGTTTAAAGTCATTTGTATTGACCTAATCATACTTTTTATATTTTTATCGTTAAGTTCACATTATTTTACATCTAAAACACGTATTTACAATACATTTGGGTGAATACAAAAAATAGAAAAAAAAGTTTGGGAAAAAATTTGGTAAAAAATGGTGATAATTCCGCTAAATATCGTTTAAAGTCATTTGTATTGAACTAATCATACTTTTTATATTTTTATCGTTAAGTTCACATAATTTTACATCTAAAACACGTCTTTACAATACATTTGGGTGAATATAAAAGGTCGTAAAAAAATTTAGAAATACAGGTGATGAATCCGCTAAATATCGTCTTAAGTCATTTCTATTAAACTAATCATACTTTTTATATTTTTAACGTTAAGTTCACATTATTTTACATCTAAATCACGTGTTTACAATACATTTGGGTGAATACAAAAAATAGAAAAAAAATTTGGTAAAAAATGGTGATAATTCCGCTAAATATCGTTTAAAGTCATTTGTATTGAACTAATCATACTTTTTATATTTTTATCGTTAAGTTCACATTATTTTACATCTAAAACACGTCTTTACAATACATTTGGGTGAATATAAAAGGTCGTAAAAAAATTTTGAAATACAGGTGATGAATCCGCTAAATATCGTCTTAAGTCATTTCTATTAAACTAATCGAACTTTTTATATTTTTATCGTTAAGTTCACCTTATTTTACATCTAAAACACGTGTTTACAATACATTTGGGTGAATACAAAAAATAGAAAAAAAATTTTGGAAAAAATGGTGATAATTCCGCTAAATATCGTTAAAAGTCATTTGTATTGACCTAATCATACTTTTTATATTTTTATCGTTAAGTTCACATTATTTTACATCTAAAACACGTATTTACAATACATTTGGGTGAATACAAAAAATAGAAAAAAAATTTGGGAAAAAATTTGGTAAAAAATGGTGATAATTCCGCTAAATATCGTTTAAAGTCATTTGTATTGAACTAATCATACTTTTTATATTTTTATCGTTAAGTTCACATTATTTTACATCTAAAACACGTCTTTACAATACATTTGGGTGAATATAAAAGGTCGTAAAAAAATTTTGAAATACAGGTGATGAATCCGCTAAATATCGTCTTAAGTCATTTCTATTAAACTAATCATACTTTTTATATTTTTAACGTTAAGTTCACATTATTTTACATCTAAAACACGTGTTTACAATACATTTGGGTGAATACAAAAAATAGAAAAAAAATTTGTTAAAAAATGGTGATAATTCCGCTAAATATCGTTAAAAGTCATTTGTATTGACCTAATCATACTTTTTATATTTTTATCGTTAAGTTCACATTATTTTACATCTAAAACACGTATTTACAATACATTTGGGTGAATACAAAAAATAGAAAAAAAATTTGGGAAAAAATTTGGTAAAAAATGGTGATAATTCCGCTAAATATCGTTTAAAGTCATTTGTATTGAACTAATCATACTTTTTATATTTTTATCGTTAAGTTCACATTATTTTACATCTAAAACACGTCTTTACAATACATTTGGATGAATATAAAAGGTCGTAAAAAAATTTTGAAATACAGGTGATGAATCCGCTAAATATCGTCTTAAGTCATTTCTATTAAACTAATCGAACTTTTTATATTTTTATCGTTAAGTTCACCTTATTTTACATCTAAAACACGTGTTTACAATACATTTGGGTGAATACAAAAAATAGAAAAAAAATTTGGTAAAAAATGGTGATAATTCCGCTAAATATCGTTTAAAGTCATTTGTATTGAACTAATCATACTTTTTATATTTTTATCGTTAAGTTCACATTATTTTACATCTAAAACACGTCTTTACAATACATTTGGGTGAATATAAAAGGTCGTAAAAAAATTTTGAAATACAGGTGATGAATCCGCTAAATATCGTCTTAAGTCATTTCTATTAAACTAATCATACTTTTTATATTTTTAACGTTAATTTCACATTATTTTACATCTAAAACACGTGTTTACAATACATTTGGGTGAATACAAAAAATAGAAAAAAAATTTGTTAAAAAATGGTGATAATTCCGCTAAATATCGTTAAAAGTCATTTGTATTGACCTAATCATACTTTTTATATTTTTATCGTTAAGTTCACATTATTTTACATCTAAAACACGTATTTACAATACATTTGGGTGAATACAAAAAATAGAAAAAAATTTGGGAAAAAATTGGGTAAAAAATGGTGATAATTCCGCTAAATATCGTTTAAAGTCATTTGTATTGAACTAATCATACTTTTTATATTTTTATCGTTAAGTTCACATAATTTTACATCTAAAACACGTCTTTACAATACATTTGGGTGAATATAAAAGGTCGTAAAAAAATTTAGAAATACAGGTGATGAATCCGCTAAATATCGTCTTAAGTCATTTCTATTAAACTAATCATACTTTTTATATTTTTAACGTTAAGTTCACATTATTTTACATCTAAATCACGTGTTTACAATACATTTGGGTGAATACAAAAAATAGAAAAAAAATTTGGTAAAAAATGGTGATAATTCCGCTAAATATCGTTTAAAGTCATTTGTATTGAACTAATCATACTTTTTATATTTTTATCGTTAAGTTCACATTATTTTACATCTAAAACACGTCTTTACAATACATTTGGGTGAATATAAAAGGTCGTAAAAAAATTTTGAAATACAGGTGATGAATCCGCTAAATATCGTCTTAAGTCATTTCTATTAAACTAATCATACTTTTTATATTTTTAACGTTAAGTTCACATTATTTTACATCTAAAACACGTGTTTACAATACATTTGGGTGAATACAAAAAATAGAAAAAAAATTTGGTAAAAAATGGTGATAATTCCGCTAAATATCGTTAAAAGTCATTTGTATTGACCTAATCATACTTTTTATATTTTTATCGTTAAGTTCACATTATTTTACATCTAAAACACGTATTTACAATACATTTGGGTGAATACAAAAAATAGAAAAAAAATTTGGGAAAAAATTTGGTAAAAAATGGTGATAATTCCGCTAAATATCGTTTAAAGTCATTTGTATTGAACTAATCATACTTTTTATATTTTTATCGTTAAGTTCACATTATTTTACATCTAAAACACGTCTTTACAATACATTTGGGTGAATATAAAAGGTCGTAAAAAAATTTTGAAATACAGGTGATGAATCCGCTAAATATCGTCTTAAGTCATTTCTATTAAACTAATCATACTTTTTATATTTTTAACGTTAAGTTCACATTATTTTACATCTAAAACACGTGTTTACAATACATTTGGGTGAATACAAAAAATAGAAAAAAAATTTGTTAAAAAATGGTGATAATTCCGCTAAATATCGTTAAAAGTCATTTGTATTGACCTAATCATACTTTTTATATTTTTATCGTTAAGTTCACATTATTTTACATCTAAAACACGTATTTACAATACATTTGGGTGAATACAAAAAATAGAATAAAAATTTGGGAAAAAATTTGGTAAAAAATGGTGATAATTCCGCTAAATATCGTTTAAAGTCATTTGTATTGAACTAATCATACTTTTTATATTTTTATCATTAAGTTCACATTATTTTACATCTAAAACACGTCTATACAATACATTTGGGTGAATATAAAAGGTCGTAAAAAAATTTTGAAATACAGGTGATGAATCCGCTAAATATCGTCTTAAGTCATTTCTATTAAACTAATCATACTTTTTATATTTTTAACGTTAAGTTCACATTATTTTACATCTAAAAAACGTGTTTACAATACATTTGGGTGAATACAAAAAATAGAAAAAAAATTTCGTAAAAAATGGTGATAATTCCGCTAAATATCGTTTAAAGTCATTTCTATTAAACTAATCATACTTTTTATATTTTTACCGTTAAGTTCACATTATTTTACATCTAAAACACGTCTTTACAATACATTTGGGTGAATATAAAAGGTCGTAAAAAAATTTTGAAATACGGGTGATGAATCCGCTAAATATCGTCTTAAGTCATTTCTATTAAACTAATCATACTTTTTATATTTTTAACGTTAAGTTCACATTATTTTACATCTAAAACACGTATTTACAATACATTTGGGTGAATACAAAAAATAGAAAAAAAATTTGGGAAAAATTTGGGTAAAAAATGGTGATAATTCCGCTAAATATCGTCTTAAGTCATTTCTATTAAACTAATCATACTTTTTATATTTTTAACGTTAAGTTCACATTATTTTACATCTAAAAAACGTGTTTACAATACATTTGGGTGAATACAAAAAATAGAAAAAAAATTTGGTAAAAAATGGTGATAATTCCGCTAAATATCGTTTAAAGTCATTTGTATTGAACTAATCATACTTTTTATATTTTTATCGTTAAGTTCACATTATTTTACATCTAAAACACGTATTTACAATACATTTGGGTGAATACAAAAAATAGATAAAAAATTTGGTAAAAAATGGTGATAATTCCGCTAAATATCGTTTAAAGTCATTTGTATTGAACTAATCATACTTTTTATATTTTTAACGTTAAGTTCACATTATTTTACATCTAAAAAACGTGTTTACAATACATTTGGGTGAATACAAAAAATAGAAAAAAAATTTGGTAAAAAATGGTGATAATTCCGCTAAATATCGTTTAAAGTCATTTGTATTGAACTAATCATACTTTTTATATTTTTATCGTTATGTTCAAATTATTTTAAATCTAAAACACGTATTTACAATACATTTGGGTGATACAAAAAATAGAAAAAAAATTTGGGAAAAATTTGGGTAAAAAATGGTGATAATTCCGCTAAATATCGTCTTAAGTCATTTCTATTAAACTAATCATACTTTTTATATTTTTAACGTTAAGTTCACATTATTTTACATCTAAAAAACGTGTTTACAATACATTTGGGTGAATACAAAAAATAGAAAAAAAATTTGGTAAAAAATGGTGATAATTCCGCTAAATATCGTTTAAAGTCATTTGTATTGAACTAATCATACTTTTTATATTTTTATCGTTAAGTTCACATTATTTTACATCTAAAACACGTATTTACAATACATTTGGGTGAATACAAAAAATAGATAAAAAATTTGGTAAAAAATGGTGATAATTCCGCTAAATATCGTTTAAAGTCATTTGTATTGAACTAATCATACTTTTTATATTTTTATCGTTAAGTTCACATAATTTTACATCTAAAACACGTCTTTACAATACATGTGGGTGAATATAAAAGGTCGTAAAAAAATTTTGAAATACAGGTGATGAATCCGCTAAATATCGTCTTAAGTCATTTCTATTAAACTAATCATACTTTTTATATTTTTAACGTTAAGTTCACATTATTTTACATCTAAAACACGTGTTTACAATACATTTGGGTGAATACAAAAAATAGAAAAAAAATTTGGTAAAAAATGGTGATAATTCCGCTAAATATCGTTAAAAGTCATTTGTATTGACCTAATCATACTTTTTATATTTTTATCGTTAAGTTCACATTATTTTACATCTAAAACACGTATTTACAATACATTTGGGTGAATACAAAAAATAGAAAAAAAATTTGGGAAAAAATTTGGTAAAAAATGGTGATAATTCCGCTAAATATCGTTTAAAGTCATTTGTATTGAACTAATCATACTTTTTATATTTTTATCGTTAAGTTCACATTATTTTACATCTAAAACACGTCTTTACAATACATTTGGGTGAATATAAAAGGTCGTAAAAAAATTTTGAAATACAGGTGATGAATCCGCTAAATATCGTCTTAAGTCATTTCTATTAAACTAATCATACTTTTTATATTTTTAACGTTAAGTTCACATTATTTTACATCTAAAACACGTGTTTACAATACATTTGGGTGAATACAAAAAATAGAAAAAAAATTTGTTAAAAAATGGTGATAATTCCGCTAAATATCGTTAAAAGTCATTTGTATTGACCTAATCATACTTTTTATATTTTTATCGTTAAGTTCACATTATTTTACATCTAAAACACGTATTTACAATACATTTGGGTGAATACAAAAAATAGAATAAAAATTTGGGAAAAAATTTGGTAAAAAATGGTGATAATTCCGCTAAATATCGTTTAAAGTCATTTGTATTGAACTAATCATACTTTTTATATTTTTATCATTAAGTTCACATTATTTTACATCTAAAACACGTCTATACAATACATTTGGGTGAATATAAAAGGTCGTAAAAAAATTTTGAAATACAGGTGATGAATCCGCTAAATATCGTCTTAAGTCATTTCTATTAAACTAATCATACTTTTTATATTTTTAACGTTAAGTTCACATTATTTTACATCTAAAAAACGTGTTTACAATACATTTGGGTGAATACAAAAAATAGAAAAAAAATTTCGTAAAAAATGGTGATAATTCCGCTAAATATCGTTTAAAGTCATTTCTATTAAACTAATCATACTTTTTATATTTTTACCGTTAAGTTCACATTATTTTACATCTAAAACACGTCTTTACAATACATTTGGGTGAATATAAAAGGTCGTAAAAAAATTTTGAAATACGGGTGATGAATCCGCTAAATATCGTCTTAAGTCATTTCTATTAAACTAATCATACTTTTTATATTTTTAACGTTAAGTTCACATTATTTTACATCTAAAACACGTATTTACAATACATTTGGGTGAATACAAAAAATAGAAAAAAAATTTGGGAAAAATTTGGGTAAAAAATGGTGATAATTCCGCTAAATATCGTCTTAAGTCATTTCTATTAAACTAATCATACTTTTTATATTTTTAACGTTAAGTTCACATTATTTTACATCTAAAAAACGTGTTTACAATACATTTGGGTGAATACAAAAAATAGAAAAAAAATTTGGTAAAAAATGGTGATAATTCCGCTAAATATCGTTTAAAGTCATTTGTATTGAACTAATCATACTTTTTATATTTTTATCGTTAAGTTCACATTATTTTACATCTAAAACACGTATTTACAATACATTTGGGTGAATACAAAAAATAGATAAAAAATTTGGTAAAAAATGGTGATAATTCCGCTAAATATCGTTTAAAGTCATTTGTATTGAACTAATCATACTTTTTATATTTTTAACGTTAAGTTCACATTATTTTACATCTAAAAAACGTGTTTACAATACATTTGGGTGAATACAAAAAATAGAAAAAAAATTTGGTAAAAAATGGTGATAATTCCGCTAAATATCGTTTAAAGTCATTTGTATTGAACTAATCATACTTTTTATATTTTTATCGTTATGTTCAAATTATTTTAAATCTAAAACACGTATTTACAATACATTTGGGTGAATACAAAAAATAGAAAAAAAATTTGGGAAAAATTTGGGTAAAAAATGGTGATAATTCCGCTAAATATCGTCTTAAGTCATTTCTATTAAACTAATCATACTTTTTATATTTTTAACGTTAAGTTCACATTATTTTACATCTAAAAAACGTGTTTACAATACATTTGGGTGAATACAAAAAATAGAAAAAAAATTTGGTAAAAAATGGTGATAATTCCGCTAAATATCGTTTAAAGTCATTTGTATTGAACTAATCATACTTTTTATATTTTTATCGTTAAGTTCACATTATTTTACATCTAAAACACGTATTTACAATACATTTGGGTGAATACAAAAAATAGATAAAAAATTTGGTAAAAAATGGTGATAATTCCGCTAAATATCGTTTAAAGTCATTTGTATTGAACTAATCATACTTTTTATATTTTTATCGTTAAGTTCACATAATTTTACATCTAAAACACGTCTTTACAATACATGTGGGTGAATATAAAAGGTCGTAAAAAAATTTTGAAATACAGGTGATGAATCCGCTAAATATCGTCTTAAGTCATTTCTATTAAACTAATCATACTTTTTATATTTTTAACGTTAAGTTCACATTATTTTACATCTAAAACACGTGTTTACAATACATTTGGGTGAATACAAAAAATAGAAAAAAAATTTGGTAAAAAATGGTGATAATTCCGCTAAATATCGTTAAAAGTCATTTGTATTGACCTAATCATACTTTTTATATTTTTATCGTTAAGTTCACATTATTTTACATCTAAAACACGTATTTACAATACATTTGGGTGAATACAAAAAATAGAAAAAAAATTTGGGAAAAAATTTGGTAAAAAATGGTGATAATTCCGCTAAATATCGTTTAAAGTCATTTGTATTGAACTAATCATACTTTTTATATTTTTATCGTTAAGTTCACATTATTTTACATCTAAAACACGTCTTTACAATACATTTGGGTGAATATAAAAGGTCGTAAAAAAATTTTGAAATACAGGTGATGAATCCGCTAAATATCGTCTTAAGTCATTTCTATTAAACTAATCATACTTTTTATATTTTTAACGTTAAGTTCACATTATTTTACATCTAAAACACGTGTTTACAATACATTTGGGTGAATACAAAAAATAGAAAAAAAATTTGTTAAAAAATGGTGATAATTCCGCTAAATATCGTTAAAAGTCATTTGTATTGACCTAATCATACTTTTTATATTTTTATCGTTAAGTTCACATTATTTTACATCTAAAACACGTATTTACAATACATTTGGGTGAATACAAAAAATAGAATAAAAATTTGGGAAAAAATTTGGTAAAAAATGGTGATAATTCCGCTAAATATCGTTTAAAGTCATTTGTATTGAACTAATCATACTTTTTATATTTTTATCATTAAGTTCACATTATTTTACATCTAAAACACGTCTATACAATACATTTGGGTGAATATAAAAGGTCGTAAAAAAATTTTGAAATACAGGTGATGAATCCGCTAAATATCGTCTTAAGTCATTTCTATTAAACTAATCATACTTTTTATATTTTTAACGTTAAGTTCACATTATTTTACATCTAAAAAACGTGTTTACAATACATTTGGGTGAATACAAAAAATAGAAAAAAAATTTCGTAAAAAATGGTGATAATTCCGCTAAATATCGTTTAAAGTCATTTCTATTAAACTAATCATACTTTTTATATTTTTACCGTTAAGTTCACATTATTTTACATCTAAAACACGTCTTTACAATACATTTGGGTGAATATAAAAGGTCGTAAAAAAATTTTGAAATACGGGTGATGAATCCGCTAAATATCGTCTTAAGTCATTTCTATTAAACTAATCATACTTTTTATATTTTTAACGTTAAGTTCACATTATTTTACATCTAAAACACGTATTTACAATACATTTGGGTGAATACAAAAAATAGAAAAAAAATTTGGGAAAAATTTGGGTAAAAAATGGTGATAATTCCGCTAAATATCGTCTTAAGTCATTTCTATTAAACTAATCATACTTTTTATATTTTTAACGTTAAGTTCACATTATTTTACATCTAAAAAACGTGTTTACAATACATTTGGGTGAATACAAAAAATAGAAAAAAAATTTGGTAAAAAATGGTGATAATTCCGCTAAATATCGTTTAAAGTCATTTGTATTGAACTAATCATACTTTTTATATTTTTATCGTTAAGTTCACATTATTTTACATCTAAAACACGTATTTACAATACATTTGGGTGAATACAAAAAATAGATAAAAAATTTGGTAAAAAATGGTGATAATTCCGCTAAATATCGTTTAAAGTCATTTGTATTGAACTAATCATACTTTTTATATTTTTAACGTTAAGTTCACATTATTTTACATCTAAAAAACGTGTTTACAATACATTTGGGTGAATACAAAAAATAGAAAAAAAATTTGGTAAAAAATGGTGATAATTCCGCTAAATATCGTTTAAAGTCATTTGTATTGAACTAATCATACTTTTTATATTTTTATCGTTATGTTCAAATTATTTTAAATCTAAAACACGTATTTACAATACATTTGGGTGAATACAAAAAATAGAAAAAAAATTTGGGAAAAATTTGGGTAAAAAATGGTGATAATTCCGCTAAATATCGTCTTAAGTCATTTCTATTAAACTAATCATACTTTTTATATTTTTAACGTTAAGTTCACATTATTTTACATCTAAAAAACGTGTTTACAATACATTTGGGTGAATACAAAAAATAGAAAAAAAATTTGGTAAAAAATGGTGATAATTCCGCTAAATATCGTTTAAAGTCATTTGTATTGAACTAATCATACTTTTTATATTTTTATCGTTAAGTTCACATTATTTTACATCTAAAACACGTATTTACAATACATTTGGGTGAATACAAAAAATAGATAAAAAATTTGGTAAAAAATGGTGATAATTCCGCTAAATATCGTTTAAAGTCATTTGTATTGAACTAATCATACTTTTTATATTTTTATCGTTAAGTTCACATAATTTTACATCTAAAACACGTCTTTACAATACATGTGGGTGAATATAAAAGGTCGTAAAAAAATTTTGAAATACAGGTGATGAATCCGCTAAATATCGTCTTAAGTCATTTCTATTAAACTAATCATACTTTTTATATTTTTAACGTTAAGTTCACATTATTTTACATCTAAAACACGTATTTACAATACATTTGGGTGAATACAAAAAATAGAAAAAAAATTTGGGAAAAAATTGGGTAAAAATGGTGATAATTCCGCTAAATATCGTTTAAAGTCATTTGTATTGAACTAATCATACTTTTTATATTTTTATCGTTAAGTTCACATAATTTTACATCTAAAACACGTCTTTACAATACATCTGGGTGAATATAAAAGGTCGTAAAAAAATTTTGAAATACAGGTGATGAATCCGCTAAATATCGTCTTAAGTCATTTCTATTAAACTAATCATACTTTTTATATTTTTAACGTTAAGTTCACATTATTTTACATCTAAATCACGTGTTTACAATACATTTGGGTGAATACAAAAAATAGAAAAAAAATTTGGTAAAAAATGGTGATAATTCCGCTAAATATCGTTTAAAGTCATTTGTATTGAACTAATCATACTTTTTATATTTTTATCGTTAAGTTCACATTATTTTACATCTAAAACACGTGTTTACAATACATTTGGGTGAATACAAAAAATAGAAAAAAAATTTGTTAAAAAATGGTGATAATTCCGCTAAATATCGTTAAAAGTCATTTGTATTGACCTAATCATACTTTTTATATTTTTATCGTTAAGTTCACATTATTTTACATCTAAAACACGTATTTACAATACATTTGGGTGAATACAAAAAATAGAAAAAAAATTTGGGAAAAAATTTGGTAAAAAATGGTGATAATTCCGCTAAATATCGTTTAAAGTCATTTCTATTAAACTAATCATACTTTTTATATTTTTAACGTTAAGTTCACATTATTTTACATCTAAAACACGTCTTTACAATACATTTGGGTGAATATAAAAGGTCGTAAAAAAATTTTGAAATACGGGTGATGAATCCGCTAAATATCGTCTTAAGTCATTTCTATTAAACTAATCATACTTTTTATATTTTTAACGTTAAGTTCACATTATTTTACATCTAAAACACGTGTTTACAATACATTTGGGTGAATACAAAAAATAGAAAAAAAATTTGGTAAAAAATGGTGATAATTCCGCTAAATATCGTTTAAAGTCATTTGTATTAAACTAATCATACTTTTTATATTTTTATCGTTAAGTTCACATTATTTTACATCTAAAACACGTCTTTACAATACATTTGGGTGAATATAAAAGGTCGTAAAAAAATTTTGAAATACGGGTGATGAATCCGCTAAATATCGTCTTAAGTCATTTCTATTAAACTAATCATACTTTTTATATTTTTAACGTTAAGTTCACATTATTTTACATCTAAAACACGTGTTTACAATACATTTGGGTGAATACAAAAAATAGAAAAAAAATTTGTTAAAAAATGGTGATAATTCCGCTAAATATCGTTTAAAGTCATTTGTATTGAACTAATCATACTTTTTATATTTTTATCGTTAAGTTCACATTATTTTACATCTAAAACACGTCTTTACAATACATTTGGGTGAATACAAAAAATAGATAAAAAATTTGGAAAAAAATTTGGTAAAAAATGGTGATAATTCCGCTAAATATCGTTTAAAGTCATTTGTATTGAACTAATCATACTTTTTATATTTTTAACGTTAAGTTCACATTATTTTACATCTAAAACACGTATTTACAATACATTTGGGTGAATAAAAAAAATAGAAAAAAAATTTGGGAAAAATTTGGGTAAAAAATGGTGATAATTCCGCTAAATATCGTCTTAAGTCATTTCTATTAAACTAATCATACTTTTTATATTTTTAACGTTAAGTTCACATTATTTTACATCTAAAAAACGTGTTTACAATACATTTGGGTGAATACAAAAAATAGAAAAAAAATTTGGTAAAAAATGGTGATAATTCCGCTAAATATCGTTTAAAGTCATTTGTATTGAACTAATCATACTTTTTATATTTTTATCGTTAAGTTCACATTATTTTACATCTAAAACACGTATTTACAATACATTTGGGTGAATACAAAAAATAGATAAAAAATTTGGTAAAAAATGGTGATAATTCCGCTAAATATCGTTTAAAGTCATTTGTATTGAACTAATCATACTTTTTATATTTTTAACGTTAAGTTCACATTATTTTACATCTAAAAAACGTGTTTACAATACATTTGGGTGAATACAAAAAATAGAAAAAAAATTTGGTAAAAAATGGTGATAATTCCGCTAAATATTGTTTAAAGTCATTTGTATTGAACTAATCATACTTTTTATATTTTTATCGTTAAGTTCAAATTATTTTAAATCTAAAACACGTATTTACAATACATTTGGGTGAATACAAAAAATAGAAAAAAAATTTGGGAAAAATTTGGGTAAAAAATGGTGATAATTCCGCTAAATATCGTCTTAAGTCATTTCTATTAAACTAATCATACTTTTTATATTTTTAACGTTAAGTTCACATTATTTTACATCTAAAAAACGTGTTTACAATACATTTGGGTGAATACAAAAAATAGAAAAAAAATTTGGTAAAAAATGGTGATAATTCCGCTAAATATCGTTTAAAGTCATTTGTATTGAACTAATCATACTTTTTATATTTTTATCGTTAAGTTCACATTATTTTACATCTAAAACACGTATTTACAATACATTTGGGTGAATACAAAAAATAGATAAAAAATTTGGTAAAAAATGGTGATAATTCCGCTAAATATCGTTTAAAGTCATTTGTATTGACCTAATCATACTTTTTATATTTTTATCGTTAAGTTCACATTATTTTACATCTAAAACACGTATTTACAATACATTTGGGTGAATACAAAAAATAGAAAAAAAATTTGGGAAAAATTTGGGTAAAAAATGGTGATAATTCCGCTAAATATCGTCTTAAGTCATTTCTATTAAACTAATCATACTTTTTATATTTTTAACGTTAAGTTCACATTATTTTACATCTAAAAAACGTGTTTACAATACATTTGGGTGAATACAAAAAATAGAAAAAAAATTTGGTAAAAAATGGTGATAATTCGGCTAAATATCGTTTAAAGTCATTTGTATTGAACTAATCATACTTTTTATATTTTTATCGTTAAGTTCACATTATTTTACATCTAAAACACGTATTTACAATACATTTGGGTGAATACAAAAAATAGATAAAAAATTTGGTAAAAAATGGTGATAATTCCGCTAAATATCGTTTAAAGTCATTTGTATTGAACTAATCATACTTTTTATATTTTTAACGTTAAGTTCACATTATTTTACATCTAAAAAACGTGTTTACAATACATTTGGGTGAATACAAAAAATAGAAAAAAAATTTGGTAAAAAATGGTGATAATTCCGCTAAATATTGTTTAAAGTCATTTGTATTGAACTAATCATACTTTTTATATTTTTATCGTTAAGTTCAAATTATTTTAAATCTAAAACACGTATTTACAATACATTTGGGTGAATACAAAAAATAGAAAAAAAATTTGGGAAAAATTTGGGTAAAAAATGGTGATAATTCCGCTAAATATCGTCTTAAGTCATTTCTATTAAACTAATCATACTTTTTATATTTTTAACGTTAAGTTCACATTATTTTACATCTAAAAAACGTGTTTACAATACATTTGGGTGAATACAAAAAATAGAAAAAAAATTTGGTAAAAAATGGTGATAATTCCGCTAAATATCGTTTAAAGTCATTTGTATTGAACTAATCATACTTTTTATATTTTTATCGTTAAGTTCACATTATTTTACATCTAAAACACGTATTTACAATACATTTGGGTGAATACAAAAAATAGATAAAAAATTTGGTAAAAAATGGTGATAATTCCGCTAAATATCGTTTAAAGTCATTTGTATTGAACTAATCATACTTTTTATATTTTTATCGTTAAGTTCACATAATTTTACATCTAAAACACGTCTTTACAATACATGTGGGTGAATATAAAAGGTCGTAAAAAAATTTTGAAATACAGGTGATGAATCCGCTAAATATCGTCTTAAGTCATTTCTATTAAACTAATCATACTTTTTATATTTTTAACGTTAAGTTCACATTATTTTACATCTAAAACACGTATTTACAATACATTTGGGTGAATACAAAAAATAGAAAAAAAATTTGGGAAAAAATTGGGTAAAAATGGTGATAATTCCGCTAAATATCGTTTAAAGTCATTTGTATTGAACTAATCATACTTTTTATATTTTTATCGTTAAGTTCACATAATTTTACATCTAAAACACGTCTTTACAATACATGTGGGTGAATATAAAAGGTCGTAAAAAAATTTTGAAATACAGGTGATGAATCCGCTAAATATCGTCTTAAGTCATTTCTATTAAACTAATCATACTTTTTATATTTTTAACGTTAAGTTCACATTATTTTACATCTAAAACACGTGTTTACAATACATTTGGGTGAATACAAAAAATAGAAAAAAAATTTGGTAAAAAATGGTGATAATTCCGCTAAATATCGTTTAAAGTCATTTGTATTGACCTAATCATACTTTTTATATTTTTATCGTTAAGTTCACATTATTTTACATCTAAAACACGTATTTACAATACATTTGGGTGAATACAAAAAATAGAAAAAAAATTTGGGAAAAAATTTGGTAAAAAATGGTGATAATTCCGCTAAATATCGTTTAAAGTCATTTGTATTGACCTAATCATACTTTTTATATTTTTATCGTTAAGCTCACATTATTTTACATCTAAAACACGTATTTACAATACATTTGGGTGAATACAAAAAATAGATAAAAAATTTGGTAAAAAATGGTGATAATTCCGCTAAATATCGTTTAAAGTCATTTGTATTGAACTAATCATACTTTTTATATTTTTATCGTTAAGTTCACATAATTTTACATCTAAAACACGTCTTTACAATACATGTGGGTGAATATAAAAGGTCGTAAAAAAATTTTGAAATACAGGTGATGAATCCGCTAAATATCGTCTTAAGTCATTTCTATTAAACTAATCATACTTTTTATATTTTTAACGTTAAGTTCACATTATTTTACATCTAAAACACGTATTTACAATACATTTGGGTGAATACAAAAAATAGAAAAAAAATTTGGGAAAAAATTGGGTAAAAATGGTGATAATTCCGCTAAATATCGTTTAAAGTCATTTGTATTGAACTAATCATACTTTTTATATTTTTATCGTTAAGTTCACATAATTTTACATCTAAAACACGTCTTTACAATACATGTGGGTGAATATAAAAGGTCGTAAAAAAATTTTGAAATACAGGTGATGAATCCGCTAAATATCGTCTTAAGTCATTTCTATTAAACTAATCATACTTTTTATATTTTTAACGTTAAGTTCACATTATTTTACATCTAAATCACGTGTTTACAATACATTTGGGTGAATACAAAAAATAGAAAAAAAATTTGGGTAAAAAATGGTGATAATTCCGCTAAATATCGTTTAAAGTCATTTGTATTGAACTAATCATACTTTTTATATTTTTATCGTTAAGTTCACATTATTTTACATCTAAAACACGTCTTTACAATACATTTGGGTGAATATAAAAGGTTGTAAAAAAATTTTGAAATACAGGTGATGAATCCGCTAAATATCGTCTTAAGTCATTTCTATTAAACTAATCATACTTTTTATATTTTTAACGTTAAGTTCACATTATTTTACATCTAAAAAACGTGTTTACAATACATTTGGGTGAATACAAAAAATAGAAAAAAAATTTGGTAAAAAATGGTGATAATTCCGCTTAATATAGTTTAAAGTCATTTGTATTGAACTAATCATACTTTTTATATTTTTATCGTTAAGTTCACATTATTTTACATCTAAAACACGTATTTACAATACATTTGGGTGAATACAAAAAATAGAAAAAAAATTTGGGAAAAATTTGGGTAAAAAATGGTGATAATTCCGCTAAATATCGTTTAAAGTCATTTGTATTGAACTAATCATACTTTTTATATTTTTATCGTTAAGTTCACATTATTTTACATCTAAAACACGTCTTTACAATACATTTGGGTGAATATAAAAGGTCGTAAAAAAATTTTGAAATACAGGTGATGAATCCGCTAAATATCGTCTTAAGTCATTTCTATTAAACTAATCATACTTTTTATATTTTTAACGTTAAGTTCACATTATTTTACATCTAAAAAACGTGTTTACAATACATTTGGGTGAATACAAAAAATAGAAAAAAAATTTGGTAAAAAATGGTGATAATTCCGCTAAATATCGTTTAAAGTCATTTGTATTGAACTAATCATACTTTTTATATTTGTATCGTTAAGTTCACATTATTTTACATCTAAAACACGTATTTACAATACATTTGGGTGAATACAAAAAATAGAAAAAAAATTTGGGAAAAAATTTGGTAAAAAATGGTGATAATTCCGCTAAATATCTTTTAAAGTCATTTGTATTGAACTAATCATACTTTTTATATTTTTATCGTTAAGTTCACATTATTTTACATCTAAAACACGTCTTTACAATACATTTGGGTGAATATAAAAGGTCGTAAAAAAATTTTGAAATACAGGTGATGAATCCGCTAAATATCTTCTTAAGTCATTTCTATTAAACTAATCATACTTTTTATATTTTTATCGTTAAGTTCACATTATTTTACATCTAAAACACGTGTTTACAATACATTTGGGTGAATACAAAAAATAGAAAAAAAATTTGGGAAAAAATTTGGTAAAAAATGGTGATAATTCCGCTAAATATCGTTTAAAGTCATTTGTATTGAACTAATCCTTTTTTTTTATATTTTTAACGTTAAGTTCACATTATTTTACATCTAAATCACGTGTTTACAATACATTTGGGTGAATACAAAAAATAGAAAAAAAATTTGGTAAAAAATGGTGATAATTCCGCTAAATATCGTTTAAAGTCATTTGTATTGAACTAATCATACTTTTTATATTTTTATCGTTAAGTTCACATTATTTTACATCTAAAACACGTCTTTACAATACATTTGGGTGAATATAAAAGGTCGTAAAAAAATTTTGAAATACAGGTGATGAATCCGCTAAATATCGTCTTAAGTCATTTCTATTAAACTAATCATACTTTTTATATTTTTAACGTTAAGTTCACATAATTTTACATCTAAAAAACGTGTTTACAATACATTTGGGTGAATACAAAAAATAGAAAAAAAATTTGGTAAAAAATGGTGATAATTCCGCTAAATATCGTTTAAAGTCATTTGTATTGAACTAATCATACTTTTTATATTTTTATCGTTAAGTTCACATTATTTTACATCTAAAACACGTATTTACAATACATTTGGGTGATTACAAAAAATAGAAAAAAAATTTGGGAAAAATTTGGGTAAAAAATGGTGATAATTCCGCTAAATATCGTTTAAAGTCATTTGTATTGAACTAATCATACTTTTTATATTTTTATCGTTAAGTTCACATTATTTTACATCTAAAACACGTCTTTACAATACATTTGGGTGAATATAAAAGGTCGTAAAAAAATTTTGAAATACAGGTGATGAATCCGCTAAATATCGTCTTAAGTCATTTCTATTAAACTAATCATACTTTTTATATTTTTAACGTTAAGTTCACATTATTTTACATCTAAAAAACGTGTTTACAATACATTTGGGTGAATACAAAAAATAGAAAAAAAATTTGGTAAAAAATGGTGATAATTCCGCTAAATATCGTTTAAAGTCATTTGTATTGAACTAATCATACTTTTTATATTTTTATCGTTAAGTTCACATTATTTTACATCTAAAACACGTATTTACAATACATTTGGGTGAATACAAAAAATAGAAAAAAAATTTGGGAAAAATTTGGGTAAAAAATGGTGATAATTCCGCTAAATATCGTTTAAAGTCATTTGTATTGAACTAATCATACTTTTTATATTTTTATCGTTAAGTTCACATTATTTTACATCTAAAACACGTCTTTACAATACATTTGGGTGAATATAAAAGGTCGTAAAAAAATTTTGAAATACAGGTGATGAATCCGCTAAATATCGTCTTAAGTCATTTCTATTAAACTAATCATACTTTTTATATTTTTAACGTTAAGTTCACATTATTTTACATCTAAAACACGTGTTTACAATACATTTGGGTGAATACAAAAAATAGAAAAAAAATTTGGTAAAAAATGGTGATAATTCCGCTAAATATCGTTTAAAGTCATTTGTATTGACCTAATCATACTTTTTATATTTTTATCGTTAAGTTCACATTATTTTACATCTAAAACACGTATTTACAATACATTTGGGTGAATACAAAAAATAGAAAAAAAATTTGGGAAAAAATTTGGTAAAAAATGGTGATAATTCCGCTAAATATCGTTTAAAGTCATTTGTATTGACCTAATCATACTTTTTATATTTTTATCGTTAAGCTCACATTATTTTACATCTAAAACACGTATTTACAATACATTTGGGTGAATACAAAAAATAGATAAAAAATTTGGTAAAAAATGGTGATAATTCCGCTAAATATCGTTTAAAGTCATTTGTATTGAACTAATCATACTTTTTATATTTTTATCGTTAAGTTCACATAATTTTACATCTAAAACACGTCTTTACAATACATGTGGGTGAATATAAAAGGTCGTAAAAAAATTTTGAAATACAGGTGATGAATCCGCTAAATATCGTCTTAAGTCATTTCTATTAAACTAATCATACTTTTTATATTTTTAACGTTAAGTTCACATTATTTTACATCTAAAACACGTATTTACAATACATTTGGGTGAATACAAAAAATAGAAAAAAAATTTGGGAAAAAATTGGGTAAAAATGGTGATAATTCCGCTAAATATCGTTTAAAGTCATTTGTATTGAACTAATCATACTTTTTATATTTTTATCGTTAAGTTCACATAATTTTACATCTAAAACACGTCTTTACAATACATGTGGGTGAATATAAAAGGTCGTAAAAAAATTTTGAAATACAGGTGATGAATCCGCTAAATATCGTCTTAAGTCATTTCTATTAAACTAATCATACTTTTTATATTTTTAACGTTAAGTTCACATTATTTTACATCTAAATCACGTGTTTACAATACATTTGGGTGAATACAAAAAATAGAAAAAAAATTTGGGTAAAAAATGGTGATAATTCCGCTAAATATCGTTTAAAGTCATTTGTATTGAACTAATCATACTTTTTATATTTTTATCGTTAAGTTCACATTATTTTACATCTAAAACACGTCTTTACAATACATTTGGGTGAATATAAAAGGTTGTAAAAAAATTTTGAAATACAGGTGATGAATCCGCTAAATATCGTCTTAAGTCATTTCTATTAAACTAATCATACTTTTTATATTTTTAACGTTAAGTTCACATTATTTTACATCTAAAAAACGTGTTTACAATACATTTGGGTGAATACAAAAAATAGAAAAAAAATTTGGTAAAAAATGGTGATAATTCCGCTTAATATAGTTTAAAGTCATTTGTATTGAACTAATCATACTTTTTATATTTTTATCGTTAAGTTCACATTATTTTACATCTAAAACACGTATTTACAATACATTTGGGTGAATACAAAAAATAGAAAAAAAATTTGGGAAAAATTTGGGTAAAAAATGGTGATAATTCCGCTAAATATCGTTTAAAGTCATTTGTATTGAACTAATCATACTTTTTATATTTTTATCGTTAAGTTCACATTATTTTACATCTAAAACACGTCTTTACAATACATTTGGGTGAATATAAAAGGTCGTAAAAAAATTTTGAAATACAGGTGATGAATCCGCTAAATATCGTCTTAAGTCATTTCTATTAAACTAATCATACTTTTTATATTTTTAACGTTAAGTTCACATTATTTTACATCTAAAAAACGTGTTTACAATACATTTGGGTGAATACAAAAAATAGAAAAAAAATTTGGTAAAAAATGGTGATAATTCCGCTAAATATCGTTTAAAGTCATTTGTATTGAACTAATCATACTTTTTATATTTGTATCGTTAAGTTCACATTATTTTACATCTAAAACACGTATTTACAATACATTTGGGTGAATACAAAAAATAGAAAAAAAATTTGGGAAAAAATTTGGTAAAAAATGGTGATAATTCCGCTAAATATCTTTTAAAGTCATTTGTATTGAACTAATCATACTTTTTATATTTTTATCGTTAAGTTCACATTATTTTACATCTAAAACACGTCTTTACAATACATTTGGGTGAATATAAAAGGTCGTAAAAAAATTTTGAAATACAGGTGATGAATCCGCTAAATATCTTCTTAAGTCATTTCTATTAAACTAATCATACTTTTTATATTTTTATCGTTAAGTTCACATTATTTTACATCTAAAACACGTGTTTACAATACATTTGGGTGAATACAAAAAATAGAAAAAAAATTTGGGAAAAAATTTGGTAAAAAATGGTGATAATTCCGCTAAATATCGTTTAAAGTCATTTGTATTGAACTAATCCTTTTTTTTTATATTTTTAACGTTAAGTTCACATTATTTTACATCTAAATCACGTGTTTACAATACATTTGGGTGAATACAAAAAATAGAAAAAAAATTTGGTAAAAAATGGTGATAATTCCGCTAAATATCGTTTAAAGTCATTTGTATTGAACTAATCATACTTTTTATATTTTTATCGTTAAGTTCACATTATTTTACATCTAAAACACGTCTTTACAATACATTTGGGTGAATATAAAAGGTCGTAAAAAAATTTTGAAATACAGGTGATGAATCCGCTAAATATCGTCTTAAGTCATTTCTATTAAACTAATCATACTTTTTATATTTTTAACGTTAAGTTCACATAATTTTACATCTAAAAAACGTGTTTACAATACATTTGGGTGAATACAAAAAATAGAAAAAAAATTTGGTAAAAAATGGTGATAATTCCGCTAAATATCGTTTAAAGTCATTTGTATTGAACTAATCATACTTTTTATATTTTTATCGTTAAGTTCACATTATTTTACATCTAAAACACGTATTTACAATACATTTGGGTGATTACAAAAAATAGAAAAAAAATTTGGGAAAAATTTGGGTAAAAAATGGTGATAATTCCGCTAAATATCGTTTAAAGTCATTTGTATTGAACTAATCATACTTTTTATATTTTTATCGTTAAGTTCACATTATTTTACATCTAAAACACGTCTTTACAATACATTTGGGTGAATATAAAAGGTCGTAAAAAAATTTTGAAATACAGGTGATGAATCCGCTAAATATCGTCTTAAGTCATTTCTATTAAACTAATCATACTTTTTATATTTTTAACGTTAAGTTCACATTATTTTACATCTAAAAAACGTGTTTACAATACATTTGGGTGAATACAAAAAATAGAAAAAAAATTTGGTAAAAAATGGTGATAATTCCGCTAAATATCGTTTAAAGTCATTTGTATTGAACTAATCATACTTTTTATATTTTTATCGTTAAGTTCACATTATTTTACATCTAAAACACGTATTTACAATACATTTGGGTGAATACAAAAAATAGAAAAAAAATTTGGGAAAAATTTGGGTAAAAAATGGTGATAATTCCGCTAAATATCGTTTAAAGTCATTTGTATTGAACTAATCATACTTTTTATATTTTTATCGTTAAGTTCACATTATTTTACATCTAAAACACGTCTTTACAATACATTTGGGTGAATATAAAAGGTTGTAAAAAATTTTTGAAATACAGGTGATGAATCCGCTAAATATCGTCTTAAGTCATTTCTATTAAACTAATCATACTTTTTATATTTTTAACGTTAAGTTCACATTATTTTACATCTAAAAAACGTGTTTACAATACATTTGGGTGAATACAAAAAATAGAAAAAAAATTTGGTAAAAAATGGTGATAATTCCGCTAAATATCGTTTAAAGTCATTTGTATTGAACTAATCATACTTTTTATATTTTTATCGTTAAGTTCACATTATTTTACATCTAAAACACGTCTTTACAATACATTTGGGTGAATATAAAAGGTCGTAAAAAAATTTTGAAATACAGGTGATGAATCCGCTAAATATCTTCTTAAGTCATTTCTATTAAACTAATCATACTTTTTATATTTTTATCGTTAAGTTCACATTATTTTACATCTAAAACACGTGTTTACAATACATTTGGGTGAATACAAAAAATAGAAAAAAAATTTGGGAAAAAATTTGGTAAAAAATGGTGATAATTCCGCTAAATATCGTTTAAAGTCATTTGTATTGAACTAATCCTTTTTTTTTATATTTTTAACGTTAAGTTCACATTATTTTACATCTAAATCACGTGTTTACAATACATTTGGGTGATTACAAAAAATAGAAAAAAAATTTGGGAAAAATTTGGGTAAAAAATGGTGATAATTCCGCTAAATATCGTTTAAAGTCATTTGTATTGAACTAATCATACTTTTTATATTTTTATCGTTAAGTTCACATTATTTTACATCTAAAACACGTCTTTACAATACATTTGGGTGAATATAAAAGGTCGTAAAAAAATTTTGAAATACAGGTGATGAATCCGCTAAATATCGTCTTAAGTCATTTCTATTAAACTAATCATACTTTTTATATTTTTAACGTTAAGTTCACATTATTTTACATCTAAAAAACGTGTTTACAATACATTTGGGTGAATACAAAAAATAGAAAAAAAATTTGGTAAAAAATGGTGATAATTCCGCTAAATATCGTTTAAAGTCATTTGTATTGAACTAATCATACTTTTTATATTTTTATCGTTAAGTTCACATTATTTTACATCTAAAACACGTATTTACAATACATTTGGGTGAATACAAAAAATAGAAAAAAAATTTGGGAAAAATTTGGGTAAAAAATGGTGATAATTCCGCTAAATATCGTTTAAAGTCATTTGTATTGAACTAATCATACTTTTTATATTTTTATCGTTAAGTTCACATTATTTTACATCTAAAACACGTCTTTACAATACATTTGGGTGAATATAAAAGGTTGTAAAAAATTTTTGAAATACAGGTGATGAATCCGCTAAATATCGTCTTAAGTCATTTCTATTAAACTAATCATACTTTTTATATTTTTAACGTTAAGTTCACATTATTTTACATCTAAAAAACGTGTTTACAATACATTTGGGTGAATACAAAAAATAGAAAAAAAATTTGGTAAAAAATGGTGATAATTCCGCTAAATATCGTTTAAAGTCATTTGTATTGAACTAATCATACTTTTTATATTTTTATCGTTAAGTTCACATTATTTTACATCTAAAACACGTATTTACAATACATTTGGGTGAATACAAAAAATAGAAAAAAAATTTGGGAAAAATTTGGTAAAAAATGGTGATAATTCCGCTAAATATCTTTTAAAGTCATTTGTATTGAACTAATCATACTTTTTATATTTTTATCGTTAAGTTCACATTATTTTACATCTAAAACACGTCTTTACAATACATTTGGGTGAATATAAAAGGTCGTAAAAAAATTTTGAAATACAGGTGATGAATCCGCTAAATATCTTCTTAAGTCATTTCTATTAAACTAATCATACTTTTTATATTTTTATCGTTAAGTTCACATTATTTTACATCTAAAACACGTGTTTACAATACATTTGGGTGAATACAAAAAATAGAAAAAAAATTTGGGAAAAAATTTGGTAAAAAATGGTGATAATTCCGCTAAATATCGTTTAAAGTCATTTGTATTGAACTAATCATACTTTTTATATTTTTAACGTTAAGTTCACATTATTTTACATCTAAATCACGTGTTTACAATACATTTGGGTGAATACAAAAAATAGAAAAAAAATTTGGTAAAAAATGGTGATAATTCCGCTAAATATCGTTTAAAGTCATTTGTATTGAACTAATCATACTTTTTATATTTTTATCGTTAAGTTCACATTATTTTACATCTAAAACACGTCTTTACAATACATTTGGGTGAATATAAAAGGTCGTAAAAAAATTTTGAAATACAGGTGATGAATCCGCTAAATATCGTCTTAAGTCATTTCTATTAAACTAATCATACTTTTTATATTTTTAACGTTAAGTTCACATTATTTTACATCTAAAAAACGTGTTTACAATACATTTGGGTGAATACAAAAAATAGAAAAAAAATTTGGTAAAAAATGGTGATAATTCCGCTAAATATCGTTTAAAGTCATTTGTATTGAACTAATCATACTTTTTATATTTTTATCGTTAAGTTCACATTATTTTACATCTAAAACACGTATTTACAATACATTTGGGTGAATACAAAAAATAGAAAAAAAATTTGGGAAAAAATTTGGTAAAAAATGGTGATAATTCCGCTAAATATCTTTTAAAGTCATTTGTATTGAACTAATCATACTTTTTATATTTTTATCGTTAAGTTCACATTATTTTACATCTAAAACACGTCTTTACAATACATTTGGGTGAATATAAAAGGTCGTAAAAAAATTTTGAAATACAGGTGATGAATCCGCTAAATATCTTCTTAAGTCATTTCTATTAAACTAATCATACTTTTTATATTTTTATCGTTAAGTTCACATTATTTTACATCTAAAACACGTGTTTACAATACATTTGGGTGAATACAAAAAATAGAAAAAAAATTTGGGAAAAAATTTGGTAAAAAATGGTGATAATTCCGCTAAATATCGTTTAAAGTCATTTGTATTGAACTAATCATACTTTTTATATTTTTAACGTTAAGTTCACATTATTTTACATCTAAATCACGTGTTTACAATACATTTGGGTGAATACAAAAAATAGAAAAAAAATTTGGTAAAAAATGGTGATAATTCCGCTAAATATCGTTTAAAGTCATTTGTATTGAACTAATCATACTTTTTATATTTTTATCGTTAAGTTCACATTATTTTACATCTAAAACACGTCTATACAATACATTTGGGTGAATATAAAAGGTCGTAAAAAAATTTTGAAATACAGGTGATGAATCCGCTAAATATCGTCTTAAGTCATTTCTATTAAACTAATCATACTTTTTATATTTTTAACGTTAAGTTCACATTATTTTATATCTAAAAAACGGTTTACAATACATTTGGGTGAATACAAAATTAGAAAAAAAATTTGGTAAAAAATGGTGATAATTCCGCTAAATATCGTTTAAAGTCATTTGTATTGAACTAATCATACTTTTTATATTTTTATCGTTAAGTTCACATTATTTTACATCTAAAACACGTCTTTACAATACATTTGGGTGAATATAAAAGGTCGTAAAAAAATTTTGAAATACAGGTGATGAATCCGCTAAATATCGTCTTAAGTCATTTCTATTAAACTAATCATACTTTTTATATTTTTAACGTTAAGTTCACATTATTTTACATCTAAAAAACGTGTTTACAATACATTTGGGTGAATACAAAAAATAGAAAAAAAATTTGGTAAAAAATGGTGATAATTCCGCTAAATATCGTTTAAAGTCATTTGTATTGAACTAATCATACTTTTTATATTTTTATCGTTAAGTTCACATTATTTTACATCTAAAACACGTATTTACAATACATTTGGGTGTATACAAAAAATAGAAAAAAAATTTGGGAAAAAATTTGGTAAAAAATGGTGATAATTCCGCTAAATATCTTTTAAAGTCATTTGTATTGAACTAATCATACTTTTTATATTTTTATCGTTAAGTTCACATTATTTTACATCTAAAACACGTCTTTACAATACATTTGGGTGAATATAAAAGGTCGTAAAAAAATTTTGAAATACAGGTGATGAATCCGCTAAATATCTTCTTAAGTCATTTCTATTAAACTAATCATACTTTTTATATTTTTATCGTTAAGTTCACATTATTTTACATCTAAAACACGTGTTTACAATACATTTGGGTGAATACAAAAAATAGAAAAAAAATTTGGGAAAAAATTTGGTAAAAAATGGTGATAATTCCGCTAAATATCGTTTAAAGTCATTTGTATTGAACTAATCATACTTTTTATATTTTTATCGTTAAGTTCACATTATTTTACATCTAAAACACGTCTTTACAATACATTTGGGTGAATATAAAAGGTCGTAAAAAAATTTTGAAATACAGGTGATGAATCCGCTAAATATCGTCTTAAGTCATTTCTATTAAACTAATCATACTTTTTATATTTTTAACGTTAAGTTCACATTATTTTACATCTAAAACACGTGTTTACAATACATTTGGGTGAATACAAAAAATAGAAAAAAAATTTGTTAAAAAATGGTGATAATTCCGCTAAATATCGTTAAAAGTCATTTGTATTGACCTAATCATACTTTTTATATTTTTATCGTTAAGTTCACATTATTTTACATCTAAAACACGTATTTACAATACATTTGGGTGAATACAAAAAATAGAAAAAAAATTTGGGAAAAAATTTGGTAATAAATGGTGATAATTCCGCTAAATATCGTTTAAAGTCATTTGTATTGAACTAATCATACTTTTTATATTTTTATCGTTAAGTTCACATTATTTTACATCTAAAACACGTCTATACAATACATTTGGGTGAATATAAAAGGTCGTAAAAAAATTTTGAAATACAGGTGATGAATCCGCTAAATATCGTCTTAAGTCATTTCTATTAAACTAATCATACTTTTTATATTTTTAACGTTAAGTTCACATTATTTTATATCTAAAAAACGTGTTTACAATACATTTGGGTGAATACAAAAAATAGAAAAAAAATTTGGTAAAAAATGGTGATAATTCCGCTAAATATCGTTTAAAGTCATTTGTATTGAACTAATCATACTTTTTATATTTTTATCGTTAAGTTCACATTATTTTACATCTAAAACACGTCTTTACAATACATTTGGGTGAATATAAAAGGTCGTAAAAAAATTTTGAAATACAGGTGATGAATCCGCTAAATATCGTCTTAAGTCATTTCTATTAAACTAATCATACTTTTTATATTTTTAACGTTAAGTTCACATTATTTTACATCTAAAAAACGTGTTTACAATACATTTGGGTGAATACAAAAAATAGAAAAAAAATTTGGTAAAAAATGGTGATAATTCCGCTAAATATCGTTTAAAGTCATTTGTATTGAACTAATCATACTTTTTATATTTTTATCGTTAAGTTCACATTATTTTACATCTAAAACACGTATTTACAATACATTTGGGTGAATACAAAAAATAGAAAAAAAATTTGGGAAAAAATTTGGTAAAAAATGGTGATAATTCCGCTAAATATCTTTTAAAGTCATTTGTATTGAACTAATCATACTTTTTATATTTTTATCGTTAAGTTCACATTATTTTACATCTAAAACACGTCTTTACAATACATTTGGGTGAATATAAAAGGTCGTAAAAAAATTTTGAAATACAGGTGATGAATCCACTAAATATCTTCTTAAGTCATTTCTATTAAACTAATCATACTTTTTATATTTTTATCGTTAAGTTCACATTATTTTACATCTAAAACACGTGTTTACAATACATTTGGGTGAATACAAAAAATAGAAAAAAAATTTGGGAAAAAATTTGGTAAAAAATGGTGATAATTCCGCTAAATATCGTTTAAAGTCATTTGTATTGAACTAATCATACTTTTTATATTTTTATCGTTAAGTTCACATTATTTTACATCTAAAACACGTCTTTACAATACATTTGGGTGAATATAAAAGGTCGTAAAAAAATTTTGAAATACAGGTGATGAATCCGCTAAATATCGTCTTAAGTCATTTCTATTAAACTAATCATACTTTTTATATTTTTAACGTTAAGTTCACATTATTTTACATCTAAAACACGTGTTTACAATACATTTGGGTGAATACAAAAAATAGAAAAAAAATTTGTTAAAAAATGGTGATAATTCCGCTAAATATCGTTAAAAGTCATTTGTATTGACCTAATCATACTTTTTATATTTTTATCGTTAAGTTCACATTATTTTACATCTAAAACACGTATTTACAATACATTTGGGTGAATACAAAAAATAGAAAAAAAATTTGGGAAAAAATTTGGTAAAAAATGGTGATAATTCCGCTAAATATCGTTTAAAGTCATTTGTATTGAACTAATCATACTTTTTATATTTTTATCGTTAAGTTCACATTATTTTACATCTAAAACACGTCTATACAATACATTTGGGTGAATATAAAAGGTCGTAAAAAAATTTTGAAATACAGGTGATGAATCCGCTAAATATCGTCTTAAGTCATTTCTATTAAACTAATCATACTTTTTATATTTTTAACGTTAAGTTCACATTATTTTATATCTAAAAAACGTGTTTACAATACATTTGGGTGAATACAAAAAATAGAAAAAAAATTTGGTAAAAAATGGTGATAATTCCGCTAAATATCGTTTAAAGTCATTTGTATTGAACTAATCATACTTTTTATATTTTTATCGTTAAGTTCACATTATTTTACATCTAAAACACGTCTTTACAATACATTTGGGTGAATATAAAAGGTCGTAAAAAAATTTTGAAATACAGGTGATGAATCCGCTAAATATCTTCTTAAGTCATTTCTATTAAACTAATCATACTTTTTATATTTTTATCGTTAAGTTCACATTATTTTACATCTAAAACACGTGTTTACAATACATTTGGGTGAATACAAAAAATAGAAAAAAAATTTGGGAAAAAATTTGGTAAAAAATGGTGATAATTCCGCTAAATATCGTTTAAAGTCATTTGTATTGAACTAATCATACTTTTTATATTTTTATCGTTAAGTTCACATTATTTTACATCTAAAACACGTCTTTACAATACATTTGGGTGAATATAAAAGGTCGTAAAAAAATTTTGAAATACAGGTGATGAATCCGCTAAATATCGTCTTAAGTCATTTCTATTAAACTAATCATACTTTTTATATTTTTAACGTTAAGTTCACATTATTTTACATCTAAAACACGTGTTTACAATACATTTGGGTGAATACAAAAAATAGAAAAAAAATTTGTTAAAAAATGGTGATAATTCCGCTAAATATCGTTAAAAGTCATTTGTATTGACCTAATCATACTTTTTATATTTTTATCGTTAAGTTCACATTATTTTACATCTAAAACACGTATTTACAATACATTTGGGTGAATACAAAAAATAGAAAAAAAATTTGGGAAAAAATTTGGTAAAAAATGGTGATAATTCCGCTAAATATCGTTTAAAGTCATTTCTATTAAACTAATCATACTTTTTATATTTTTAACGTTAAGTTCACATTATTTTATATCTAAAAAACGTGTTTACAATACATTTGGGTGAATACAAAAAATAGAAAAAAAATTTGGTAAAAAATGGTGATAATTCCGCTAAATATCGTTTAAAGTCATTTGTATTGAACTAATCATACTTTTTATATTTTTATCGTTAAGTTCACATTATTTTACATCTAAAACACGTATTTACAATACATTTGGGTGAATATAAAAGGTCGTAAAAAAATTTTGAAATACAGGTGATGAATCCGCTAAATATCGTCTTAAGTCGTTTCTATTAAACTAATCATACTTTTTATATTTTTAACGTTAAGTTCACATTATTTTACATCTAAAACACGTGTTTACAATACATTTGGGTGAATACAAAAAATAGAAAAAAAATTTGGTAAAAAATGGTGATAATTCCGCTAAATATCGTTAAAAGTCATTTGTATTGAACTAATCATACTTTTTATATTTTTATCGTTAAGTTCACATTATTTTACATCTAAAACACGTCTATACAATACATTTGGGTGAATATAAAAGGTCGTAAAAAAATTTTGAAATACAGGTGATGAATCCGCTAAATATCGTCTTAAGTCATTTCTATTAAACTAATCATACTTTTTATATTTTTAACGTTAAGTTCACATTATTTTACATCTAAAACACGTGTTTACAATACATTTGGGTGAATACAAAAAATAGAAAAAAAATTTGTTAAAAAATGGTGATAATTCCGCTAAATATCGTTAAAAGTCATTTGTATTGACCTAATCATACTTTTTATATTTTTATCGTTAAGTTCACATTATTTTACATCTAAAACACGTATTTACAATACATTTGGGTGAATACAAAAAATAGAAAAAAAATTTGGGAAAAAATTTGGTAAAAAATGGTGATAATTCCGCTAAATATCGTTTAAAGTCATTTGTATTGAACTAATCATACTTTTTATATTTTTATCGTTAAGTTCACATTATTTTACATCTAAAACACGTCTATACAATACATTTGGGTGAATATAAAAGGTCGTAAAAAAATTTTGAAATACAGGTGATGAATCCGCTAAATATCGTCTTAAGTCATTTCTATTAAACTAATCATACTTTTTATATTTTTAACGTTAAGTTCACATTATTTTACATCTAAAAAACGTGTTTACAATACATTTGGGTGAATACAAAAAATAGAAAAAAAATTTGGTAAAAAATGGTGATAATTCCGCTAAATATCGTTTAAAGTCATTTGTATTGAACTAATCATACTTTTTATATTTTTATCGTTAAGTTAACATTATTTTACATCTAAAACACGTCTTTACAATACATTTGGGTGAATATAAAAGGTCGTAAAAAAATTTTGAAATACAGGTGATGAATCCGCTAAATATCGTCTTAAGTCATTTCTATTAAACTAATCATACTTTTTATATTTTTAACGTTAAGTTCACATTATTTTACATCTAAAAAACGTGTTTACAATACATTTGGGTGAATACAAAAAATAGAAAAAAAATTTGGTAAAAAATGGTGATAATTCCGCTAAATATCGTTTAAAGTCATTTGTATTGAACTAATCATACTTTTTATATTTTTATCGTTAAGTTCACATTATTTTACATCTAAAACACGTATTTACAATACATTTGGGTGAATACAAAAAATAGAAAAAAAATTTGGGAAAAAATTTGGTAAAAAATGGTGATAATTCCGCTAAATATCTTTTAAAGTCATTTGTATTGAACTAATCATACTTTTTATATTTTTATCGTTAAGTTCACATTATTTTACATCTAAAACACGTCTTTACAATACATTTGGGTGAATATAAAAGGTCGTAAAAAAATTTTGAAATACAGGTGATGAACCCGCTAAATATCGTCTTAAGTCATTTCTATTAAACTAATCATACTTTTTATATTTTTAACGTTAAGTTCACATTATTTTACATCTAAATCACGTGTTTACAATACATTTGGGTGAATACAAAAAATAGAAAAAAAATTTGGTAAAAAATGGTGATAATTCCGCTAAATATCGTTTAAAGTCATTTGTATTGAACTAATCATACTTTTTATATTTTTATCGTTAAGTTCACATTATTTTACATCTAAAACACGTCTTTACAATACATTTGGGTGAATATAAAAGGTCGTAAAAAAATTTTGAAATACAGGTGATGAATCCGCTAAATATCGTCTTAAGTCATTTCTATTAAACTAATCATACTTTTTATATTTTTAACGTTAAGTTCACATTATTTTACATCTAAAACACGTGTTTACAATACATTTGGGTGAATACAAAAAATAGAAAAAAAATTTGTTAAAAAATGGTGATAATTCCGCTAAATATCGTTAAAAGTCATTTGTATTGAACTAATCATACTTTTTATATTTTTATCGTTAAGTTCACATTATTTTACATCTAAAACACGTCTATACAATACATTTGGGTGAATATAAAAGGTCGTAAAAAAATTTTGAAATACAGGTGATGAATCCGCTAAATATCGTCTTAAGTCATTTCTATTAAACTAATCATACTTTTTATATTTTTAACGTTAAGTTCACATTATTTTACATCTAAAACACGTGTTTACAATACATTTGGGTGAATACAAAAAATAGAAAAAAAATTTGTTAAAAAATGGTGATAATTCCGCTAAATATCGTTAAAAGTCATTTGTATTGACCTAATCATACTTTTTATATTTTTATCGTTAAGTTCACATTATTTTACATCTAAAACACGTATTTACAATACATTTGGGTGAATACAAAAAATAGAAAAAAAATTTGGGAAAAAATTTGGTAAAAAATGGTGATAATTCCGCTAAATATCGTTTAAAGTCATTTGTATTGAACTAATCATACTTTTTATATTTTTATCGTTAAGTTCACATTATTTTACATCTAAAACACGTCTATACAATACATTTGGGTGAATATAAAAGGTCGTAAAAAAATTTTGAAATACAGGTGATGAATCCGCTAAATATCGTCTTAAGTCATTTCTATTAAACTAATCATACTTTTTATATTTTTAACGTTAAGTTCACATTATTTTATATGTAAAAAACGTGTTTACAATACATTTGGGTGAATACAAAAAATAGAAAAAAAATTTGGTAAAAAATGGTGATAATTCCGCTAAATATCGTTTAAAGTCATTTGTATTGAACTAATCATACTTTTTATATTTTTATCGTTAAGTTCACATTATTTTACATCTAAAACACGTATTTACAATACATTTGGGTGAATACAAAAAATAGAAAAAAAATTTGGGAAAAAATTTGGTAAAAAATTGTGATAATTCCGCTAAATATCGTTTAAAGTCTTTTGTATTGAACTAATCATACTTTTTATATTTTTATCGTTAAGTTAACATTATTTTACATCTAAAACACGTCTTTACAATACATTTGGGTGAATATAAAAGGTCGTAAAAAAATTTTGAAATACAGGTGATGAATCCGCTAAATATCGTCTTAAGTCATTTCTATTAAACTAATCATACTTTTTATATTTTTAACGTTAAGTTCACATTATTTTACATCTAAAAAACGTGTTCACAATACATTTGGGTGAATACAAAAAATAGAAAAAAAATTTGGTAAAAAATGGTGATAATTCCGCTAAATATCGTTTAAAGTCATTTGTATTGAACTAATCATACTTTTTATATTTTTATCGTTAAGTTCACATTATTTTACATCTAAAACACGTATTTACAATACATTTGGGTGAATACAAAAAATAGAAAAAAAATTTGGGAAAAAATTTGGTAAAAAATGGTGATAATTCCGCTAAATATCTTTTAAAGTCATTTGTATTGAACTAATCATACTTTTTATATTTTTATCGTTAAGTTCACATTATTTTACATCTAAAACACGTCTTTACAATACATTTGGGTGAATATAAAAGGTCGTAAAAAAATTTTGAAATACAGGTGATGAATCCGCTAAATATCGTCTTTAGTCATTTCTATTAAACTAATCATACTTTTTATATTTTTATCGTTAAGTTCACATTATTTTACATCTAAAACACGTGTATACAATACATTTGGGTGAATACAAAAAATAGAAAAAAAATTTGGGAAAAAATTTGGTAAAAAATGGTGATAATTCCGCTAAATATCGTTTAAAGTCATTTGTATTGAACTAATCATACTTTTTATATTTTTATCGTTAAGTTCACATAATTTTACATCTAAAACACGTCTTTACAATACATGTGGGTGAATATAAAAGGTCGTAAAAAAATTTTGAAATACAGGTGATGAACCCGCTAAATATCGTCTTAAGTCATTTCTATTAAACTAATCATACTTTTTATATTTTTAACGTTAAGTTCACATTATTTTACATCTAAATCACGTGTTTACAATACATTTGGGTGAATACAAAAAATAGAAAAAAAATTTGGTAAAAAATGGTGATAATTCCGCTAAATATCGTTTAAAGTCATTTGTATTGAACTAATCATACTTTTTATATTTTTATCGTTAAGTTCACATTATTTTACATCTAAAACACGTCTTTACAATACATTTGGGTGAATATAAAAGGTCGTAAAAAAATTTTGAAATACAGGTGATGAATCCGCTAAATATCGTCTTAAGTCATTTCTATTAAACTAATCATACTTTTTATATTTTTAACGTTAAGTTCACATTATTTTCCATCTAAAACACGTGTTTACAATACATTTGGGTGAATACAAAAAATAGAAAAAAAATTTGTTAAAAAATGGTCATAATTCCGCTAAATATCGTTAAAAGTCATTTGTATTGAACTAATCATACTTTTTATATTTTTATCGTTAAGTTCACATTATTTTACATCTAAAACACGTATTTACAATACATTTGGGTGAATACAAAAAATAGAAAAAAAATTTGGGAAAAAATTTGGTAAAAAATTGTGATAATTCCGCTAAATATCGTTTAAAGTCTTTTGTATTGAACTAATCATACTTTTTATATTTTTATCGTTAAGTTAACATTATTTTACATCTAAAACACGTCTTTACAATACATTTGGGTGAATATAAAAGGTCGTAAAAAAATTTTGAAATACAGGTGATGAATCCGCTAAATATCGTCTTAAGTCATTTCTATTAAACTAATCATACTTTTTATATTTTTAACGTTAAGTTCACATTATTTTACATCTAAAAAACGTGTTTACAATACATTTGGGTGAATACAAAAAATAGAAAAAAAATTTGGTAAAAAATGGTGATAATTCCGCTAAATATCGTTTAAAGTCATTTGTATTGAACTAATCATACTTTTTATATTTTTATCGTTAAGTTCACATTATTTTACATCTAAAACACGTATTTACAATACATTTGGGTGAATACAAAAAATTGAAAAAAAATTTGGGAAAAAATTTGGTAAAAAATGGTGATAATTCCGCTAAATATCTTTTAAAGTCATTTGTATTGAACTAATCATACTTTTTATATTTTTATCGTTAAGTTCACATTATTTTACATCTAAAACACGTCTTTACAATACATTTGGGTGAATATAAAAGGTCGTAAAAAAATTTTGAAATACAGGTGATGAATCCGCTAAATATCGTCTTTAGTCATTTCTATTAAACTAATCATACTTTTTATATTTTTATCGTTAAGTTCACATTATTTTACATCTAAAACACGTGTATACAATACATTTGGGTGAATACAAAAAATAGAAAAAAAATTTGGGAAAAAATTTGGTAAAAAATGGTGATAATTCCGCTAAATATCGTTTAAAGTCATTTGTATTGAACTAATCATACTTTTTATATTTTTATCGTTAAGTTCACATAATTTTACATCTAAAACACGTCTTTACAATACATGTGGGTGAATATAAAAGGTCGTAAAAAAATTTTGAAATACAGGTGATGAACCCGCTAAATATCGTCTTAAGTCATTTCTATTAAACTAATCATACTTTTTATATTTTTAACGTTAAGTTCACATTATTTTACATCTAAATCACGTGTTTACAATACATTTGGGTGAATACAAAAAATAGAAAAAAAATTTGGTAAAAAATGGTGATAATTCCGCTAAATATCGTTTAAAGTCATTTGTATTGAACTAATCATACTTTTTATATTTTTATCGTTAAGTTCACATTATTTTACATCTAAAACACGTCTATACAATACATTTGGGTGAATATAAAAGGTCGTAAAAAAATTTTGAAATACAGGTGATGAATCCGCTAAATATCGTCTTAAGTCATTTCTATTAAACTAATCATACTTTTTATATTTTTAACGTTAAGTTCACATTATTTTACATCTAAAACACGTGTTTACAATACATTTGGGTGAATACAAAAAATAGAAAAAAAATTTGTTAAAAAATGGTGATAATTCCGCTAAATATCGTTAAAAGTCATTTGTATTGACCTAATCATACTTTTTATATTTTTATCGTTAAGTTCACATTATTTTACATCTAAAACACGTATTTACAATACATTTGGGTGAATACAAAAAATAGAAAAAAAATTTGGGAAAAAATTTGGTAAAAAATGGTGATAATTCCGCTAAATATCGTTTAAAGTCATTTGTATTGAACTAATCATACTTTTTATATTTTTATCGTTAAGTTCACATTATTTTACATCTAAAACACGTCTATACAATACATTTGGGTGAATATAAAAGGTCGTAAAAAAATTTTGAAATACAGGTGATGAATCCGCTAAATATCGTCTTAAGTCATTTCTATTAAACTAATCATACTTTTTATATTTTTAACGTTAAGTTCACATTATTTTATATGTAAAAAACGTGTTTACAATACATTTGGGTGAATACAAAAAATAGAAAAAAAATTTGGTAAAAAATGGTGATAATTCCGCTAAATATCGTTTAAAGTCATTTGTATTGAACTAATCATACTTTTTATATTTTTATCGTTAAGTTCACATTATTTTACATCTAAAACACGTATTTACAATACATTTGGGTGAATACAAAAAATAGAAAAAAAATTTGGGAAAAAATTTGGTAAAAAATTGTGATAATTCCGCTAAATATCGTTTAAAGTCTTTTGTATTGAACTAATCATACTTTTTATATTTTTATCGTTAAGTTAACATTATTTTACATCTAAAACACGTCTTTACAATACATTTGGGTGAATATAAAAGGTCGTAAAAAAATTTTGAAATACAGGTGATGAATCCGCTAAATATCGTCTTAAGTCATTTCTATTAAACTAATCATACTTTTTATATTTTTAACGTTAAGTTCACATTATTTTACATCTAAAAAACGTGTTTACAATACATTTGGGTGAATACAAAAAATAGAAAAAAAATTTGGTAAAAAATGGTGATAATTCCGCTAAATATCGTTTAAAGTCATTTGTATTGAACTAATCATACTTTTTATATTTTTATCGTTAAGTTCACATTATTTTACATCTAAAACACGTATTTACAATACATTTGGGTGAATACAAAAAATAGAAAAAAAATTTGGGAAAAAATTTGGTAAAAAATGGTGATAATTCCGCTAAATATCTTTTAAAGTCATTTGTATTGAACTAATCATACTTTTTATATTTTTATCGTTAAGTTCACATTATTTTACATCTAAAACACGTCTTTACAATACATTTGGGTGAATATAAAAGGTCGTAAAAAAATTTTGAAATACAGGTGATGAATCCGCTAAATATCGTCTTTAGTCATTTCTATTAAACTAATCATACTTTTTATATTTTTATCGTTAAGTTCACATTATTTTACATCTAAAACACGTGTATACAATACATTTGGGTGAATACAAAAAATAGAAAAAAAATTTGGGAAAAAATTTGGTAAAAAATGGTGATAATTCCGCTAAATATCGTTTAAAGTCATTTGTATTGAACTAATCATACTTTTTATATTTTTATCGTTAAGTTCACATAATTTTACATCTAAAACACGTCTTTACAATACATGTGGGTGAATATAAAAGGTCGTAAAAAAATTTTGAAATACAGGTGATGAACCCGCTAAATATCGTCTTAAGTCATTTCTATTAAACTAATCATACTTTTTATATTTTTAACGTTAAGTTCACATTATTTTACATCTAAATCACGTGTTTACAATACATTTGGGTGAATACAAAAAATAGAAAAAAAATTTGGTAAAAAATGGTGATAATTCCGCTAAATATCGTTTAAAGTCATTTGTATTGAACTAATCATACTTTTTATATTTTTATCGTTAAGTTCACATTATTTTACATCTAAAACACGTCTTTACAATACATTTGGGTGAATATAAAAGGTCGTAAAAAAATTTTGAAATACAGGTGATGAATCCGCTAAATATCGTCTTAAGTCATTTCTATTAAACTAATCATACTTTTTATATTTTTAACGTTAAGTTCACATTATTTTCCATCTAAAACACGTGTTTACAATACATTTGGGTGAATACAAAAAATAGAAAAAAAATTTGTTAAAAAATGGTCATAATTCCGCTAAATATCGTTAAAAGTCATTTGTATTGAACTAATCATACTTTTTATATTTTTATCGTTAAGTTCACATTATTTTACATCTAAAACACGTATTTACAATACATTTGGGTGAATACAAAAAATTGAAAAAAAATTTGGGAAAAAATTTGGTAAAAAATGGTGATAATTCCGCTAAATATCTTTTAAAGTCATTTGTATTGAACTAATCATACTTTTTATATTTTTATCGTTAAGTTCACATTATTTTACATCTAAAACACGTCTTTACAATACATTTGGGTGAATATAAAAGGTCGTAAAAAAATTTTGAAATACAGGTGATGAATCCGCTAAATATCGTCTTTAGTCATTTCTATTAAACTAATCATACTTTTTATATTTTTATCGTTAAGTTCACATTATTTTACATCTAAAACACGTGTATACAATACATTTGGGTGAATACAAAAAATAGAAAAAAAATTTGGGAAAAAATTTGGTAAAAAATGGTGATAATTCCGCTAAATATCGTTTAAAGTCATTTGTATTGAACTAATCATACTTTTTATATTTTTATCGTTAAGTTCACATAATTTTACATCTAAAACACGTCTTTACAATACATGTGGGTGAATATAAAAGGTCGTAAAAAAATTTTGAAATACAGGTGATGAACCCGCTAAATATCGTCTTAAGTCATTTCTATTAAACTAATCATACTTTTTATATTTTTAACGTTAAGTTCACATTATTTTACATCTAAATCACGTGTTTACAATACATTTGGGTGAATACAAAAAATAGAAAAAAAATTTGGTAAAAAATGGTGATAATTCCGCTAAATATCGTTTAAAGTCATTTGTATTGAACTAATCATACTTTTTATATTTTTATCGTTAAGTTCACATTATTTTACATCTAAAACACGTCTATACAATACATTTGGGTGAATATAAAAGGTCGTAAAAAAATTTTGAAATACAGGTGATGAATCCGCTAAATATCGTCTTAAGTCATTTCTATTAAACTAATCATACTTTTTATATTTTTAACGTTAAGTTCACATTATTTTACATCTAAAAAACGTGTTTACAATACATTTGGGTGAATACAAAAAATAGAAAAAAAATTTGGTAAAAAATGGTGATAATTCCGCTAAATATCGTTTAAAGTCATTTGTATTGAACTAATCATACTTTTTATATTTTTATCGTTAAGTTCACATTATTTTACATCTAAAACACGTATTTACAATACATTTGGGTGAATACAAAAAATTGAAAAAAAATTTGGGAAAAAATTTGGTAAAAAATGGTGATAATTCCGCTAAATATCTTTTAAAGTCATTTGTATTGAACTAATCATACTTTTTATATTTTTATCGTTAAGTTCACATTATTTTACATCTAAAACACGTCTTTACAATACATTTGGGTGAATATAAAAGGTCGTAAAAAAATTTTGAAATACAGGTGATGAATCCGCTATATATCGTCTTAAGTCATTTCTATTAAACTAATCATACTTTTTATATTTTTATCGTTAAGTTCACATTATTTTACATCTAAAACACGTGTTTACAATACATTTGGGTGAATACAAAAAATAGAAAAAAAATTTGTTAAAAAATGGTGATAATTCCGCTAAATATCGTTTAAAGTCATTTGTATTGAACTAATCATACTTTTTATATTTTTATCGTTAAGTTCACATTATTTTACATCTAAAACACGTATTTACAATACATTTGGGTGAATACAAAAAATAGAAAAAAAATTTGGGAAAAAATTTGGTAAAAAATGGTGATAATTCCGCTAAATATCGTTTAAAGTCATTTGTATTGAACTAATCATACTTTTTATATTTTTATCGTTAAGTTAACATTATTTTACATCTAAAACACGTCTTTACAATACATTTGGGTGAATATAAAAGGTCGTAAAAAAATTTTGAAATACAGGTGATGAATCCGCTAAATATCGTCTTAAGTCATTTCTATTAAACTAATCATACTTTTTATATTTTTAACGTTAAGTTCACATAATTTTACATCTAAAAAACGTGTTTACAATACATTTGGGTGAATACAAAAAATAGAAAAAAAATTTGGTAAAAAATGGTGATAATTCCGCTAAATATCGTTTAAAGTCATTTGTATTGAACTAATCATACTTTTTATATTTTTATCGTTAAGTTCACATTATTTTACATCTAAAACACGTATTTACAATACCTTTGGGTGAATACAAAAAATAGAAAAAAAATTTGGGAAAAAATTTGGTAAAAAATGGTGATAATTCCGCTAAATATCGTTTAAAGTCATTTGTATTGAACTAATCATACTTTTTATATTTTTATCGTTAAGTTCACATTATTTTACATCTAAAACACGTATTTACAATACATTTGGGTGAATACAAAAAATAGAAAAAAAATTTGGGAAAAAATTTGGTAAAAAATGGTGATAATTCCGCTAAATATCTTTTAAAGTCATTTGTATTGAACTAATCATACTTTTTATATTTTTATCGTTAAGTTCACATTATTTTACATCTAAAACACGTCTTTACAATACATTTGGATGAATATAAAAGGTCGTAAAAAAATTTTGAAATACAGGTGATGAATCCGCTAAATATCGTCTTAAGTCATTTCTATTAAACTAATCATACTTTTTATATTTTTATCGTTAAGTTCACTTTATTTTACATCTAAAACACGTGTTTACAATACATTTGGGTGAATACAAAAAATAGAAAAAAAATTTTGGAAAAAATTTGGTAAAAAATGGTGATAATTCCGCTAAATATCGTTTAAAGTCATTTGTATTGAACTAATCATACTTTTTATATTTTTATCGTTAAGTTCACATAATTTTACATCTAAAACACGTCTTTACAATACATGTGGGTGAATATAAAAGGTCGTAAAAAAATTTTGAAATACAGGTGATGAATCCGCTAAATATCGTCTTAAGTCATTTCTATTAAACTAATCATACTTTTTATATTTTTAACATTAAGTTCACATTATTTTACATCTAAATCACGTGTTTACAACACATTTGGGTGAATACAAAAAATAGAAAAAAAATTTGGTAAAAAATGGTGATAATTCCGCTAAATATCGTTTAAAGTCATTTGTATTGAACTAATCATACTTTTTATATTTTTATCGTTAAGTTCACATTATTTTACATCTAAAACACGTCTTTACAATACATTTGGGTGAATATAAAAGGTCGTAAAAAAATTTAGAAATACAGGTGATGAATCCGCTAAATATCGTCTTAAGTCATTTCTATTAAACTAATCATACTTTTTATATTTTTAACGTTAAGTTCACATTATTTTACATCTAAATCACGTGTTTACAATACATTTGGGTGAATACAAAAAATAGAAAAAAAATTTGGTAAAAAATGGTGATAATTCCGCTAAATATCGTTTAAAGTCATTTGTATTGAACTAATCATACTTTTTATATTTTTATCGTTAAGTTCACATTATTTTACATCTAAAACACGTATTTACAATACATTTCGGTGAATATAAAAGGCCGTAAAAAAATTTTGAAATACAGGTGATGAATCCGCTAAATATCGTCTTAAGTCATTTCTATTAAACTAATCATACTTTTTATATTTTTAACGTTAAGTTCACATTATTTTACATCTAAAACACGTGTTTACAATACATTTGGGTGAATACAAAAAATAGAAAAAAAATTTGGTAAAAAATGGTGATAATTCCGCTAAATATCGTTTAAAGTCATTTGTATTGAACTAATCATACTTTTTATATTTTTATCGTTAAGTTCACATTATTTTACATCTAAAACACGTATTTACAATACATTTGGGTGAATACAAAAAATAGAAAAAAAATTTGGGAAAAAATTTGGTAAAAAATGGTGATAATTCCGCTAAATATCTTTTAAAGTCATTTGTATTGAACTAATCATACTTTTTATATTTTTATCGTTAAGTTCACATTATTTTACATCTAAAACACGTCTTTACAATACATTTGGGTGAATATAAAAGGTCGTAAAAAAATTTTGAAATACAGGTGATGAATCCGCTAAATATCGTCTTTAGTCATTTCTATTAAACTAATCATACTTTTTATATTTTTATCGTTAAGTTCACATTATTTTACATCTAAAAAACGTGTATACAATACATTTGGGTGAATACAAAAAATAGAAAAAAAATTTGGGAAAAAATTTGGTAAAAAATGGTGATAATTCCGCTAAATATCGTTTAAAGTCATTTGTATTGAACTAATCATACTTTTTATATTTTTATCGTTAAGTTCACATAATTTTACATCTAAAACACGTCTTTACAATACATGTGGGTGAATATAAAAGGTCGTAAAAAAATTTTGAAATACAGGTGATGAACCCGCTAAATATCGTCTTAAGTCATTTCTATTAAACTAATCATACTTTTTATATTTTTAACGTTAAGTTCACATTATTTTACATCTAAATCACGTGTTTACAATACATTTGGGTGAATACAAAAAATAGAAAAAAAATTTGGTAAAAAATGGTGATAATTCCGCTAAATATCGTTTAAAGTCATTTGTATTGAACTAATCATACTTTTTATATTATTATCGTTAAGTTCACATTATTTTACATCTAAAACACGTCTTTACAATACATTTGGGTGAATATAAAAGGTCGTAAAAAAATTTTGAAATACAGGTGATGAATCCGCTAAATATCGTCTTAAGTCATTTCTATTAAACTAATCATACTTTTTATATTTTTAACGTTAAGTTCACATTATTTTACATCTAAAACACGTGTTTACAATACATTTGGGTGAATACAAAAAATAGAAAAAAAATTTGTTAAAAAATGGTGATAATTCCGCTAAATATCGTTAAAAGTCATTTGTATTGAACTAATCATACTTTTTATATTTTTATCGTTAAGTTCACATTATTTTACATCTAAAACACGTCTATACAATACATTTGGGTGAATATAAAAGGTCGTAAAAAAATTTTGAAATACAGGTGATGAATCCGCTAAATATCGTCTTAAGTCATTTCTATTAAACTAATCATACTTTTTATATTTTTAACGTTAAGTTCACATTATTTTACATCTAAAAAACGTGTTTACAATACATTTGGGTGAATACAAAAAATAGAAAAAAAATTTGGTAAAAAATGGTGATAATTCCGCTAAATATCGTTTAAAGTCATTTGTATTGAACTAATCATACTTTTTATATTTTTATCGTTAAGTTCACATTATTTTACATCTAAAACACGTATTTACAATACATTTGGGTGAATACAAAAAATTGAAAAAAAATTTGGGAAAAAATTTGGTAAAAAATGGTGATAATTCCGCTAAATATCTTTTAAAGTCATTTGTATTGAACTAATCATACTTTTTATATTTTTATCGTTAAGTTCACATTATTTTACATCTAAAACACGTCTTTACAATACATTTGGGTGAATATAAAAGGTCGTAAAAAAATTTTGAAATACAGGTGATGAATCCGCTAAATATCGTCTTAAGTCATTTCTATTAAACTAATCATACTTTTTATATTTTTATCGTTAAGTTCACATTATTTTACATCTAAAACACGTGTTTACAATACATTTGGGTGAATACAAAAAATAGAAAAAAAATTTGTTAAAAAATGGTGATAATTCCGCTAAATATCGTTTAAAGTCATTTGTATTGAACTAATCATACTTTTTATATTTTTATCGTTAAGTTCACATTATTTTACATCTAAAACACGTATTTACAATACATTTGGGTGAATACAAAAAATAGAAAAAAAATTTGGGAAAAAATTTGGTAAAAAATGGTGATAATTCCGCTAAATATCGTTTAAAGTCATTTGTATTGAACTAATCATACTTTTTATATTTTTATCGTTAAGTTCACATTATTTTACATCTAAAACACGTATTTACAATACATTTGGGTGAATACAAAAAATAGAAAAAAAATTTGGGAAAAAATTTGGTAAAAAATGGTGATAATTCCGCTAAATATCGTTTAAAGTCATTTGTATTGAACTAATCATACTTTTTATATTTTTATCGTTAAGTTCACATAATTTTACATCTAAAACACGTCTTTACAATACATGTGGGTGAATATAAAAGGTCGTAAAAAAATTTTGAAATACAGGTGATGAATCCGCTAAATATCGACTTAAGTCATTTCTATTAAACTAATCATACTTTTTATATTTTTAACGTTAAGTTCACATTATTTTACATCTAAAACACGTATTTACAATACATTTGGGTGAATACAAAAAATAGAAAAAAAATTTGGGAAAAAATTGGGTAAAAAATGGTGATAATTCCGCTAAATATCGTTTAAAGTCATTTGTATTGAACTAATCATACTTTTTATATTTTTATCGTTAAGTTCACATTATTTTACATCTAAAACACGTATTTACAATACATTTGGGTGAATATAAAAGGTCGTAAAAAAATTTTGAAATACAGGTGATGAATCCGCTAAATATCGTCTTAAGTTATTTCTATTAAACTAATCATACTTTTTATATTTTTAACGTTAAGTTCACATTATTTTACATCTAAAACACGTCTTTACAATACATTTGGGTGAATATAAAAGGTCGTAAAAAAATTTTGAAATACAGGTGATGAATCCGCTAAATATCGTCTTAAGTCATTTCTATTAAACTAATCATACTTTTTATATTTTTAACGTTAAGTTCACATTATTTTACATCTAAAACACGTGTTTACAATACATTTGGGTGAATACAAAAAATAGAAAAAAAATTTGGTAAAAAATGGTGATAATTCCGCTAAATATCGTTAAAAGTCATTTGTATTGACCTAATCATACTTTTTATATTTTTATCGTTAAGTTCACATTATTTTACATCTAAAACACGTATTTACAATACATTTGGGTGAATACAAAAAATAGAAAAAAAATTTGGGAAAAAATTTGGTAAAAAATGGTGATAATTCCGCTAAATATCGTTTAAAGTCATTTGTTTTGAACTAATCATACTTTTTATATTTTTATCGTTAAGTTCACATTATTTTACATCTAAAACACGTGTTTACAATACATTTGGGTGAATACAAAAAATAGAAAAAAAATTTGTTAAAAAATGGTGATAATTCCGCTAAATATCGTTTAAAGTCATTTGTATTGAACTAATCATACTTTTTATATTTTTATCGTTAAGTTCACATTATTTTACATCTAAAACACGTATTTACAATACATTTGGGTGAATACAAAAAATAGAAAAAAAATTTGGGAAAAAATTTGGTAAAAAATGGTGATAATTCCGCTAAATATCGTTTAAAGTCATTTGTATTGAACTAATCATACTTTTTATATTTTTATCGTTAAGTTCACATTATTTTACATCTAAAACACGTATTTACAATACATTTGGGTGAATACAAAAAATAGAAAAAAAATTTGGGAAAAAATTTGGTAAAAAATGGTGATAATTCCGCTAAATATCGTTTAAAGTCATTTGTATTGAACTAATCATACTTTTTATATTTTTATCGTTAAGTTCACATTATTTTACATCTAAAACACGTATTTACAATACATTTGGGTGAATATAAAAGGTCGTAAAAAAATTTTGAAATACGGGTGATGAATCCGCTAAATATCGTCTTAAGTTATTTCTATTAAACTAATCATACTTTTTATATTTTTAACGTTAAGTTCACATTATTTTACATCTAAAACACGTCTTTACAATACATTTGGGTGAATATAAAAGGTCGTAAAAAAATTTTGAAATACAGGTGATGAATCCGCTAAATATCGTCTTAAGTCATTTCTATTAAACTAATCATACTTTTTATATTTTTAACGTTAAGTTCACATTATTTTACATCTAAAACACGTGTTTACAATACATTTGGGTGAATACAAAAAATAGAAAAAAAATTTGGTAAAAAATGGTGATAATTCCGCTAAATATCGTTTAAAGTCATTTGTATTGAACTAATCATACTTTTTATATTTTTATCGTTAAGTTCACATTATTTTACATCTAAAACACGTATTTACAATACATTTGGGTGAATACAAAAAATTGAAAAAAAATTTGGGAAAAAATTTGGTAAAAAATGGTGATAATTCCGCTAAATATCTTTTAAAGTCATTTGTATTGAACTAATCATACTTTTTATATTTTTATCGTTAAGTTCACATTATTTTACATCTAAAACACGTCTTTACAATACATTTGGGTGAATATAAAAGGTCGTAAAAAAATTTTGAAATACAGGTGATGAATCCGCTAAATATCGTCTTAAGTCATTTCTATTAAACTAATCATACTTTTTATATTTTTAACGTTAAGTTCACATTATTTTACATCTAAATCACGTGTTTACAATACATTTGGGTGAATACAAAAAATAGAAAAAAAATTTGGTAAAAAATGGTGATAATTCCGCTAAATATCGTTAAAAGTCATTTCTATTAAACTAATCATACTTTTTATATTTTTAACGTTAAGTTCACATTATTTTACATCTAAAACACGTCTTTACAATACATTTGGGTGAATATAAAAGGTCGTAAAAAAATTTTGAAATACAGGTGATGAATCCGCTAAATATCGTCTTAAGTCATTTCTATTAAACTAATCATACTTTTTATATTTTTAACGTTAAGTTCACATTATTTTACATCTAAAACACGTGTTTACAATACATTTGGGTGAATACAAAAAATAGAAAAAAAATTTGTTAAAAAATGGTGATAATTCCGCTAAATATCGTTAAAAGTCATTTGTATTGACCTAATCATACTTTTTATATTTTTATCGTTAAGTTCACATTATTTTACATCTAAAACACGTATTTACAATACATTTGGGTGAATACAAAAAATAGAAAAAAAATTTGGGAAAAAATTTGGTAAAAAATGGTGATAATTCCGCTAAATATCGTTTAAAGTCATTTGTATTGAACTAATCATACTTTTTATATTTTTATCGTTAAGTTCACATTATTTTACATCTAAAACACGTCTATACAATACATTTGGGTGAATATAAAAGGTCGTAAAAAAATTTTGAAATACAGGTGATGAATCCGCTAAATATCGTCTTAAGTCATTTCTATTAAACTAATCATAATTTTTATATTTTTAACGTTAAGTTCACATTATTTTACATCTAAAACACGTGTTTACAATACATTTGGGTGAATACAAAAAATAGAAAAAAAATTTGTTAAAAAATGGTGATAATTCCGCTAAATATCGTTTAAAGTCATTTGTATTGAACTAATCATACTTTTTATATTTTTATCGTTAAGTTCACATTATTTTACATCTAAAACACGTATTTACAATACATTTGGGTGAATACAAAAAATAGAAAAAAAATTTGGGAAAAAATTTGGTAAAAAATGGTGATAATTCCGCTAAATATCGTTTAAAGTCATTTGTATTGAACTAATCATACTTTTTATATTTTTATCGTTAAGTTCACATTATTTTACATCTAAAACTCGTATTTACAATACATTTGGGTGAATACAAAAAATAGAAAAAAAATTTGGGAAAAAATTTGGTAAAAAATGGTGATAATTCCGCTAAATATCGTTTAAAGTCATTTGTATTGAACTAATCATACTTTTTATATTTTTATCGTTAAGTTCACATAATTTTACATCTAAAACACGTCTTTACAATACATGTGGGTGAATATAAAAGGTCGTAAAAAAATTTTGAAATACAGGTGATGAATCCGCTAAATATCGACTTAAGTCATTTCTATTAAACTAATCATACTTTTTATATTTTTAACGTTAAGTTCACATTATTTTACATCTAAAACACGTATTTACAATACATTTGGGTGAATACAAAAAATAGAAAAAAAAATTGGGTAAAAAATGGTGATAATTCCGCTAAATATCGTTTAAAGTCATTTGTATTGAACTAATCATACTTTTTATATTTTTATTGTTAAGTTCACATTATTTTACATCTAAAACACGTATTTACAATACATTTGGGTGAATATAAAAGGTCGTAAAAAAATTTTGAAATACGGGTGATGAATCCGCTAAATATCGTCTTAAGTTATTTCTATTAAACTAATCATACTTTTTATATTTTTAACGTTAAGTTCACATTATTTTACATCTAAAACACGTCTTTACAATACATTTGGGTGAATATAAAAGGTCGTAAAAAAATTTTGAAATACAGGTGATGAATCCGCTAAATATCGTCTTAAGTCATTTCTATTAAACTAATCATACTTTTTATATTTTTAACGTTAAGTTCACATTATTTTACATCTAAAACACGTGTTTACAATACATTTGGGTGAATACAAAAAATAGAAAAAAAATTTGGTAAAAAATGGTGATAATTCCGCTAAATATCGTTAAAAGTCATTTGTATTGACCTAATCATACTTTTTATATTTTTATCGTTAAGTTCACATTATTTTACATCTAAAACACGTATTTACAATACATTTGGGTGAATACAAAAAATAGAAAAAAAATTTGGGAAAAAATTTGGTAAAAAATGGTGATAATTCCGCTAAATATCGTTTAAAGTCATTTGTATTGAACTAATCATACTTTTTATATTTTTATCGTTAAGTTCACATTATTTTACATCTAAAACACGTCTATACAATACATTTGGGTGAATACAAAAAATAGAAAAAAAATTTGGTAAAAAATGGTGATAATTCCGCTAAATATCGTTAAAAGTCATTTCTATTAAACTAATCATACTTTTTATATTTTTAACGTTAAGTTCACATTATTTTACATCTAAAACACGTCTTTACAATACATTTGGGTGAATATAAAAGGTCGTAAAAAAATTTTGAAATACAGGTGATGAATCCGCTAAATATCGTCTTAAGTCATTTCTATTAAACTAATCATACTTTTTATATTTTTAACGTTAAGTTCACATTATTTTACATCTAAAACACGTGTTTACAATACATTTGGGTGAATACAAAAAATAGAAAAAAAATTTGGTAAAAAATGGTGATAATTCCGCTAAATATCGTTAAAAGTCATTTGTATTGACCTAATCATACTTTTTATATTTTTATCGTTAAGTTCACATTATTTTACATCTAAAACACGTATTTACAATACATTTGGGTGAATACAAAAAATAGAAAAAAAATTTGGGAAAAAATTTGGTAAAAAATGGTGATAATTCCGCTAAATATCGTTTAAAGTCATTTGTATTGAACTAATCATACTTTTTATATTTTTATCGTTAAGTTCACATTATTTTACATCTAAAACACGTCTATACAATACATTTGGTTGAATATAAAAGGTCGTAAAAAAATTTTGAAATACAGGTGATGAATCCGCTAAATATCGTCTTAAGTCATTTCTATTAAACTAATCATACTTTTTATATTTTTAACGTTAAGTTCACATTATTTTACATCTAAAACACGTGTTTACAATACATTTGGGTGAATACAAAAAATAGAAAAAAAATTTGTTAAAAAATGGTGATAATTCCGCTAAATATCGTTTAAAGTCATTTGTATTGAACTAATCATACTTTTTATATTTTTATCGTTAAGTTCACATTATTTTACATCTAAAACACGTATTTACAATACATTTGGGTGAATACAAAAAATAGAAAAAAAATTTGGGAAAAAATTTGGTAAAAAATGGTGATAATTCCGCTAAATATCGTTTAAAGTCATTTGTATTGAACTAATCATACTTTTTATATTTTTATCGTTAAGTTCACATTATTTTACATCTAAAACACGTATTTACAATACATTTGGGTGAATACAAAAAATAGAAAAAAAATTTGGGAAAAAATTTGGTAAAAAATGGTGATAATTCCGCTAAATATCGTTTAAAGTCATTTGTATTGAACTAATCATACTTTTTATATTTTTATCGTTAAGTTCACATAATTTTACATCTAAAACACGTCTTTACAATACATGTGGGTGAATATAAAAGGTCGTAAAAAAATTTTGAAATACAGGTGATGAATCCGCTAAATATCGACTTAAGTCATTTCTATTAAACTAATCATACTTTTTATATTTTTAACGTTAAGTTCACATTATTTTACATCTAAAACACGTATTTACAATACATTTGGGTGAATACAAAAAATAGAAAAAAAATTTGGGAAAAAATTGGGTAAAAAATGGTGATAATTCCGCTAAATATCGTTTAAAGTCATTTGTATTGAACTAATCATACTTTTTATATTTTTATTGTTAAGTTCACATTATTTTACATCTAAAACACGTATTTACAATACATTTGGGTGAATATAAAAGGTCGTAAAAAAATTTTGAAATACGGGTGATGAATCCGCTAAATATCGTCTTAAGTTATTTCTATTAAACTAATCATACTTTTTATATTTTTAACGTTAAGTTCACATTATTTTACATCTAAAACACGTCTTTACAATACATTTGGGTGAATATAAAAGGTCGTAAAAAAATTTTGAAATACAGGTGATGAATCCGCTAAATATCGTCTTAAGTCATTTCTATTAAACTAATCATACTTTTTATATTTTTAACGTTAAGTTCACATTATTTTACATCTAAAACACGTGTTTACAATACATTTGGGTGAATACAAAAAATAGAAAAAAAATTTGGTAAAAAATGGTGATAATTCCGCTAAATATCGTTAAAAGTCATTTGTATTGACCTAATCATACTTTTTATATTTTTATCGTTAAGTTCACATTATTTTACATCTAAAACACGTATTTACAATACATTTGGGTGAATACAAAAAATAGAAAAAAAATTTGGGAAAAAATTTGGTAAAAAATGGTGATAATTCCGCTAAATATCGTTTAAAGTCATTTGTATTGAACTAATCATACTTTTTATATTTTTATCGTTAAGTTCACATTATTTTACATCTAAAACACGTCTATACAATACATTTGGGTGAATACAAAAAATAGAAAAAAAATTTGGTAAAAAATGGTGATAATTCCGCTAAATATCGTTAAAAGTCATTTCTATTAAACTAATCATACTTTTTATATTTTTAACGTTAAGTTCACATTATTTTACATCTAAAACACGTCTTTACAATACATTTGGGTGAATATAAAAGGTCGTAAAAAAATTTTGAAATACAGGTGATGAATCCGCTAAATATCGTCTTAAGTCATTTCTATTAAACTAATCATACTTTTTATATTTTTAACGTTAAGTTCACATTATTTTACATCTAAAACACGTGTTTACAATACATTTGGGTGAATACAAAAAATAGAAAAAAAATTTGGTAAAAAATGGTGATAATTCCGCTAAATATCGTTAAAAGTCATTTGTATTGACCTAATCATACTTTTTATATTTTTATCGTTAAGTTCACATTATTTTACATCTAAAACACGTATTTACAATACATTTGGGTGAATACAAAAAATAGAAAAAAAATTTGGGAAAAAATTTGGTAAAAAATGGTGATAATTCCGCTAAATATCGTTTAAAGTCATTTGTATTGAACTAATCATACTTTTTATATTTTTATCGTTAAGTTCACATTATTTTACATCTAAAACACGTCTATACAATACATTTGGTTGAATATAAAAGGTCGTAAAAAAATTTTGAAATACAGGTGATGAATCCGCTAAATATCGTCTTAAGTCATTTCTATTAAACTAATCATACTTTTTATATTTTTAACGTTAAGTTCACATTATTTTACATCTAAAACACGTGTTTACAATACATTTGGGTGAATACAAAAAATAGAAAAAAAATTTGTTAAAAAATGGTGATAATTCCGCTAAATATCGTTTAAAGTCATTTGTATTGAACTAATCATACTTTTTATATTTTTATCGTTAAGTTCACATTATTTTACATCTAAAACACGTATTTACAATACATTTGGGTGAATACAAAAAATAGAAAAAAAATTTGGGAAAAAATTTGGTAAAAAATGGTGATAATTCCGCTAAATATCGTTTAAAGTCATTTGTATTGAACTAATCATACTTTTTATATTTTTATCGTTAAGTTCACATTATTTTACATCTAAAACACGTATTTACAATACATTTGGGTGAATACAAAAAATAGAAAAAAAATTTGGGAAAAAATTTGGTAAAAAATGGTGATAATTCCGCTAAATATCGTTTAAAGTCATTTGTATTGAACTAATCATACTTTTTATATTTTTATCGTTAAGTTCACATAATTTTACATCTAAAACACGTCTTTACAATACATGTGGGTGAATATAAAAGGTCGTAAAAAAATTTTGAAATACAGGTGATGAATCCGCTAAATATCGACTTAAGTCATTTCTATTAAACTAATCATACTTTTTATATTTTTAACGTTAAGTTCACATTATTTTACATCTAAAACACGTATTTACAATACATTTGGGTGAATACAAAAAATAGAAAAAAAATTTGGGAAAAAATTGGGTAAAAAATGGTGATAATTCCGCTAAATATCGTTTAAAGTCATTTGTATTGAACTAATCATACTTTTTATATTTTTATCGTTAAGTTCACATTATTTTACATCTAAAACACGTATTTACAATACATTTGGGTGAATATAAAAGGTCGTAAAAAAATTTTGAAATACAGGTGATGAATCCGCTAAATATCGTCTTAAGTTATTTCTATTAAACTAATCATACTTTTTATATTTTTAACGTTAAGTTCACATTATTTTACATCTAAAACACGTCTTTACAATACATTTGGGTGAATATAAAAGGTCGTAAAAAAATTTTGAAATACAGGTGATGAATCCGCTAAATATCGTCTTAAGTCATTTCTATTAAACTAATCATACTTTTTATATTTTTAACGTTAAGTTCACATTATTTTACATCTAAAACACGTGTTTACAATACATTTGGGTGAATACAAAAAATAGAAAAAAAATTTGGTAAAAAATGGTGATAATTCCGCTAAATATCGTTAAAAGTCATTTGTATTGACCTAATCATACTTTTTATATTTTTATCGTTAAGTTCACATTATTTTACATCTAAAACACGTATTTACAATACATTTGGGTGAATACAAAAAATAGAAAAAAAATTTGGGAAAAAATTTGGTAAAAAATGGTGATAATTCCGCTAAATATCGTTTAAAGTCATTTGTTTTGAACTAATCATACTTTTTATATTTTTATCGTTAAGTTCACATTATTTTACATCTAAAACACGTGTTTACAATACATTTGGGTGAATACAAAAAATAGAAAAAAAATTTGTTAAAAAATGGTGATAATTCCGCTAAATATCGTTTAAAGTCATTTGTATTGAACTAATCATACTTTTTATATTTTTATCGTTAAGTTCACATTATTTTACATCTAAAACACGTATTTACAATACATTTGGGTGAATACAAAAAATAGAAAAAAAATTTGGGAAAAAATTTGGTAAAAAATGGTGATAATTCCGCTAAATATCGTTTAAAGTCATTTGTATTGAACTAATCATACTTTTTATATTTTTATCGTTAAGTTCACATTATTTTACATCTAAAACACGTATTTACAATACATTTGGGTGAATACAAAAAATAGAAAAAAAATTTGGGAAAAAATTTGGTAAAAAATGGTGATAATTCCGCTAAATATCGTTTAAAGTCATTTGTATTGAACTAATCATACTTTTTATATTTTTATCGTTAAGTTCACATTATTTTACATCTAAAACACGTATTTACAATACATTTGGGTGAATATAAAAGGTCGTAAAAAAATTTTGAAATACGGGTGATGAATCCGCTAAATATCGTCTTAAGTTATTTCTATTAAACTAATCATACTTTTTATATTTTTAACGTTAAGTTCACATTATTTTACATCTAAAACACGTCTTTACAATACATTTGGGTGAATATAAAAGGTCGTAAAAAAATTTTGAAATACAGGTGATGAATCCGCTAAATATCGTCTTAAGTCATTTCTATTAAACTAATCATACTTTTTATATTTTTAACGTTAAGTTCACATTATTTTACATCTAAAACACGTGTTTACAATACATTTGGGTGAATACAAAAAATAGAAAAAAAATTTGGTAAAAAATGGTGATAATTCCGCTAAATATCGTTTAAAGTCATTTGTATTGAACTAATCATACTTTTTATATTTTTATCGTTAAGTTCACATTATTTTACATCTAAAACACGTATTTACAATACATTTGGGTGAATACAAAAAATTGAAAAAAAATTTGGGAAAAAATTTGGTAAAAAATGGTGATAATTCCGCTAAATATCTTTTAAAGTCATTTGTATTGAACTAATCATACTTTTTATATTTTTATCGTTAAGTTCACATTATTTTACATCTAAAACACGTCTTTACAATACATTTGGGTGAATATAAAAGGTCGTAAAAAAATTTTGAAATACAGGTGATGAATCCGCTAAATATCGTCTTAAGTCATTTCTATTAAACTAATCATACTTTTTATATTTTTAACGTTAAGTTCACATTATTTTACATCTAAATCACGTGTTTACAATACATTTGGGTGAATACAAAAAATAGAAAAAAAATTTGGTAAAAAATGGTGATAATTCCGCTAAATATCGTTAAAAGTCATTTCTATTAAACTAATCATACTTTTTATATTTTTAACGTTAAGTTCACATTATTTTACATCTAAAACACGTCTTTACAATACATTTGGGTGAATATAAAAGGTCGTAAAAAAATTTTGAAATACAGGTGATGAATCCGCTAAATATCGTCTTAAGTCATTTCTATTAAACTAATCATACTTTTTATATTTTTAACGTTAAGTTCACATTATTTTACATCTAAAACACGTGTTTACAATACATTTGGGTGAATACAAAAAATAGAAAAAAAATTTGTTAAAAAATGGTGATAATTCCGCTAAATATCGTTAAAAGTCATTTGTATTGACCTAATCATACTTTTTATATTTTTATCGTTAAGTTCACATTATTTTACATCTAAAACACGTATTTACAATACATTTGGGTGAATACAAAAAATAGAAAAAAAATTTGGGAAAAAATTTGGTAAAAAATGGTGATAATTCCGCTAAATATCGTTTAAAGTCATTTGTATTGAACTAATCATACTTTTTATATTTTTATCGTTAAGTTCACATTATTTTACATCTAAAACACGTCTATACAATACATTTGGGTGAATATAAAAGGTCGTAAAAAAATTTTGAAATACAGGTGATGAATCCGCTAAATATCGTCTTAAGTCATTTCTATTAAACTAATCATAATTTTTATATTTTTAACGTTAAGTTCACATTATTTTACATCTAAAACACGTGTTTACAATACATTTGGGTGAATACAAAAAATAGAAAAAAAATTTGTTAAAAAATGGTGATAATTCCGCTAAATATCGTTTAAAGTCATTTGTATTGAACTAATCATACTTTTTATATTTTTATCGTTAAGTTCACATTATTTTACATCTAAAACACGTATTTACAATACATTTGGGTGAATACAAAAAATAGAAAAAAAATTTGGGAAAAAATTTGGTAAAAAATGGTGATAATTCCGCTAAATATCGTTTAAAGTCATTTGTATTGAACTAATCATACTTTTTATATTTTTATCGTTAAGTTCACATTATTTTACATCTAAAACTCGTATTTACAATACATTTGGGTGAATACAAAAAATAGAAAAAAAATTTGGGAAAAAATTTGGTAAAAAATGGTGATAATTCCGCTAAATATCGTTTAAAGTCATTTGTATTGAACTAATCATACTTTTTATATTTTTATCGTTAAGTTCACATAATTTTACATCTAAAACACGTCTTTACAATACATGTGGGTGAATATAAAAGGTCGTAAAAAAATTTTGAAATACAGGTGATGAATCCGCTAAATATCGACTTAAGTCATTTCTATTAAACTAATCATACTTTTTATATTTTTAACGTTAAGTTCACATTATTTTACATCTAAAACACGTATTTACAATACATTTGGGTGAATACAAAAAATAGAAAAAAAAATTGGGTAAAAAATGGTGATAATTCCGCTAAATATCGTTTAAAGTCATTTGTATTGAACTAATCATACTTTTTATATTTTTATTGTTAAGTTCACATTATTTTACATCTAAAACACGTATTTACAATACATTTGGGTGAATATAAAAGGTCGTAAAAAAATTTTGAAATACGGGTGATGAATCCGCTAAATATCGTCTTAAGTTATTTCTATTAAACTAATCATACTTTTTATATTTTTAACGTTAAGTTCACATTATTTTACATCTAAAACACGTCTTTACAATACATTTGGGTGAATATAAAAGGTCGTAAAAAAATTTTGAAATACAGGTGATGAATCCGCTAAATATCGTCTTAAGTCATTTCTATTAAACTAATCATACTTTTTATATTTTTAACGTTAAGTTCACATTATTTTACATCTAAAACACGTGTTTACAATACATTTGGGTGAATACAAAAAATAGAAAAAAAATTTGGTAAAAAATGGTGATAATTCCGCTAAATATCGTTAAAAGTCATTTGTATTGACCTAATCATACTTTTTATATTTTTATCGTTAAGTTCACATTATTTTACATCTAAAACACGTATTTACAATACATTTGGGTGAATACAAAAAATAGAAAAAAAATTTGGGAAAAAATTTGGTAAAAAATGGTGATAATTCCGCTAAATATCGTTTAAAGTCATTTGTATTGAACTAATCATACTTTTTATATTTTTATCGTTAAGTTCACATTATTTTACATCTAAAACACGTCTATACAATACATTTGGGTGAATACAAAAAATAGAAAAAAAATTTGGTAAAAAATGGTGATAATTCCGCTAAATATCGTTAAAAGTCATTTCTATTAAACTAATCATACTTTTTATATTTTTAACGTTAAGTTCACATTATTTTACATCTAAAACACGTCTTTACAATACATTTGGGTGAATATAAAAGGTCGTAAAAAAATTTTGAAATACAGGTGATGAATCCGCTAAATATCGTCTTAAGTCATTTCTATTAAACTAATCATACTTTTTATATTTTTAACGTTAAGTTCACATTATTTTACATCTAAAACACGTGTTTACAATACATTTGGGTGAATACAAAAAATAGAAAAAAAATTTGGTAAAAAATGGTGATAATTCCGCTAAATATCGTTAAAAGTCATTTGTATTGACCTAATCATACTTTTTATATTTTTATCGTTAAGTTCACATTATTTTACATCTAAAACACGTATTTACAATACATTTGGGTGAATACAAAAAATAGAAAAAAAATTTGGGAAAAAATTTGGTAAAAAATGGTGATAATTCCGCTAAATATCGTTTAAAGTCATTTGTATTGAACTAATCATACTTTTTATATTTTTATCGTTAAGTTCACATTATTTTACATCTAAAACACGTCTATACAATACATTTGGTTGAATATAAAAGGTCGTAAAAAAATTTTGAAATACAGGTGATGAATCCGCTAAATATCGTCTTAAGTCATTTCTATTAAACTAATCATACTTTTTATATTTTTAACGTTAAGTTCACATTATTTTACATCTAAAACACGTGTTTACAATACATTTGGGTGAATACAAAAAATAGAAAAAAAATTTGTTAAAAAATGGTGATAATTCCGCTAAATATCGTTTAAAGTCATTTGTATTGAACTAATCATACTTTTTATATTTTTATCGTTAAGTTCACATTATTTTACATCTAAAACACGTATTTACAATACATTTGGGTGAATACAAAAAATAGAAAAAAAATTTGGGAAAAAATTTGGTAAAAAATGGTGATAATTCCGCTAAATATCGTTTAAAGTCATTTGTATTGAACTAATCATACTTTTTATATTTTTATCGTTAAGTTCACATTATTTTACATCTAAAACACGTATTTACAATACATTTGGGTGAATACAAAAAATAGAAAAAAAATTTGGGAAAAAATTTGGTAAAAAATGGTGATAATTCCGCTAAATATCGTTTAAAGTCATTTGTATTGAACTAATCATACTTTTTATATTTTTATCGTTAAGTTCACATAATTTTACATCTAAAACACGTCTTTACAATACATGTGGGTGAATATAAAAGGTCGTAAAAAAATTTTGAAATACAGGTGATGAATCCGCTAAATATCGACTTAAGTCATTTCTATTAAACTAATCATACTTTTTATATTTTTAACGTTAAGTTCACATTATTTTACATCTAAAACACGTATTTACAATACATTTGGGTGAATACAAAAAATAGAAAAAAAAATTGGGAAAAAATTGGGTAAAAAATGGTGATAATTCCGCTAAATATCGTTTAAAGTCATTTGTATTGAACTAATCATACTTTTTATATTTTTATTGTTAAGTTCACATTATTTTACATCTAAAACACGTATTTACAATACATTTGGGTGAATATAAAAGGTCGTAAAAAAATTTTGAAATACGGGTGATGAATCCGCTAAATATCGTCTTAAGTTATTTCTATTAAACTAATCATACTTTTTATATTTTTAACGTTAAGTTCACATTATTTTACATCTAAAACACGTCTTTACAATACATTTGGGTGAATATAAAAGGTCGTAAAAAAATTTTGAAATACAGGTGATGAATCCGCTAAATATCGTCTTAAGTCATTTATATTAAACTAATCATACTTTTTATATTTTTAACGTTAAGTTCACATTATTTTACATCTAAAACACGTGTTTACAATACATTTGGGTGAATACAAAAAATAGAAAAAAAATTAGGTAAAAAATGGTGATAATTCCGCTAAATATCGTTTAAAGTCATTTGTATTGAACTAATCATACTTTTTATATTTTTATTGTTAAGTTCACATTATTTTACATCTAAAACACGTATTTACAATACATTTGGGTGAATATAAAAGGTCGTAAAAAAATTTTGAAATACGGGTGATGAATCCGCTAAATATCGTCTTAAGTTATTTCTATTAAACTAATCATACTTTTTATATTTTTAACGTTAAGTTCACATTATTTTACATCTAAAACACGTCTTTACAATACATTTGGGTGAATATAAAAGGTCGTAAAAAAATTTTGAAATACAGGTGATGAATCCGCTAAATATCGTCTTAAGTCATTTCTATTAAACTAATCATACTTTTTATATTTTTAACGTTAAGTTCACATTATTTTACATCTAAAACACGTATTTACAATACATTTGGGTGAATACAAAAAATAGAAAAAAAATTTGGGAAAAAATTTGGTAAAAAATGGTGATAATTCCGCTAAATATCGTTTAAAGTCATTTGTATTGAACTAATCATACTTTTTATATTTTTATCGTTAAGTTCACATTATTTTACATCTAAAACACGTATTTACAATACATTTGGGTGAATACAAAAAATAGAAAAAAAATTTGGGAAAAAATTTGGTAAAAAATGGTGATAATTCCGCTAAATATCGTTTAAAGTCATTTGTATTGAACTAATCATACTTTTTATATTTTTATCGTTAAGTTCACATTATTTTACATCTAAAACACGTATTTACAATACATTTGGGTGAATATAAAAGGTCGTAAAAAAATTTTGAAATACGGGTGATGAATCCGCTAAATATCGTCTTAAGTTATTTCTATTAAACTAATCATACTTTTTATATTTTTAACGTTAAGTTCACATTATTTTACATCTAAAACACGTCTTTACAATACATTTGGGTGAATATAAAAGGTCGTAAAAAAATTTTGAAATACAGGTGATGAATCCGCTAAATATCGTCTTAAGTCATTTCTATTAAACTAATCATACTTTTTATATTTTTAACGTTAAGTTCACATTATTTTACATCTAAAACACGTGTTTACAATACATTTGGGTGAATACAAAAAATAGAAAAAAAATTTGGTAAAAAATGGTGATAATTCCGCTAAATATCGTTAAAAGTCATTTGTATTGACCTAATCATACTTTTTATATTTTTATCGTTAAGTTCACATTATTTTACATCTAAAACACGTATTTACAATACATTTGGGTGAATACAAAAAATAGAAAAAAAATTTGGGAAAAAATTTGGTAAAAAATGGTGATAATTCCGCTAAATATCGTTTAAAGTCATTTGTATTGAACTAATCATAATTTTTATATTTTTATCGTTAAGTTCACATTATTTTACATCTAAAACACGTCTTTACAATACATTTGGGTGAATATAAAAGGTCGTAAAAAAATTTTGAAATACAGGTGATGAATCCGCTAAATATCGTCTTAAGTCATTTCTATTAAACTAATCATACTTTTTATATTTTTATCGTTATGTTCACATTATTTTACATCTAAAAAACGTGTTTACAATACATTTGGGTGAATACAAAAAATTTGGGAAAAAATTTGGTAAAAAATGGTGATAATTCCGCTAAATATCGTTTAAAGTCATTTGTATTGAACTAATCATACTTTTTATATTTTTATCGTTAAGTTCACATTATTTTACATCTAAAACACGTATTTACAATACTTTTGGGTGAATATAAAAGGTCGTAAAAAAAGTTTGAAATACAGGTGATGAATCCGCTAAATATCGTCTTAAGTCATTTCTATTAAACTAATCATACTTTTTATATTTTTATCGTTAAGTTCACATTATTTTACATCTAAAAAACGTGTTTACAATACATTTGGGTGAATACAAAAAATAGAAAAAAAATTTGGGAAAAAATTTGGTAAAAAATGGTGATAATTCCGCTAAATATCGTTTAAAGTCATTTGTATTGAACTAATCATACTTTTTATATTTTTATTGTTAAGTTCACATTATTTTACATCTAAAACACGTATTTACAATACATTTGGGTGAATATAAAAGGTCGTAAAAAAATTTTGAAATACGGGTGATGAATCCGCTAAATATCGTCTTAAGTTATTTCTATTAAACTAATCATACTTTTTATATTTTTAACGTTAAGTTCACATTATTTTACATCTAAAACACGTCTTTACAATACATTTGGGTGAATATAAAAGGTCGTAAAAAAATTTTGAAATACAGGTGATGAATCCGCTAAATATCGTCTTAAGTCATTTCTATTAAACTAATCATACTTTTTATATTTTTAACGTTAAGTTCACATTATTTTACATCTAAAACACGTATTTACAATACATTTGGGTGAATACAAAAAATAGAAAAAAAATTTGGGAAAAAATTTGGTAAAAAATGGTGATAATTCCGCTAAATATCGTTTAAAGTCATTTGTATTGAACTAATCATACTTTTTATATTTTTATCGTTAAGTTCACATTATTTTACATCTAAAACACGTATTTACAATACATTTGGGTGAATACAAAAAATAGAAAAAAAATTTGGGAAAAAATTTGGTAAAAAATGGTGATAATTCCGCTAAATATCGTTTAAAGTCATTTGTATTGAACTAATCATACTTTTTATATTTTTATCGTTAAGTTCACATTATTTTACATCTAAAACACGTATTTACAATACATTTGGGTGAATATAAAAGGTCGTAAAAAAATTTTGAAATACGGGTGATGAATCCGCTAAATATCGTCTTAAGTTATTTCTATTAAACTAATCATACTTTTTATATTTTTAACGTTAAGTTCACATTATTTTACATCTAAAACACGTCTTTACAATACATTTGGGTGAATATAAAAGGTCGTAAAAAAATTTTGAAATACAGGTGATGAATCCGCTAAATATCGTCTTAAGTCATTTCTATTAAACTAATCATACTTTTTATATTTTTAACGTTAAGTTCACATTATTTTACATCTAAAACACGTGTTTACAATACATTTGGGTGAATACAAAAAATAGAAAAAAAATTTGGTAAAAAATGGTGATAATTCCGCTAAATATCGTTAAAAGTCATTTGTATTGACCTAATCATACTTTTTATATTTTTATCGTTAAGTTCACATTATTTTACATCTAAAACACGTATTTACAATACATTTGGGTGAATACAAAAAATAGAAAAAAAATTTGGGAAAAAATTTGGTAAAAAATGGTGATAATTCCGCTAAATATCGTTTAAAGTCATTTGTATTGAACTAATCATAATTTTTATATTTTTATCGTTAAGTTCACATTATTTTACATCTAAAACACGTCTTTACAATACATTTGGGTGAATATAAAAGGTCGTAAAAAAATTTTGAAATACAGGTGATGAATCCGCTAAATATCGTCTTAAGTCATTTCTATTAAACTAATCATACTTTTTATATTTTTATCGTTATGTTCACATTATTTTACATCTAAAAAACGTGTTTACAATACATTTGGGTGAATACAAAAAATTTGGGAAAAAATTTGGTAAAAAATGGTGATAATTCCGCTAAATATCGTTTAAAGTCATTTGTATTGAACTAATCATACTTTTTATATTTTTATCGTTAAGTTCACATTATTTTACATCTAAAACACGTATTTACAATACTTTTGGGTGAATATAAAAGGTCGTAAAAAAAGTTTGAAATACAGGTGATGAATCCGCTAAATATCGTCTTAAGTCATTTCTATTAAACTAATCATACTTTTTATATTTTTATCGTTAAGTTCACATTATTTTACATCTAAAAAACGTGTTTACAATACATTTGGGTGAATACAAAAAATAGAAAAAAAATTTGGGAAAAAATTTGGTAAAAAATGGTGATAATTCCGCTAAATATCGTTTAAAGTCATTTGTATTGAACTAATCATACTTTTTATATTTTTATCGTTAAGTTCACATAATTTTACATCTAAAACACGTCTTTACAATACATTTGGGTGAATATAAAAGGTCGTAAAAAAATTTTGAAATACGGGTGATGAATCCGCTAAATATCGTCTTAAGTCATTTCTATTAAACTAATCATACTTTTTATATTTTTAACGTTAAGTTCACATTATTTTACATCTAAAACACGTATTTACAATACATTTGGGTGAATACAAAAAATAGAAAAAAAATTTGGTAAAAAATGGTGATAATTCCGCTAAATATCGTTTAAAGTCATTTATATTGAACTAATCATACTTTTTATATTTTTAACGTTAAGTTCACATTATTTTACATCTAAAACACGTGTTTACAATACATTTGGGTGAATACAAAAAATAGAAAAAAAATTTGGTAAAAAATGGTGATAATTCCGCTAAATATCGTTTAAAGTCATTTGTATTCAACTAATCATATTTTTTATATTTTTATCGTTAAGTTCACAAAATTTTACATCTAAAACACGTCTTTACAATACATTTGGGTGAATACAAAAAATAGAAAAAAAATTTGTTAAAAAATGGTGATAATTCCGCTAAATATCGTTTAAAGTCATTTGTATTGAACTAATCATACTTTTTATATTTTTATCGTTAAGTTCACATTATTTTACATCTAAAACACGTATTTACAATACATTTGGGTGAATACAAAAAATAGAAAAAAAATTTGGGAAAAAATTTGGTAAAAAATGGTGATAATTCCGCTAAATATCGTTTAAAGTCATTTGTATTGAACTAATCATACTTTTTATATTTTTATCGTTAAGTTCACATTATTTTACATCTAAAACACGTATTTACAATACATTTGGGTGAATACAAAAAATAGAAAAAAAATTTGGGAAAAAATTTGGTAAAAAATGGTGATAATTCCGCTAAATATCGTTTAAAGTCATTTGTATTGAACTAATCATACTTTTTATATTTTTATCGTTAAGTTCACATAATTTTACATCTAAAACACGTCTTTACAATACATGTGGGTGAATATAAAAGGTCGTAAAAAAATTTTGAAATACAGGTGATGAATCCGCTAAATATCGACTTAAGTCATTTCTATTAAACTAATCATACTTTTTATATTTTTAACGTTAAGTTCACATTATTTTACATCTAAAACACGTATTTACAATACATTTGGGTGAATACAAAAAATAGAAAAAAAATTTGGGAAAAAATTGGGTAAAAAATGGTGATAATTCCGCTAAATATCGTTTAAAGTCATTTGTATTGAACTAATCATACTTTTTATATTTTTATCGTTAAGTTCACATAATTTTACATCTAAAACACGTCTTTACAATACATTTGGGTGAATATAAAAGGTCGTAAAAAAATTTTGAAATACAGGTGATGAATCCGCTAAATATCGTCTTAAGTCATTTCTATTAAACTAATCATACTTTTTATATTTTTAACGTTAAGTTCACATTATTTTACATCTAAAACACGTGTTTACAATACATTTGGGTGAATACAAAAAATAGAAAAAAAATTTGTTAAAAAATGGTAATAATTCCGCTAAATATCGTTTAAAGTCATTTGTATTGAACTAATCATACATTTTATATTTTTATCGTTAAGTTCACATTATTTTACATCTAAAACACGTCTTTACAATACATGTGGGTGAATATAAAAGGTCGTAAAAAAATTTTGAAATACAGGTGATGAATCCGCTAAATATCGACTTAAGTCATTTCTATTAAACTAATCATACTTTTTATATTTTTAACGTTAAGTTCACATTATTTTACATCTAAAACACGTATTTACAATACATTTGGGTGAATACAAAAAATAGAAAAAAAATTTGGGAAAAAATTGGGTAAAAAATGGTGATAATTCCGCTAAATATCGTTTAAAGTCATTTGTATTGAACTAATCATACTTTTTATATTTTTATCGTTAAGTTCACATTATTTTACATCTAAAACACGTCTATACAATACATTTGGGTGAATATAAAAGGTCGTAAAAAAATTTTGAAATACAGGTGATGAATCCGCTAAATATCGTCTTAAGTCATTTCTATTAAACTAATCATACTTTTTATATTTTTAACGTTAAGTTCACATTATTTTACATCTAAAAAACGTGTTTACAATACATTTGGGTGAATACAAAAAATAGAAAAAAAATTTGGTAAAAAATGGTGATAATTCCGCTAAATATCGTTTAAAGTCATTTGTATTGAACTAATCATACTTTTTATATTTTTATCGTTAAGTTCACATTATTTTACATCTAAAACACGTATTTACAATACATTTGGGTGAATACAAAAAATAGAAAAAAAATTTGGGAAAAAATTTGGTAAAAAATTGTGATAATTCCGCTAAATATCGTTTAAAGTCATTTGTATTGAACTAATCATACTTTTTATATTTTTATCGTTAAGTTCACATTATTTTACATCTAAAACACGTCTTTACAATACATTTGGGTGAATATAAAAGGTCGTAAAAAAATTTTGAAATACAGGTGATGAATCCGCTAAATATCGTCTTAAGTCATTTCTATTAAACTAATCATACTTTTTATATTTTTATCGTTAAGTTCACATTATTTTACATCTAAAACACGTGTTTACAATACATTTGGGTGAATACAAAAAATAGAAAAAAAATTTGGGAAAAAATTTGGTAAAAAATGGTGATAATTCCGCTAAATATCGTTTAAAGTCATTTGTATTGAACTAATCATACTTTTTATATTTTTATCGTTAAGTTCACATAATTTTACATCTAAAACACGTCTTTACAATACATGTGGGTGAATATAAAAGGTCGTAAAAAAATTTTGAAATACAGGTGATGAACCCGCTAAATATCGTCTTAAGTCATTTCTATTAAACTAATCATACTTTTTATATTTTTAACGTTAAGTTCACATTATTTTACATCTAAATCACGTGTTTACAATACATTTGGGTGAATACAAAAAATAGAAAAAAAATTTGGGAAAAAATTGGGTAAAAAATGGTGATAATTCCGCTAAATATCGTTTAAAGTCATTTGTATTGAACTAATCATACTTTTTATATTTTTATCGTTAAGTTCACATTATTTTACATCTAAAACACGTCTTTACAATACATTTGGGTGAATATAAAAGGTCGTAAAAAAATTTTGAAATACAGGTGATGAATCCGCTAAATATCGTCTTAAGTCATTTCTATTAAACTAATCATACTTTTTATATTTTTAACGTTAAGTTCACATTATTTTACATCTAAAACACGTGTTTACAATACATTTGGGTGAATACAAAAAATAGAAAAAAAATTTGGTAAAAAATGGTGATAATTCCGCTAAATATCGTTTAAAGTCATTTGTATTGAACTAATCATACTTTTTATATTTTTATCGTTAAGTTCACATTATTTTACATCTAAAACACGTATTTACAATACATTTGGGTGAATACAAAAAATAGAAAAAAAATTTGGGAAAAAATTTGGTAAAAAATGGTGATAATTCCGCTAAATATCGTTTAAAGTCATTTGTATTGAACTAATCATACTTTTTATATTTTTATCGTTAAGTTCACATTATTTTACATCTAAAACACGTATTTACTATACATTTGGGTGAATACAAAAAATAGATAAAAAATTTGGGAAAAAATTTGGTAAAAAATGGTGATAATTCCGCTAAATATCGTTTAAAGTCATTTGTATTGAACTAATCATACTTTTTATATTTTTATCGTTAAGTTCACATTATTTTACATCTAAAAAACATGTTTACAATACATTTGGGTGAATACAAAAAATAGAAAAAAAATTTGGTAAAAAATGGTGATAATTCCGCTAAATATCGTTTAAAGTCATTTGTATTGAACTAATCATACTTTTTATATTTTTATCGTTAAGTTCACATTATTTTACATCTAAAACACGTATTTACAATACATTTGGGTGAATACAAAAAATAGAAAAAAAATTTGGGAAAAAATTTGGTAAAAAATGGTGATAATTCCGCTAAATATCGTTAAAAGTCATTTGTATTGAACTAATCATACTTTTTATATTTTTATCGTTAAGTTCACATTATTTTACATCTAAAACACGTCTTTACAATACATTTGGGTGAATATAAAAGGTCGTAAAAAAATTTTGAAATACAGGTGATGAATCCGCTAAATATCGTCTTAAGTCATTTCTATTAAACTAATCATACTTTTTATATTTTTAACGTTAATTTCACATTATTTTACATCTAAAACACGTATTTACAATACATTTGGGTGAATACAACAAATAGCAAAAAAATTTGGGAAAAAATTGGGTAAAAAATGGTGATAATTCCGCTAAATATCGTTTAAAGTCATTTGTATTGAACTAATCATACTTTTTATATTTTTATCGTTAAGTTCACATAATTTTACATCTAAAACACGTCTTTACAATACATTTGGGTGAATATAAAAGGTCGTAAAAAAATTTTAAAATACAGGTGATGAATCCGCTAAATATCGTCTTAAGTCATTTCTATTAAACTAATCATACTTTTTATATTTATAACGTTAAGTTCACATTATTTTACATCTAAAACACGTGTTTACAATACATTTGGGTGAATACAAAAAATAGAAAAAAAATTTGGGAAAAAATTGGGTAAAAAATGGTGATAATTCCGCTAAATATCGTTTAAAGTCATTTGTATTGAACTAATCATACTTTTTATATTTTTATCGTTAAGTTCACATTATTTTACATCTAAAACACGTCTTTACAATACATTTGGGTGAATATAAAAGGTCGTAAAAAAATTTTGAAATACAGGTGATGAATCCGCTAAATATCGTCTTAAGTCATTTCTATTAAACTAATCATACTTTTTATATTTTTAACGTTAATTTCACATTATTTTACATCTAAAACACGTATTTACAATACATTTGGGTGAATACAACAAATAGAAAAAAAATTTGGGAAAAAATTGGGTAAAAAATGGTGATAATTCCGCTAAATATCGTTTAAAGTCATTTGTATTGAACTAATCATACTTTTTATATTTTTATCGTTAAGTTCACATAATTTTACATCTAAAACACGTCTTTACAATACATTTGGGTGAATATAAAAGGTCGTAAAAAAATTTTGAAATACAGGTGATGAATCCGCTAAATATCGTCTTAAGTCATTTCTATTAAACTAATCATACTTTTTATATTTTTAACGTTAAGTTCACATTATTTTACATCTAAAACACGTGTTTACAATACATTTGGGTGAATACAAAAAATAGAAAAAAAATTTGTTAAAAAATGGTGATAATTCCACTAAATATCGTTTAAAGTCATTTGTATTGAACTAATCATACTTTTTATATTTTTATCGTTAAGTTCACATTATTTTACATCTAAAACACGTATTTACAATACATTTGGGTGAATACAAAAAATAGAAAAAAAATTTGGGAAAAAATTTGGTAAAAAATGGTGATAATTCCGCTAAATATCGTTTAAAGTCATTTGTATTGAACTAATCATACTTAATATATTTTTATCGATAAGTTCACATTATTTTACATCTAAAACACGTGTTTACAATACATTTGGGTGAATACAAAAAATAGAAAAAAAATTTGTTAAAAAATGGTGATAATTCCGCTAAATATCGTTTAAAGTCATTTGTATTGAACTAATCATACTTTTTATATTTTTATCGTTAAGTTCACATTATTTTACATCTAAAACACGTATTTACAATACATTTGGGTGAATACAAAAAATAGAAAAAAAATTTGGGAAAAAATTTGGTAAAAAATGGTGATAATTCCGCTAAATATCGTTTAAAGTCATTTGTATTGAACTAATCATACTTTTTATATTTTTATCGTTAAGTTCACATTATTTTACATCTAAAACACGTCTTTACAATACATTTGGGTGAATATAAAAGGTCGTAAAAAAATTTTAAAATACAGGTGATGAATCCGCTAAATATCGTCTTAAGTCATTTCTATTAAACTAATCATACTTTTTATATTTTTAACGTTAAGTTCACATTATTTTACATCTAAAACACGTGTTTACAATACATTTGGGTGAATACAAAAAATAGAAAAAAAATTTGGGAAAAAATTGGGTAAAAAATGGTGATTATTCCGCTAAATATCGTTTAAAGTCATTTGTATTGAACTAATCATACTTTTTATATTTTTATCGTTAAGTTCACATTATTTTACATCTAAAACACGTCTTTACAATACATTTGGGTGAATATAAAAGGTCGTAAAAAAATTTTAAAATACAGGAGATGAATCCGCTAAATATCGTCTTAAGTCATTTCTATTAAACTAATCATACTTTTTATATTTTTAACGTTAAGTTCACATTATTTTACATCTAAAACACGTGTTTACAATACATTTGGGTGAATACAAAAAATAGAAAAAAAATTTGGGAAAAAATTGGGTAAAAAATGGTGATAATTCCGCTAAATATCGTTTAAAGTCATTTGTATTGAACTAATCATACTTTTTATATTTTTATCGTTAAGTTCACATTATTTTACATCTAAAACACGTATTTACAATACATTTGGGTGAATACAAAAAATAGATAAAAAATTTGGGAAAAAATTTGGTAAAAAATGGTGATAATTCCGCTAAATATCGTTTAAAGTCATTTGTATTGAACTAATCATACTTTTTATATTTTTATCGTTAAGTTCACATTATTTTACATCTTAAACACGTATTTACAATACATTTGGGTGAATACAAAAAATAGAAAAAAAATTTGGGAAAAAATTGGGTAAAAAATGATGATAATTCCGCTAAATATCGTTTAAAGTCATTTGTATTGAACTAATCATACTTTTTATATTTTTATCGTTAAGTTCACATTATTTTACATCTAAAACACGTCTTTACAATACATTTGGGTGAATATAAAAGGTCGTAAAAAAATTTTGAAATACAGGTGATGAATCCGCTAAATATCGTCTTAAGTCATTTCTATTAAACTAATCATACTTTTTATATTTTTAACGTTAAGTTCACATTATTTTACATCTAAAAAACGAGTTTACAATACATTTGGGTGAATACAAAAAATAGAAAAAAAATTTGGTAAAAAATGGTGATAATTCCGCTAAATATCGTTTAAAGTCATTTGTATTGAACTAATCAAACTTTTTATATTTTTATCGTTAAGTTCACATTATTTTACATCTAAAACACGTATTTACAATACAATTCGGTGAATACAAAAAATAGAAAAAAAATTTGGGAAAAAATTGGGTAAAAAATGGTGATAATTCCGCTAAATATCGTTTAAAGTCATTTGTATTGAACTAATCATACTTTTTATATTTTTATCGTTAAGTTCACATTATTTTACATCTAAAACACGTCTTTACAATACATTTGGGTGAATATAAAAGGTCGTAAAAAAATTTTGAAATACAGGTGATGAATCCGCTAAATATCGTCTTAAGTCATTTCTATTAAACTAATAATACTTTTTATATTTTTAACGTTAAGTTCACATTATTTTACATCTAAAAAACGTGTTTACAATACATTTGGGTGAATACAAAAAATAGAAAAAAAATTTGGTAAAAAATGGTGATAATTCCGCTAAATATCGTTTAAAGTCATTTGTATTGAACTAATCATACTTTTTATATTTTTATCGTTAAGTTCACATTATTTTACATCTAAAACACGTATTTACAATACATTTGGGTGAATACAAAAAATAGAAAAAAAATTTGGGAAAAAATTGGGTAAAAAATGGTGATAATTCCGCTAAATATCGTTTAAAGTCATTTGTATTGAACTAATCATACTTTTTATATTTTTATCGTTAAGTTCACATTATTTTACATCTAAAACACGTCTTTACAATACATTTGGGTGAATATAAAAGGTCGTAAAAAAATTTTGAAATACAGGTGATGAATCCGCTAAATATCGTCTTAAGTCATTTCTATTAAACTAATCATACTTTTTATATTTTTATCGTTAAGTTCACATTATTTTACATCTAAAACACGTATTTACAATACATTTGGGTGAATACAAAAAATAGAAAAAAAATTTGGGAAAAAATTGGGTAAAAAATGGTGATAATTCCGCTAAATATCGTTTAAAGTCATTTGTATTGAACTAATCATACTTTTTATATTTATAACGTTAAGTTCACATTATTTTACATCTATAACACGTGTTTACAATACATTTGGGTGAATACAAAAAATAGAAAAAAAATTTGGGAAAAAATTGGGTAAAAAATGGTGATAATTCCGCTAAATATCGTTTAAAGTCATTTGTATTGAACTAATCATACTTTTTATATTTTTATCGTTAAGTTCACATTATTTTACATCTAAAACACGTATTTACAATACATTTGGGTGAATACAAAAAATAGATAAAAAATTTGGGAAAAAATTTGGTAAAAAATGGTGATAATTCCGCTAAATATCGTTTAAAGTCATTTGTATTGAACTAATCAAACTTTTTATATTTTTATCGTTAAGTTCACATTATTTTACATCTAAAACACGTATTTACAATACAATTCGGTGAATACAAAAAATAGAAAAAAAATTTGGGAAAAAATTGGGTAAAAAATGGTGATAATTCCGCTAAATATCGTTTAAAGTCATTTGTATTGAACTAATCATACTTTTTATATTTTTAACGTTAAGTTCACATTATTTTACATCTAATACACGTGTTTACAATACATTTGGGTGAATACAAAAAATAGAAAAAAAATTTGTTAAAAAATGGTGATAATTCCACTAAATATCGTTTAAAGTCATTTGTATTGAACTAATCATACTTTTTATATTTTTATCGTTAAGTTCACATTATTTTACATCTAAAACACGTATTTACAATACATTTGGGTGAATACAAAAAATAGAAAAAAAATTTGGGAAAAAATTTGGTAATAAATGGTGATAATTCCGCTAAATATCGTTTAAAGTCATTTGTATTGAACTAATCATACTTTTTATATTTTTATCGTTAAGTTCACATTATTTTACATCTAAAACACGTATTTACAATACATTTGGGTGAATACAAAAAATAGAAAAAAAATTTGGGAAAAAATTTGGTAAAAAATGGTGATAATTCCGCTAAATATCGTTTAAAGTCATTTGTATTGAACTAATCATACTTTTTATATTTTTATCGTTAAGTTCACATTATTTTACATCTAAAACACGTCTTTACAATACATTTGGGTGAATATAAAAGGTCGTAAAAAAATTTTAAAATACAGGTGATGAATCCGCTAAATATCGTCTTAAGTCATTTCTATTAAACTAATCATACTTTTTATATTTTTAACGTTAAGTTCACATTATTTTACATCTAAAACACGTGTTTACAATACATTTGGGTGAATACAAAAAATAGAAAAAAAATTTGGGAAAAAATTGGGTAAAAAATGGTGATTATTCCGCTAAATATCGTTTAAAGTCATTTGTATTGAACTAATCATACTTTTTATATTTTTATCGTTAAGTTCACATTATTTTACATCTAAAACACGTCTTTACAATACATTTGGGTGAATATAAAAGGTCGTAAAAAAATTTTAAAATACAGGAGATGAATCCGCTAAATATCGTCTTAAGTCATTTCTATTAAACTAATCATACTTTTTATATTTTTAACGTTAAGTTCACATTATTTTACATCTAAAACACGTGTTTACAATACATTTGGGTGAATACAAAAAATAGAAAAAAAATTTGGGAAAAAATTGGGTAAAAAATGGTGATAATTCCGCTAAATATCGTTTAAAGTCATTTGTATTGAACTAATCATACTTTTTATATTTTTATCGTTAAGTTCACATTATTTTACATCTAAAACACGTATTTACAATACATTTGGGTGAATACAAAAAATAGATAAAAAATTTGGGAAAAAATTTGGTAAAAAATGGTGATAATTCCGCTAAATATCGTTTAAAGTCATTTGTATTGAACTAATCATACTTTTTATATTTTTATCGTTAAGTTCACATTATTTTACATCTTAAACACGTATTTACAATACATTTGGGTGAATACAAAAAATAGAAAAAAAATTTGGGAAAAAATTGGGTAAAAAATGATGATAATTCCGCTAAATATCGTTTAAAGTCATTTGTATTGAACTAATCATACTTTTTATATTTTTATCGTTAAGTTCACATTATTTTACATCTAAAACACGTCTTTACAATACATTTGGGTGAATATAAAAGGTCGTAAAAAAATTTTGAAATACAGGTGATGAATCCGCTAAATATCGTCTTAAGTCATTTCTATTAAACTAATCATACTTTTTTATATTTTTAACGTTAAGTTCACATTATTTTACATCTAAAAAACGAGTTTACAATACATTTGGGTGAATACAAAAAATAGAAAAAAAATTTGGTAAAAAATGGTGATAATTCCGCTAAATATCGTTTAAAGTCATTTGTATTGAACTAATCAAACTTTTTATATTTTTATCGTTAAGTTCACATTATTTTACATCTAAAACACGTATTTACAATACAATTCGGTGAATACAAAAAATAGAAAAAAAATTTGGGAAAAAATTGGGTAAAAAATGGTGATAATTCCGCTAAATATCGTTTAAAGTCATTTGTATTGAACTAATCATACTTTTTATATTTTTATCGTTAAGTTCACATTATTTTACATCTAAAACACGTCTTTACAATACATTTGGGTGAATATAAAAGGTCGTAAAAAAATTTTGAAATACAGGTGATGAATCCGCTAAATATCGTCTTAAGTCATTTCTATTAAACTAATAATACTTTTTATATTTTTAACGTTAAGTTCACATTATTTTACATCTAAAAAACGTGTTTACAATACATTTGGGTGAATACAAAAAATAGAAAAAAAATTTGGTAAAAAATGGTGATAATTCCGCTAAATATCGTTTAAAGTCATTTGTATTGAACTAATCATACTTTTTATATTTTTATCGTTAAGTTCACATTATTTTACATCTAAAACACGTATTTACAATACATTTGGGTGAATATAAAAGGTCGTAAAAAAATTTTGAAATACAGGTGATGAATCCGCTAAATATCGTCTTAAGTCATTTCTATTAAACTAATCATACTTTTTATATTTTTAACGTTAAGTTCACATTATTTTACATCTAAAACACGTATTTACAATACATTTGGGTGAATACAAAAAATAGATAAAAAATTTGGGAAAAAATTTGGTAAAAAATGGTGATAATTCCGCTAAATAACGTTTAAAGTCATTTGTATTGAACTAATCAAACTTTTTATATTTTTATCGTTAAGTTCACATTATTTTACATCTAAAACACGTATTTACAATACAATTCGGTGAATACAAAAAATAGAAAAAAAATTTGGGAAAAAATTGGGTAAAAAATGGTGATAATTCCGCTAAATATCGTTTAAAGTCATTTGTATTGAACTAATCATACTTTTTATATTTTTATCGTTAAGTTCACATTATTTTACATCTAAAACACGTCTTTACAATACATTTGGGTGAATATAAAAGGTCGTAAAAAAATTTTGAAATACAGGTGATGAATCCGCTAAATATCGTCTTAAGTCATTTCTATTAAACTAATAATACTTTTTTTATTTTTAACGTTAAGTTCACATTATTTTACATCTAAAAAACGTGTTTACAATACATTTGGGTGAATACAAAAAATAGAAAAAAAATTTGGTAAAAAATGGTGATAATTCCGCTAAATATCGTTTAAAGTCATTTGTATTGAACTAATCATACTTTTTATATTTTTATCGTTAAGTTCACATAATTTTACATCTAAAACACGTATTTACAATACATTTGGGTGAATACAAAAAATAGAAAAAAAATTTGGGAAAAAATTGGGTAAAAAATGGTGATAATTCCGCTAAATATCGTTTAAAGTCATTTGTATTGAACTAATCATACTTTTTATATTTTTATCGTTAAGTTCACATTATTTTACATCTAAAACACGTCTTTACAATACATTTGGGTGAATATAAAAGGTCGTAAAAAAATTTTGAAATACAGGTGATGAATCCGCTAAATATCGTCTTAAGTCATTTCTATTAAACTAATCATACTTTTTATATTTTTAACGTTAATTCCACATTATTTTACATCTAAAACACGTATTTACAATACATTTGGGTGAATACAACAAATAGAAAAAAAATTTGGGAAAAAATTGGGTAAAAAATGGTGATAATTCCGCTAAATATCGTTTAAAGTCATTTGTATTGAACTAATCATACTTTTTATATTTTTATCGTTAAGTTCACATAATTTTACATCTAAAACACGTCTTTACAATACATTTGGGTGAATATAAAAGGTCGTAAAAAAATTTTGAAATACAGGTGATGAATCCGCTAAATATCGTCTTAAGTCATTTCTATTAAACTAATCATACTTTTTATATTTTTAACGTTAAGTTCACATTATTTTACATCTAAAACACGTGTTTACAATACATTTGGGTGAATACAAAAAATAGAAAAAAAATTTGTTAAAAAATGGTGATAATTCCACTAAATATCGTTTAAAGTCATTTGTATTGAACTAATCATACTTTTTATATTTTTATCGTTAAGTTCACATTATTTTACATCTAAAACACGTATTTACAATACATTTGGGTGAATACAAAAAATAGAAAAAAAATTTGGGAAAAAATTTGGTAAAAAATGGTGATAATTCCGCTAAATATCGTTTAAAGTCATTTGTATTGAACTAATCATACTTAATATATTTTTATCGATAAGTTCACATTATTTTACATCTAAAACACGTGTTTACAATACATTTGGGTGAATACAAAAAATAGAAAAAAAATTTGGGAAAAAATTGTGATAATTCCGCTAAATATCGTTTAAAGTCATTTGTATTGAACTAATCATACTTTTTATATTTTTATCGTTAAGTTCACATTATTTTACATCTAAAACACGTATTTACAATACATTTGGGTGAATACAAAAAATAGAAAAAAAATTTGGGAAAAAATTTGGTAAAAAATGGTGATAATTCCGCTAAATATCGTTTAAAGTCATTTGTATTGAACTAATCATACTTTTTATATTTTTATCGTTAAGTTCACATTATTTTACATCTAAAACACGTCTTTACAATACATTTGGGTGAATATAAAAGGTCGTAAAAAAATTTTAAAATACAGGTGATGAATCCGCTAAATATCGTCTTAAGTCATTTCTATTAAACTAATCATACTTTTTATATTTTTAACGTTAAGTTCACATTATTTTACATCTAAAACACGTGTTTACAATACATTTGGGTGAATACAAAAAATAGAAAAAAAATTTGGGAAAAAATTGGGTAAAAAATGGTGATTATTCCGCTAAATATCGTTTAAAGTCATTTGTATTGAACTAATCATAATTTTTATATTTTTATCGTTAAGTTCACATTATTTTACATCTAAAACACGTCTTTACAATACATTTGGGTGAATATAAAAGGTCGTAAAAAAATTTTAAAATACAGGAGATGAATCCGCTAAATATCGTCTTAAGTCATTTCTATTAAACTAATCATACTTTTTATATTTTTAACGTTAAGTTCACATTATTTTACATCTAAAACACATGTTTACAATACATTTGGGTGAATACAAAAAATAGAAAAAAAATTTGGGAAAAAATTGGGTAAAAAATGGTGATAATTCCGCTAAATATCGTTTAAAGTCATTTGTATTGAACTAATCATACTTTTTATATTTTTATCGTTAAGTTCACATTATTTTACATCTAAAACACGTATTTACAATACATTTGGGTGAATACAAAAAATAGATAAAAAATTTGGGAAAAAATTTGGTAAAAAATGGTGATAATTCCGCTAAATATCGTTTAAAGTCATTTGTATTGAACTAATCATACTTTTTATATTTTTATCGTTAAGTTCACATTATTTTACATCTTAAACACGTATTTACAATACATTTGGGTGAATACAAAAAATAGATAAAAAATTTGGGAAAAAATTTGGTAAAAAATGGTGATAATTCCGCTAAATATCGTTTAAAGTCATTTGTATTGAACTAATCATACTTAATATATTTTTATCGATAAGTTCACATTATTTTACATCTAAAACACGTGTTTACAATACATTTGGGTGAATACAAAAAATAGAAAAAAAATTTGGGAAAAAATTGTGATAATTCCGCTAAATATCGTTTAAAGTCATTTGTATTGAACTAATCATACTTTTTATATTTTTATCGTTAAGTTCACATTATTTTACATCTAAAACACGTATTTACAATACATTTGGGTGAATACAAAAAATAGAAAAAAAATTTGGGAAAAAATTTGGTAAAAAATGGTGATAATTCCGCTAAATATCGTTTAAAGTCATTTGTATTGAACTAATCATACTTTTTATATTTTTATCGTTAAGTTCACATTATTTTACATCTAAAACACGTCTTTACAATACATTTGGGTGAATATAAAAGGTCGTAAAAAAATTTTAAAATACAGGTGATGAATCCGCTAAATATCGTCTTAAGTCATTTCTATTAAACTAATCATACTTTTTATATTTTTAACGTTAAGTTCACATTATTTTACATCTAAAACACGTGTTTACAATACATTTGGGTGAATACAAAAAATAGAAAAAAAATTTGGGAAAAAATTGGGTAAAAAATGGTGATTATTCCGCTAAATATCGTTTAAAGTCATTTGTATTGAACTAATCATAATTTTTATATTTTTATCGTTAAGTTCACATTATTTTACATCTAAAACACGTCTTTACAATACATTTGGGTGAATATAAAAGGTCGTAAAAAAATTTTAAAATACAGGAGATGAATCCGCTAAATATCGTCTTAAGTCATTTCTATTAAACTAATCATACTTTTTATATTTTTAACGTTAAGTTCACATTATTTTACATCTAAAACACATGTTTACAATACATTTGGGTGAATACAAAAAATAGAAAAAAAATTTGGGAAAAAATTGGGTAAAAAATGGTGATAATTCCGCTAAATATCGTTTAAAGTCATTTGTATTGAACTAATCATACTTTTTATATTTTTATCGTTAAGTTCACATTATTTTACATCTAAAACACGTATTTACAATACATTTGGGTGAATACAAAAAATAGATAAAAAATTTGGGAAAAAATTTGGTAAAAAATGGTGATAATTCCGCTAAATATCGTTTAAAGTCATTTGTATTGAACTAATCATACTTTTTATATTTTTATCGTTAAGTTCACATTATTTTACATCTTAAACACGTATTTACAATACATTTGGGTGAATACAAAAAATAGAAAAAAAATTTGGGAAAAAATTGGGTAAAAAATGATGATAATTCCGCTAAATATCGTTTAAAGTCATTTGTATTGAACTAATCATACTTTTTATATTTTTATCGTTAAGTTCACATTATTTTACATCTAAAACACGTCTTAACAATACATTTGGGTGAATATAAAAGGTCGTAAAAAAATTTTGAAATACAGGTGATGAATCCGCTAAATATCGTCTTAAGTCATTTCTATTAAACTAATCATACTTTTTATATTTTTAACGTTAAGTTCACATTATTTTACATCTAAAACACGTGTTTACAATACATTTGGGTGAATACAAAAAATAGAAAAAAATTTGGTAAAAAATGGTGATAATTCCGCTAAATATCGTTTAAAGTCATTTGTATTGAACTAATCATACTTTTTATATTTTTATCGTTAAGTTCACATTATTTTACATCTAAAACACGTATTTAAAATACATTTGGGTGAATACAAAAAATAGAAAAAAAATTTGGGAAAAAATTTGGGAAAAAATTTGGTAAAAAATGGTGATAATTCCGCTAAATATCGTTTAAAGTCATTTGTATTGAACTAATCATACTTTTTATATTTTTATCGTTAAGTTCACATTATTTTACATCTAAAACACGTATTTACAATACATTTGGGTGAATATAAAAGGTCGTAAAAAAATTTTGAAATACAGGTGATGAATCCGCTAAATATCGTCTTAAGTCATTTCTATTAAACTAATCATACTTTTTATATTTTTAACGTTAAGTTCACATTATTTTACATCTAAAACACGTATTTACAATACATTTGGGTGAATATAAAAGGTCGTAAAAAAATTTTGAAATACAGGTGATGAATCCGCTAAATATCGTCTTAAGTCATTTCTATTAAACTAATCATACTTTTTATATTTTTAACGTTAAGTTCACATTATTTTACATCTAAAACACGTGTTTACAATACATTTGGGTGAATACAAAAAATAGAAAAAAAATTTGGTAAAAAATGGTGATAATTCCGCTAAATATCGTTTAAAGTCATTTGTATTGAACTAATCATACTTTTTATATTTTTATCGTTAAGTTCACATTATTTTACATCTAAAACACGTATTTACAATACATTTGGGTGAATACAAAAAATAGAAAAAAAATTTGGGAAAAAATTGGGTAAAAAATGGTGATAATTCCGCTAAATATCGTTTAAAGTCATTTGTATTGAACTAATCATACTTTTTATATTTTTATCGTTAAGTTCACATTATTTTACATCTAAAACACGTCTTTACAATACATTTGGGTGAATTTAAAAGGTCGTAAAAAAATTTTGAAATACAGGTGATGAATCCGCTAAATATCGTCTTAAGTCATTTCTATTAAACTAATCATACTTTTTATATTTTTAACGTTAATTTCACATTATTTTACATCTAAAACACGTATTTACAATACATTTGGGTGAATACAACAAATAGAAAAAAAATTTGGGAAAAAATTGGGTAAAAAATGGTGATAATTCCGCTAAATATCGTTTAAAGTCATTTGTATTGAACTAATCATACTTTTTATATTTTTATCGTTAAGTTCACATAATTTTACATCTAAAACACGTCTTTACAATACATTTGGGTGAATATAAAAGGTCGTAAAAAAATTTTGAAATACAGGTGATGAATCCGCTAAATATCGTCTTAAGTCATTTCTATTAAACTAATCATACTTTTTATATTTTTAACGTTAAGTTCACATTATTTTACATCTAAAACACGTGTTTACAATACATTTGGGTGAATACAAAAAATAGAAAAAAAATTTGTTAAAAAATGGTGATAATTCCACTAAATATCGTTTAAAGTCATTTGTATTGAACTAATCATACTTTTTATATTTTTATCGTTAAGTTCACATTATTTTACATCTAAAACACGTATTTACAATACATTTGGGTGAATACAAAAAATAGAAAAAAAATTTGGGAAAAAATTTGGTAAAAAATGGTGATAATTCCGCTAAATATCGTTTAAAGTCATTTGTATTGAACTAATCATACTTAATATATTTTTATCGATAAGTTCACATTATTTTACATCTAAAACACGTGTTTACAATACATTTGGGTGAATACAAAAAATAGAAAAAAAATTTGTTAAAAAATGGTGATAATTCCGCTAAATATCGTTTAAAGTCATTTGTATTGAACTAATCATACTTTTTATATTTTTATCGTTAAGTTCACATTATTTTACATCTAAAACACGTCTTTACAATACATTTGGGTGAATTTAAAAGGTCGTAAAAAAATTTTGAAATACAGGTGATGAATCCGCTAAATATCGTCTTAAGTCATTTCTATTAAACTAATCATACTTTTTATATTTTTAACGTTAATTTCACATTATTTTACATCTAAAACACGTATTTACAATACATTTGGGTGAATACAACAAATAGAAAAAAAATTTGGGAAAAAATTGGGTAAAAAATGGTGATAATTCCGCTAAATATCGTTTAAAGTCATTTGTATTGAACTAATCATACTTTTTATATTTTTATCGTTAAGTTCACATAATTTTACATCTAAAACACGTCTTTACAATACATTTGGGTGAATATAAAAGGTCGTAAAAAAATTTTGAAATACAGGTGATGAATCCGCTAAATATCGTCTTAAGTCATTTCTATTAAACTAATCATACTTTTTATATTTTTAACGTTAAGTTCACATTATTTTACATCTAAAACACGTGTTTACAATACATTTGGGTGAATACAAAAAATAGAAAAAAAATTTGTTAAAAAATGGTGATAATTCCACTAAATATCGTTTAAAGTCATTTGTATTGAACTAATCATACTTTTTATATTTTTATCGTTAAGTTCACATTATTTTACATCTAAAACACGTATTTACAATACATTTGGGTGAATACAAAAAATAGAAAAAAAATTTGGGAAAAAATTTGGTAAAAAATGGTGATAATTCCGCTAAATATCGTTTAAAGTCATTTGTATTGAACTAATCATACTTAATATATTTTTATCGATAAGTTCACATTATTTTACATCTAAAACACGTGTTTACAATACATTTGGGTGAATACAAAAAATAGAAAAAAAATTTGTTAAAAAATGGTGATAATTCCGCTAAATATCGTTTAAAGTCATTTGTATTGAACTAATCATACTTTTTATATTTTTATCGTTAAGTTCCCATTATTTTACATCTAAAACACGTATTTACAATACATTTGGGTGAATACAAAAAATAGAAAAAAAATTTGGGAAAAAATTTGGTAAAAAATGGTGATAATTCCGCTAAATATCGTTTAAAGTCATTTGTATTGAACTAATCATACTTTTTATATTTTTATCGTTAAGTTCACATTATTTTACATCTTAAACACGTATTTACAATACATTTGGGTGAATACAAAAAATAGAAAAAAAATTTGGGAAAAAATTGGGTAAAAAATGATGATAATTCCGCTAAATATCGTTTAAAGTCATTTGTATTGAACTAATCATACTTTTTATATTTTTATCGTTAAGTTCACATTATTTTACATCTAAAACACGTCTTAACAATACATTTGGGTGAATATAAAAGGTCGTAAAAAAATTTTGAAATACAGGTGATGAATCCGCTAAATATCGTCTTAAGTCATTTCTATTAAACTAATCATACTTTTTATATTTTTAACGTTAAGTTCACATTATTTTACATCTAAAACACGTGTTTACAATACATTTGGGTGAATACAAAAAATAGAAAAAAATTTGGTAAAAAATGGTGATAATTCCGCTAAATATCGTTTAAAGTCATTTGTATTGAACTAATCATACTTTTTATATTTTTATCGTTAAGTTCACATTATTTTACATCTAAAACACGTATTTAAAATACATTTGGGTGAATACAAAAAATAGAAAAAAAATTTGGGAAAAAATTTGGTAAAAAATGGTGATAATTCCGCTAAATATCGTTTAAAGTCATTTGTATTGAACTAATCATACTTTTTATATTTTTATCGTTAAGTTCACATTATTTTACATCTAAAACACGTATTTACAATACATTTGGGTGAATATAAAAGGTCGTAAAAAAATTTTGAAATACAGGTGATGAATCCGCTAAATATCGTCTTAAGTCATTTCTATTAAACTAATGATACTTTTTATATTTTTAACGTTAAGTTCACATTATTTTACATCTAAAACACGTATTTACAATACATTTGGGTGAATATAAAAGGTCGTAAAAAAATTTTGAAATACAGGTGATGAATCCGCTAAATATCGTCTTAAGTCATTTCTATTAAACTAATCATACTTTTTATATTTTTAACGTTAAGTTCACATTATTTTACATCTAAAACACGTGTTTACAATACATTTGGGTGAATACAAAAAATAGAAAAAAAATTTGGTAAAAAATGGTGATAATTCCGCTAAATATCGTTTAAAGTCATTTGTATTGAACTAATCATACTTTTTATATTTTTATCGTTAAGTTCACATTATTTTACATCTAAAACACGTATTTACAATACATTTGGGTGAATACAAAAAATAGAAAAAAAATTTGGGAAAAAATTGGGTAAAAAATGGTGATAATTCCGCTAAATATCGTTTAAAGTCATTTGTATTGAACTAATCATACTTTTTATATTTTTATCGTTAAGTTCACATTATTTTACATCTAAAACACGTCTTTACAATACATTTGGGTGAATATAAAAGGTCGTAAAAAAATTTTGAAATACAGGTGATGAATCCGCTAAATATCGTCTTAAGTCATTTCTATTAAACTAATCATACTTTTTATATTTTTAACGTTAATTTCACATTATTTTACATCTAAAACACGTATTTACAATACATTTGGGTGAATACAACAAATAGAAAAAAAATTTGGGAAAAAATTGGGTAAAAAATGGTGATAATTCCGCTAAATATCGTTTAAAGTCATTTGTATTGAACTAATCATACTTTTTATATTTTTATCGTTAAGTTCACATAATTTTACATCTAAAACACGTCTTTACAATACATTTGGGTGAATATAAAAGGTCGTAAAAAAATTTTGAAATACAGGTGATGAATCCGCTAAATATCGTCTTAAGTCATTTCTATTAAACTAATCATACTTTTTATATTTTTAACGTTAAGTTCACATTATTTTACATCTAAAACACGTGTTTACAATACATTTGGGTGAATACAAAAAATAGAAAAAAAATTTGTTAAAAAATGGTGATAATTCCACTAAATATCGTTTAAAGTCATTTGTATTGAACTAATCATACTTTTTATATTTTTATCGTTAAGTTCACATTATTTTACATCTAAAACACGTATTTACAATACATTTGGGTGAATACAAAAAATAGAAAAAAAATTTGGGAAAAAATTTGGTAAAAAATGGTGATAATTCCGCTAAATATCGTTTAAAGTCATTTGTATTGAACTAATCATACTTAATATATTTTTATCGATAAGTTCACATTATTTTACATCTAAAACACGTGTTTACAATACATTTGGGTGAATACAAAAAATAGAAAAAAAATTTGTTAAAAAATGGTGATAATTCCGCTAAATATCGTTTAAAGTCATTTGTATTGAACTAATCATACTTTTTATATTTTTATCGTTAAGTTCACATTATTTTACATCTAAAACACGTATTTACAATACATTTGGGTGAATACAAAAAATAGAAAAAAAATTTGGGAAAAAATTTGGTAAAAAATGGTGATAATTCCGCTAAATATCGTTTAAAGTCATTTGTATTGAACTAATCATACTTTTTATATTTTTATCGTTAAGTTCACATTATTTTACATCTAAAACACGTATTTACAATACATTTGGGTGAATACAAAAAATAGATAAAAAATTTGGGAAAAAATTTGGTAAAAAATGGTGATAATTCCGCTAAATATCGTTTAAAGTCATTTGTATTGAACTAATCATACTTTTTATATTTTTATCGTTAAGTTCACATTATTTTACATCTTAAACACGTATTTACAATACATTTGGGTGAATACAAAAAATAGAAAAAAAATTTGGGAAAAAATTGGGTAAAAAATGATGATAATTCCGCTAAATATCGTTTAAAGTCATTTGTATTGAACTAATCATACTTTTTATATTTTTATCGTTAAGTTCACATTATTTTACATCTAAAACACGTCTTAACAATACATTTGGGTGAATATAAAAGGTCGTAAAAAAATTTTGAAATACAGGTGATGAATCCGCTAAATATCGTCTTAAGTCATTTCTATTAAACTAATCATACTTTTTATATTTTTAACGTTAAGTTCACATTATTTTACATCTAAAACACGTGTTTACAATACATTTGGGTGAATACAAAAAATAGAAAAAAATTTGGTAAAAAATGGTGATAATTCCGCTAAATATCGTTTAAAGTCATTTGTATTGAACTAATCATACTTTTTATATTTTTATCGTTAAGTTCACATTATTTTACATCTAAAACACGTATTTAAAATACATTTGGGTGAATACAAAAAATAGAAAAAAAATTTGGGAAAAAATTTGGTAAAAAATGGTGATAATTCCGCTAAATATCGTTTAAAGTCATTTGTATTGAACTAATCATACTTTTTATATTTTTATCGTTAAGTTCACATTATTTTACATCTAAAACACGTATTTACAATACATTTGGGTGAATACAAAAAATAGAAAAAAAATTTGTTAAAAAATGGTGATAATTCCGCTAAATATCGTTTAAAGTCATTTGTATTGAACTAATCATACTTTTTATATTTTTATCGTTAAGTTCACATTATTTTACATCTAAAACACGTCTTTACAATACATTTGGGTGAATTTAAAAGGTCGTAAAAAAATTTTGAAATACAGGTGATGAATCCGCTAAATATCGTCTTAAGTCATTTCTATTAAACTAATCATACTTTTTATATTTTTAACGTTAATTTCACATTATTTTACATCTAAAACACGTATTTACAATACATTTGGGTGAATACAACAAATAGAAAAAAAATTTGGGAAAAAATTGGGTAAAAAATGGTGATAATTCCGCTAAATATCGTTTAAAGTCATTTGTATTGAACTAATCATACTTTTTATATTTTTATCGTTAAGTTCACATAATTTTACATCTAAAACACGTCTTTACAATACATTTGGGTGAATATAAAAGGTCGTAAAAAAATTTTGAAATACAGGTGATGAATCCGCTAAATATCGTCTTAAGTCATTTCTATTAAACTAATCATACTTTTTATATTTTTAACGTTAAGTTCACATTATTTTACATCTAAAACACGTGTTTACAATACATTTGGGTGAATACAAAAAATAGAAAAAAAATTTGTTAAAAAATGGTGATAATTCCACTAAATATCGTTTAAAGTCATTTGTATTGAACTAATCATACTTTTTATATTTTTATCGTTAAGTTCACATTATTTTACATCTAAAACACGTATTTACAATACATTTGGGTGAATACAAAAAATAGAAAAAAAATTTGGGAAAAAATTTGGTAAAAAATGGTGATAATTCCGCTAAATATCGTTTAAAGTCATTTGTATTGAACTAATCATACTTAATATATTTTTATCGATAAGTTCACATTATTTTACATCTAAAACACGTGTTTACAATACATTTGGGTGAATACAAAAAATAGAAAAAAAATTTGTTAAAAAATGGTGATAATTCCGCTAAATATCGTTTAAAGTCATTTGTATTGAACTAATCATACTTTTTATATTTTTATCGTTAAGTTCCCATTATTTTACATCTAAAACACGTATTTACAATACATTTGGGTGAATACAAAAAATAGAAAAAAAATTTGGGAAAAAATTTGGTAAAAAATGGTGATAATTCCGCTAAATATCGTTTAAAGTCATTTGTATTGAACTAATCATACTTTTTATATTTTTATCGTTAAGTTCACATTATTTTACATCTTAAACACGTATTTACAATACATTTGGGTGAATACAAAAAATAGAAAAAAAATTTGGGAAAAAATTGGGTAAAAAATGATGATAATTCCGCTAAATATCGTTTAAAGTCATTTGTATTGAACTAATCATACTTTTTATATTTTTATCGTTAAGTTCACATTATTTTACATCTAAAACACGTCTTAACAATACATTTGGGTGAATATAAAAGGTCGTAAAAAAATTTTGAAATACAGGTGATGAATCCGCTAAATATCGTCTTAAGTCATTTCTATTAAACTAATCATACTTTTTATATTTTTAACGTTAAGTTCACATTATTTTACATCTAAAACACGTGTTTACAATACATTTGGGTGAATACAAAAAATAGAAAAAAATTTGGTAAAAAATGGTGATAATTCCGCTAAATATCGTTTAAAGTCATTTGTATTGAACTAATCATACTTTTTATATTTTTATCGTTAAGTTCACATTATTTTACATCTAAAACACGTATTTAAAATACATTTGGGTGAATACAAAAAATAGAAAAAAAATTTGGGAAAAAATTTGGTAAAAAATGGTGATAATTCCGCTAAATATCGTTTAAAGTCATTTGTATTGAACTAATCATACTTTTTATATTTTTATCGTTAAGTTCACATTATTTTACATCTAAAACACGTATTTACAATACATTTGGGTGAATATAAAAGGTCGTAAAAAAATTTTGAAATACAGGTGATGAATCCGCTAAATATCGTCTTAAGTCATTTCTATTAAACTAATCATACTTTTTATATTTTTAACGTTAAGTTCACATTATTTTACATCTAAAACACGTATTTACAATACATTTGGGTGAATATAAAAGGTCGTAAAAAAATTTTGAAATACAGGTGATGAATCCGCTAAATATCGTCTTAAGTCATTTCTATTAAACTAATCATACTTTTTATATTTTTAACGTTAAGTTCACATTATTTTACATCTAAAACACGTGTTTACAATACATTTGGGTGAATACAAAAAATAGAAAAAAAATTTGGTAAAAAATGGTGATAATTCCGCTAAATATCGTTTAAAGTCATTTGTATTGAACTAATCATACTTTTTATATTTTTATCGTTAAGTTCACATTATTTTACATCTAAAACACGTATTTACAATACATTTGGGTGAATACAAAAAATAGAAAAAAAATTTGGGAAAAAATTGGGTAAAAAATGGTGATAATTCCGCTAAATATCGTTTAAAGTCATTTGTATTGAACTAATCATACTTTTTATATTTTTATCGTTAAGTTCACATTATTTTACATCTAAAACACGTCTTTACAATACATTTGGGTGAATATAAAAGGTCGTAAAAAAATTTTGAAATACAGGTGATGAATCCGCTAAATATCGTCTTAAGTCATTTCTATTAAACTAATCATACTTTTTATATTTTTAACGTTAATTTCACATTATTTTACATCTAAAACACGTATTTACAATACATTTGGGTGAATACAACAAATAGAAAAAAAATTTGGGAAAAAATTGGGTAAAAAATGGTGATAATTCCGCTAAATATCGTTTAAAGTCATTTGTATTGAACTAATCATACTTTTTATATTTTTATCGTTAAGTTCACATAATTTTACATCTAAAACACGTCTTTACAATACATTTGGGTGAATATAAAAGGTCGTAAAAAAATTTTGAAATACAGGTGATGAATCCGCTAAATATCGTCTTAAGTCATTTCTATTAAACTAATCATACTTTTTATATTTTTAACGTTAAGTTCACATTATTTTACATCTAAAACACGTGTTTACAATACATTTGGGTGAATACAAAAAATAGAAAAAAAATTTGTTAAAAAATGGTGATAATTCCACTAAATATCGTTTAAAGTCATTTGTATTGAACTAATCATACTTTTTATATTTTTATCGTTAAGTTCACATTATTTTACATCTAAAACACGTATTTACAATACATTTGGGTGAATACAAAAAATAGAAAAAAAATTTGGGAAAAAATTTGGTAAAAAATTGTGATAATTCCGCTAAATATCGTTTAAAGTCATTTGTATTGAACTAATCATACTTAATATATTTTTATCGATAAGTTCACATTATTTTACATCTAAAACACGTGTTTACAATACATTTGGGTGAATACAAAAAATAGAAAAAAAATTTGTTAAAAAATGGTGATAATTCCGCTAAATATCGTTTAAAGTCATTTGTATTGAACTAATCATACTTTTTATATTTTTATCGTTAAGTTCACATTATTTTACATCTAAAACACGTATTTACAATACATTTGGGTGAATACAAAAAATAGAAAAAAAATTTGGGAAAAAATTTGGTAAAAAATGGTGATAATTCCGCTAAATATCGTTTAAAGTCATTTGTATTGAACTAATCATACTTTTTATATTTTTATCGTTAAGTTCACATTATTTTACATCTAAAACACGTATTTACAATACATTTGGGTGAATACAAAAAATAGATAAAAAATTTGGGAAAAAATTTGGTAAAAAATGGTGATAATTCCGCTAAATATCGTTTAAAGTCATTTGTATTGAACTAATCATACTTTTTATATTTTTATCGTTAAGTTCACATTATTTTACATCTTAAACACGTATTTACAATACATTTGGGTGAATACAAAAAATAGAAAAAAAATTTGGGAAAAAATTGGGTAAAAAATGATGATAATTCCGCTAAATATCGTTTAAAGTCATTTGTATTGAACTAATCATACTTTTTATATTTTTATCGTTAAGTTCACATTATTTTACATCTAAAACACGTCTTAACAATACATTTGGGTGAATATAAAAGGTCGTAAAAAAATTTTGAAATACAGGTGATGAATCCGCTAAATATCGTCTTAAGTCATTTCTATTAAACTAATCATACTTTTTATATTTTTAACGTTAAGTTCACATTATTTTACATCTAAAACACGTGTTTACAATACATTTGGGTGAATACAAAAAATAGAAAAAAATTTGGTAAAAAATGGTGATAATTCCGCTAAATATCGTTTAAAGTCATTTGTATTGAACTAATCATACTTTTTATATTTTTATCGTTAAGTTCACATTATTTTACATCTAAAACACGTATTTAAAATACATTTGGGTGAATACAAAAAATAGAAAAAAAATTTGGGAAAAAATTTGGTAAAAAATGGTGATAATTCCGCTAAATATCGTTTAAAGTCATTTGTATTGAACTAATCATACTTTTTATATTTTTATCGTTAAGTTCACATTATTTTACATCTAAAACACGTATTTACAATACATTTGGGTGAATATAAAAGGTCGTAAAAAAATTTTGAAATACAGGTGATGAATCCGCTAAATATCGTCTTAAGTCATTTCTATTAAACTAATCATACTTTTTATATTTTTAACGTTAAGTTCACATTATTTTACATCTAAAACACGTATTTACAATACATTTGGGTGAATATAAAAGGTCGTAAAAAAATTTTGAAATACAGGTGATGAATCCGCTAAATATCGTCTTAAGTCATTTCTATTAAACTAATCATACTTTTTATATTTTTAACGTTAAGTTCACATTATTTTACATCTAAAACACGTCTTTACAATACATTTGGGTGAATATAAAAGGTCGTAAAAAAATTTTGAAATACAGGTGATGAATCCGCTAAATATCGTCTTAAGTCATTTCTATTAAACTAATCATACTTTTTATATTTTTAACGTTAAGTTCACATTATTTTACATCTAAAACACGTGTTTACAATACATTTGGGTGAATACAAAAAATAGAAAAAAAATTTGTTAAAAAATGGTGATAATTCCACTAAATATCGTTTAAAGTCATTTGTATTGAACTAATCATACTTTTTATATTTTTATCGTTAAGTTCACATTATTTTACATCTAAAACACGTCTTTACAATACATTTGGGTGAATATAAAAGGTCGTAAAAAAATTTTGAAATACAGGTGATGAATCCGCTAAATATCGTCTTAAGTCATTTCTATTAAACTAATCATACTTTTTATATTTTTAACGTTAATTTCACATTATTTTACATCTAAAACACGTATTTACAATACATTTGGGTGAATACAACAAATAGAAAAAAAATTTGGGAAAAAATTGGGTAAAAAATGGTGATAATTCCGCTAAATATCGTTTAAAGTCATTTGTATTGAACTAATCATACTTTTTATATTTTTATCGTTAAGTTCACATAATTTTACATCTAAAACACGTCTTTACAATACATTTGGGTGAATATAAAAGGTCGTAAAAAAATTTTGAAATACAGGTGATGAATCCGCTAAATATCGTCTTAAGTCATTTCTATTAAACTAATCATACTTTTTATATTTTTAACGTTAAGTTCACATTATTTTACATCTAAAACACGTGTTTACAATACATTTGGGTGAATACAAAAAATAGAAAAAAAATTTGTTAAAAAATGGTGATAATTCCACTAAATATCGTTTAAAGTCATTTGTATTGAACTAATCATACTTTTTATATTTTTATCGTTAAGTTCACATTATTTTACATCTAAAACACGTATTTACAATACATTTGGGTGAATACAAAAAATAGAAAAAAAATTTGGGAAAAAATTTGGTAAAAAATGGTGATAATTCCGCTAAATATCGTTTAAAGTCATTTGTATTGAACTAATCATACTTAATATATTTTTATCGATAAGTTCACATTATTTTACATCTAAAACACGTGTTTACAATACATTTGGGTGAATACAAAAAATAGAAAAAAAATTTGTTAAAAAATGGTGATAATTCCGCTAAATATCGTTTAAAGTCATTTGTATTGAACTAATCATACTTTTTATATTTTTATCGTTAAGTTCACATTATTTTACATCTAAAACACGTATTTACAATACATTTGGGTGAATACAAAAAATAGAAAAAAAATTTGGGAAAAAATTTGGTAAAAAATGGTGATAATTCCGCTAAATATCGTTTAAAGTCATTTGTATTGAACTAATCATACTTTTTATATTTTTATCGTTAAGTTCACATTATTTTACATCTAAAACACGTATTTACAATACATTTGGGTGAATACAAAAAATAGATAAAAAATTTGGGAAAAAATTTGGTAAAAAATGGTGATAATTCCGCTAAATATCGTTTAAAGTCATTTGTATTGAACTAATCATACTTTTTATATTTTTATCGTTAAGTTCACATTATTTTACATCTTAAACACGTATTTACAATACATTTGGGTGAATACAAAAAATAGAAAAAAAATTTGGGAAAAAATTGGGTAAAAAATGATGATAATTCCGCTAAATATCGTTTAAAGTCATTTGTATTGAACTAATCATACTTTTTATATTTTTATCGTTAAGTTCACATTATTTTACATCTAAAACACGTCTTAACAATACATTTGGGTGAATATAAAAGGTCGTAAAAAAATTTTGAAATACAGGTGATGAATCCGCTAAATATCGTCTTAAGTCATTTCTATTAAACTAATCATACTTTTTATATTTTTAACGTTAAGTTCACATTATTTTACATCTAAAACACGTGTTTACAATACATTTGGGTGAATACAAAAAATAGAAAAAAATTTGGTAAAAAATGGTGATAATTCCGCTAAATATCGTTTAAAGTCATTTGTATTGAACTAATCATACTTTTTATATTTTTATCGTTAAGTTCACATTATTTTACATCTAAAACACGTATTTAAAATACATTTGGGTGAATACAAAAAATAGAAAAAAAATTTGGGAAAAAATTTGGTAAAAAATGGTGATAATTCCGCTAAATATCGTTTAAAGTCATTTGTATTGAACTAATCATACTTTTTATATTTTTATCGTTAAGTTCACATTATTTTACATCTAAAACACGTATTTACAATACATTTGGGTGAATATAAAAGGTCGTAAAAAAATTTTGAAATACAGGTGATGAATCCGCTAAATATCGTCTTAAGTCATTTCTATTAAACTAATCATACTTTTTATATTTTTAACGTTAAGTTCACATTATTTTACATCTAAAACACGTATTTACAATACATTTGGGTGAATATAAAAGGTCGTAAAAAAATTTTGAAATACAGGTGATGAATCCGCTAAATATCGTCTTAAGTCATTTCTATTAAACTAATCATACTTTTTATATTTTTAACGTTAAGTTCACATTATTTTACATCTAAAACACGTGTTTACAATACATTTGGGTGAATACAAAAAATAGAAAAAAAATTTGGTAAAAAATGGTGATAATTCCGCTAAATATCGTTTAAAGTCATTTGTATTGAACTAATCATACTTTTTATATTTTTATCGTTAAGTTCACATTATTTTACATCTAAAACACGTATTTACAATACATTTGGGTGAATACAAAAAATAGAAAAAAAATTTGGGAAAAAATTGGGTAAAAAATGGTGATAATTCCGCTAAATATCGTTTAAAGTCATTTGTATTGAACTAATCATACTTTTTATATTTTTATCGTTAAGTTCACATTATTTTACATCTAAAACACGTCTTTACAATACATTTGGGTGAATATAAAAGGTCGTAAAAAAATTTTGAAATACAGGTGATGAATCCGCTAAATATCGTCTTAAGTCATTTCTATTAAACTAATCATACTTTTTATATTTTTAACGTTAATTTCACATTATTTTACATCTAAAACACGTATTTACAATACATTTGGGTGAATACAACAAATAGAAAAAAAATTTGGGAAAAAATTGGGTAAAAAATGGTGATAATTCCGCTAAATATCGTTTAAAGTCATTTGTATTGAACTAATCATACTTTTTATATTTTTATCGTTAAGTTCACATAATTTTACATCTAAAACACGTCTTTACAATACATTTGGGTGAATATAAAAGGTCGTAAAAAAATTTTGAAATACAGGTGATGAATCCGCTAAATATCGTCTTAAGTCATTTCTATTAAACTAATCATACTTTTTATATTTTTAACGTTAAGTTCACATTATTTTACATCTAAAACACGTGTTTACAATACATTTGGGTGAATACAAAAAATAGAAAAAAAATTTGTTAAAAAATGGTGATAATTCCACTAAATATCGTTTAAAGTCATTTGTATTGAACTAATCATACTTTTTATATTTTTATCGTTAAGTTCACATTATTTTACATCTAAAACACGTATTTACAATACATTTGGGTGAATACAAAAAATAGAAAAAAAATTTGGGAAAAAATTTGGTAAAAAATGGTGATAATTCCGCTAAATATCGTTTAAAGTCATTTGTATTGAACTAATCATACTTAATATATTTTTATCGATAAGTTCACATTATTTTACATCTAAAACACGTGTTTACAATACATTTGGGTGAATACAAAAAATAGAAAAAAAATTTGTTAAAAAATGGTGATAATTCCGCTAAATATCGTTTAAAGTCATTTGTATTGAACTAATCATACTTTTTATATTTTTATCGTTAAGTTCACATTATTTTACATCTAAAACACGTATTTACAATACATTTGGGTGAATACAAAAAATAGAAAAAAAATTTGGGAAAAAATTTGGTAAAAAATGGTGATAATTCCGCTAAATATCGTTTAAAGTCATTTGTATTGAACTAATCATACTTTTTATATTTTTATCGTTAAGTTCACATTATTTTACATCTAAAACACGTATTTACAATACATTTGGGTGAATACAAAAAATAGATAAAAAATTTGGGAAAAAATTTGGTAAAAAATGGTGATAATTCCGCTAAATATCGTTTAAAGTCATTTGTATTGAACTAATCATACTTTTTATATTTTTATCGTTAAGTTCACATTATTTTACATCTTAAACACGTATTTACAATACATTTGGGTGAATACAAAAAATAGAAAAAAAATTTGGGAAAAAATTGGGTAAAAAATGATGATAATTCCGCTAAATATCGTTTAAAGTCATTTGTATTGAACTAATCATACTTTTTATATTTTTATCGTTAAGTTCACATTATTTTACATCTAAAACACGTCTTAACAATACATTTGGGTGAATATAAAAGGTCGTAAAAAAATTTTGAAATACATGTGATGAATCCGCTAAATATCGTCTTAAGTCATTTCTATTAAACTAATCATACTTTTTATATTTTTAACGTTAAGTTCACATTATTTTACATCTAAAACACGTGTTTACAATACATTTGGGTGAATACAAAAAATAGAAAAAAATTTGGTAAAAAATGGTGATAATTCCGCTAAATATCGTTTAAAGTCATTTGTATTGAACTAATCATACTTTTTATATTTTTATCTTTAAGTTCACATTATTTTACATCTAAAACACGTATTTAAAATACATTTGGGTGAATACAAAAAATAGAAAAAAAATTTGGGAAAAAATTTGGTAAAAAATGGTGATAATTCCGCTAAATATCGTTTAAAGTCATTTGTATTGAACTAATCATACTTTTTATATTTTTATCGTTAAGTTCACATTATTTTACATCTAAAACACGTATTTACAATACATTTGGGTGAATATAAAAGGTCGTAAAAAAATTTTGAAATACAGGTGATGAATTCTCTAAATATCGTCTTAAGTCATTTCTATTAAACTAATCATACTTTTTATATTTTTAACGTTAAGTTCACATTATTTTACATCTAAAACACGTATTTACAATACATTTGGGTGAATATAAAAGGTCGTAAAAAAATTTTGAAATACAGGTGATGAATCCGCTAAATATCGTCTTAAGTCATTTCTATTAAACTAATCATACTTTTTATATTTTTAACGTTAAGTTCACATTATTTTACATCTAAAACACGTGTTTACAATACATTTGGGTGAATACAAAAAATAGAAAAAAAATTTGGTAAAAAATGGTGATAATTCCGCTAAATATCGTTTAAAGTCATTTGTATTGAACTAATCATACTTTTTATATTTTTATCGTTAAGTTCACATTATTTTACATCTAAAACACGTATTTACAATACATTTGGGTGAATACAAAAAATAGAAAAAAAATTTGGGAAAAAATTGGGTAAAAAATGGTGATAATTCCGCTAAATATCGTTTAAAGTCATTTGTATTGAACTAATCATACTTTTTATATTTTTATCGTTAAGTTCACATTATTTTACATCTAAAACACGTCTTTACAATACATTTGGGTGAATATAAAAGGTCGTAAAAAAATTTTGAAATACAGGTGATGAATCCGCTAAATATCGTCTTAAGTCATTTCTATTAAACTAATCATACTTTTTATATTTTTAACGTTAATTTCACATTATTTTACATCTAAAACACGTATTTACAATACATTTGGGTGAATACAACAAATAGAAAAAAAATTTGGGAAAAAATTGGGTAAAAAATGGTGATAATTCCGCTAAATATCGTTTAAAGTCATTTGTATTGAACTAATCATACTTTTTATATTTTTATCGTTAAGTTCACATAATTTTACATCTAAAACACGTCTTTACAATACATTTGGGTGAATATAAAAGGTCGTAAAAAAATTTTGAAATACAGGTGATGAATCCGCTAAATATCGTCTTAAGTCATTTCTATTAAACTAATCATACTTTTTATATTTTTAACGTTAAGTTCACATTATTTTACATCTAAAACACGTGTTTACAATACATTTGGGTGAATACAAAAAATAGAAAAAAAATTTGTTAAAAAATGGTGATAATTCCACTAAATATCGTTTAAAGTCATTTGTATTGAACTAATCATACTTTTTATATTTTTATCGTTAAGTTCACGTTATTTTACATCTAAAACACGTATTTACAATACATTTGGGTGAATACAAAAAATAGAAAAAAAATTTGGGAAAAAATTTGGTAAAAAATGGTGATAATTCCGCTAAATATCGTTTAAAGTCATTTGTATTGAACTAATCATACTTAATATATTTTTATCGATAAGTTCACATTATTTTACATCTAAAACACGTGTTTACAATACATTTGGGTGAATACAAAAAATAGAAAAAAAATTTGTTAAAAAATGGTGATAATTCCGCTAAATATCGTTTAAAGTCATTTGTATTGAACTAATCATACTTTTTATATTTTTATCGTTAAGTTCACATTATTTTACATCTAAAACACGTATTTACAATACATTTGGGTGAATACAAAAAATAGAAAAAAAATTTGGGAAAAAATTTGGTAAAAAATGGTGATAATTCCGCTAAATATCGTTTAAAGTCATTTGTATTGAACTAATCATACTTTTTATATTTTTATCGTTAAGTTCACATTATTTTACATCTAAAACACGTATTTACAATACATTTGGGTGAATACAAAAAATAGATAAAAAATTTGGGAAAAAATTTGGTAAAAAATGGTGATAATTCCGCTAAATATCGTTTAAAGTCATTTGTATTGAACTAATCATACTTTTTATATTTTTATCGTTAAGTTCACATTATTTTACATCTTAAACACGTATTTACAATACATTTGGGTGAATACAAAAAATAGAAAAAAAATTTGGGAAAAAATTGGGTAAAAAATGATGATAATTCCGCTAAATATCGTTTAAAGTCATTTGTATTGAACTAATCATACTTTTTATATTTTTATCGTTAAGTTCACATTATTTTACATCTAAAACACGTCTTAACAATACATTTGGGTGAATATAAAAGGTCGTAAAAAAATTTTGAAATACATGTGATGAATCCGCTAAATATCGTCTTAAGTCATTTCTATTAAACTAATCATACTTTTTATATTTTTAACGTTAAGTTCACATTATTTTACATCTAAAACACGTGTTTACAATACATTTGGGTGAATACAAAAAATAGAAAAAAATTTGGTAAAAAATGGTGATAATTCCGCTAAATATCGTTTAAAGTCATTTGTATTGAACTAATCATACTTTTTATATTTTTATCGTTAAGTTCACATTATTTTACATCTAAAACACGTATTTAAAATACATTTGGGTGAATACAAAAAATAGAAAAAAAATTTGGGAAAAAATTTGGTAAAAAATGGTGATAATTCCGCTAAATATCGTTTAAAGTCATTTGTATTGAACTAATCATACTTTTTATATTTTTATCGTTAAGTTCACATTATTTTACATCTAAAACACGTATTTACAATACATTTGGGTGAATATAAAAGGTCGTAAAAAAATTTTGAAATACAGGTGATGAATTCTCTAAATATCGTCTTAAGTCATTTCTATTAAACTAATCATACTTTTTATATTTTTAACGTTAAGTTCACATTATTTTACATCTAAAACACGTATTTACAATACATTTGGGTGAATATAAAAGGTCGTAAAAAAATTTTGAAATACAGGTGATGAATCCGCTAAATATCGTCTTAAGTCATTTCTATTAAACTAATCATACTTTTTATATTTTTAACGTTAAGTTCACATTATTTTACATCTAAAACACGTGTTTACAATACATTTGGGTGAATACAAAAAATAGAAAAAAAATTTGGTAAAAAATGGTGATAATTCCGCTAAATATCGTTTAAAGTCATTTGTATTGAACTAATCATACTTTTTATATTTTTATCGTTAAGTTCACATTATTTTACATCTAAAACACGTATTTACAATACATTTGGGTGAATACAAAAAATAGAAAAAAAATTTGGGAAAAAATTGGGTAAAAAATGGTGATAATTCCGCTAAATATCGTTTAAAGTCATTTGTATTGAACTAATCATACTTTTTATATTTTTATCGTTAAGTTCACATTATTTTACATCTAAAACACGTCTTTACAATACATTTGGGTGAATATAAAAGGTCGTAAAAAAATTTTGAAATACAGGTGATGAATCCGCTAAATATCGTCTTAAGTCATTTCTATTAAACTAATCATACTTTTTATATTTTTAACGTTAATTTCACATTATTTTACATCTAAAACACGTATTTACAATACATTTGGGTGAATACAACAAATAGAAAAAAAATTTGGGAAAAAATTGGGTAAAAAATGGTGATAATTCCGCTAAATATCGTTTAAAGTCACTTGTATTGAACTAATCATACTTTTTATATTTTTATCGTTAAGTTCACATAATTTTACATCTAAAACACGTCTTTACAATACATTTGGGTGAATATAAAAGGTCGTAAAAAAATTTTGAAATACAGGTGATGAATCCGCTAAATATCGTCTTAAGTCATTTCTATTAAACTAATCATACTTTTTATATTTTTAACGTTAAGTTCACATTATTTTACATCTAAAACACGTGTTTACAATACATTTGGGTGAATACAAAAAATAGAAAAAAAATTTGTTAAAAAATGGTGATAATTCCACTAAATATCGTTTAAAGTCATTTGTATTGAACTAATCATACTTTTTATATTTTTATCGTTAAGTTCACATTATTTTACATCTAAAACACGTATTTACAATACATTTGGGTGAATACAAAAAATAGAAAAAAAATTTGGGAAAAAATTTGGTAAAAAATGGTGATAATTCCGCTAAATATCGTTTAAAGTCATTTGTATTGAACTAATCATACTTAATATATTTTTATCGATAAGTTCACATTATTTTACATCTAAAACACGTGTTTACAATACATTTGGGTGAATACAAAAAATAGAAAAAAAATTTGTTAAAAAATGGTGATAATTCCGCTAAATATCGTTTAAAGTCATTTGTATTGAACTAATCATACTTTTTATATTTTTATCGTTAAGTTCACATTATTTTACATCTAAAACACGTATTTACAATACATTTGGGTGAATACAAAAAATAGAAAAAAAATTTGGGAAAAAATTTGGTAAAAAATGGTGATAATTCCGCTAAATATCGTTTAAAGTCATTTGTATTGAACTAATCATACTTTTTATATTTTTATCGTTAAGTTCACATTATTTTACATCTAAAACACGTATTTACAATACATTTGGGTGAATATAAAAGGTCGTAAAAAAATTTTGAAATACAGGTGATGAATTCTCTAAATATCGTCTTAAGTCATTTCTATTAAACTAATCATACTTTTTATATTTTTAACGTTAAGTTCACATTATTTTACATCTAAAACACGTATTTACAATACATTTGGGTGAATATAAAAGGTCGTAAAAAAATTTTGAAATACAGGTGATGAATCCGCTAAATATCGTCTTAAGTCATTTCTATTAAACTAATCATACTTTTTATATTTTTAACGTTAAGTTCACATTATTTTACATCTAAAACACGTGTTTACAATACATTTGGGTGAATACAAAAAATAGAAAAAAAATTTGGTAAAAAATGGTGATAATTCCGCTAAATATCGTTTAAAGTCATTTGTATTGAACTAATCATACTTTTTATATTTTTATCGTTAAGTTCACATTATTTTACATCTAAAACACGTATTTACAATACATTTGGGTGAATACAAAAAATAGAAAAAAAATTTGGGAAAAAATTGGGTAAAAAATGGTGATAATTCCGCTAAATATCGTTTAAAGTCATTTGTATTGAACTAATCATACTTTTTATATTTTTATCGTTAAGTTCACATTATTTTACATCTAAAACACGTCTTTACAATACATTTGGGTGAATATAAAAGGTCGTAAAAAAATTTTGAAATACAGGTGATGAATCCGCTAAATATCGTCTTAAGTCATTTCTATTAAACTAATCATACTTTTTATATTTTTAACGTTAATTTCACATTATTTTACATCTAAAACACGTATTTACAATACATTTGGGTGAATACAACAAATAGAAAAAAAATTTGGGAAAAAATTGGGTAAAAAATGGTGATAATTCCGCTAAATATCGTTTAAAGTCATTTGTATTGAACTAATCATACTTTTTATATTTTTATCGTTAAGTTCACATAATTTTACATCTAAAACACGTCTTTACAATACATTTGGGTGAATATAAAAGGTCGTAAAAAAATTTTGAAATACAGGTGATGAATCCGCTAAATATCGTCTTAAGTCATTTCTATTAAACTAATCATACTTTTTATATTTTTAACGTTAAGTTCACATTATTTTACATCTAAAACACGTGTTTACAATACATTTGGGTGAATACAAAAAATAGAAAAAAAATTTGTTAAAAAATGGTGATAATTCCACTAAATATCGTTTAAAGTCATTTGTATTGAACTAATCATACTTTTTATATTTTTATCGTTAAGTTCACGTTATTTTACATCTAAAACACGTATTTACAATACATTTGGGTGAATACAAAAAATAGAAAAAAAATTTGGGAAAAAATTTGGTAAAAAATGGTGATAATTCCGCTAAATATCGTTTAAAGTCATTTGTATTGAACTAATCATACTTAATATATTTTTATCGATAAGTTCACATTATTTTACATCTAAAACACGTGTTTACAATACATTTGGGTGAATACAAAAAATAGAAAAAAAATTTGTTAAAAAATGGTGATAATTCCGCTAAATATCGTTTAAAGTCATTTGTATTGAACTAATCATACTTTTTATATTTTTATCGTTAAGTTCACATTATTTTACATCTAAAACACGTATTTACAATACATTTGGGTGAATACAAAAAATAGAAAAAAAATTTGGGAAAAAATTTGGTAAAAAATGGTGATAATTCCGCTAAATATCGTTTAAAGTCATTTGTATTGAACTAATCATACTTTTTATATTTTTATCGTTAAGTTCACATTATTTTACATCTAAAACACGTATTTACAATACATTTGGGTGAATACAAAAAATAGATAAAAAATTTGGGAAAAAATTTGGTAAAAAATGGTGATAATTCCGCTAAATATCGTTTAAAGTCATTTGTATTGAACTAATCATACTTTTTATATTTTTATCGTTAAGTTCACATTATTTTACATCTTAAACACGTATTTACAATACATTTGGGTGAATACAAAAAATAGAAAAAAAATTTGGGAAAAAATTGGGTAAAAAATGATGATAATTCCGCTAAATATCGTTTAAAGTCATTTGTATTGAACTAATCATACTTTTTATATTTTTATCGTTAAGTTCACATTATTTTACATCTAAAACACGTCTTAACAATACATTTGGGTGAATATAAAAGGTCGTAAAAAAATTTTGAAATACATGTGATGAATCCGCTAAATATCGTCTTAAGTCATTTCTATTAAACTAATCATACTTTTTATATTTTTAACGTTAAGTTCACATTATTTTACATCTAAAACACGTATTTACAATACATTTGGGTGAATACAAAAAATAGAAAAAAATTTGGTAAAAAATGGTGATAATTCCGCTAAATATCGTTTAAAGTCATTTGTATTGAACTAATCATACTTTTTATATTTTTATCGTTAAGTTCACATTATTTTACATCTAAAACACGTATTTAAAATACATTTGGGTGAATACAAAAAATAGAAAAAAAATTTGGGAAAAAATTTGGTAAAAAATGGTGATAATTCCGCTAAATATCGTTTAAAGTCATTTGTATTGAACTAATCATACTTTTTATATTTTTATCGTTAAGTTCACATTATTTTACATCTAAAACACGTATTTACAATACATTTGGGTGAATATAAAAGGTCGTAAAAAAATTTTGAAATACAGGTGATGAATTCTCTAAATATCGTCTTAAGTCATTTCTATTAAACTAATCATACTTTTTATATTTTTAACGTTAAGTTCACATTATTTTACATCTAAAACACGTATTTACAATACATTTGGGTGAATATAAAAGGTCGTAAAAAAATTTTGAAATACAGGTGATGAATCCGCTAAATATCGTCTTAAGTCATTTCTATTAAACTAATCATACTTTTTATATTTTTAACGTTAAGTTCACATTATTTTACATCTAAAACACGTGTTTACAATACATTTGGGTGAATACAAAAAATAGAAAAAAAATTTGGTAAAAAATGGTGATAATTCCGCTAAATATCGTTTAAAGTCATTTGTATTGAACTAATCATACTTTTTATATTTTTATCGTTAAGTTCACATTATTTTACATCTAAAACACGTATTTACAATACATTTGGGTGAATACAAAAAATAGAAAAAAAATTTGGGAAAAAATTGGGTAAAAAATGGTGATAATTCCGCTAAATATCGTTTAAAGTCATTTGTATTGAACTAATCATACTTTTTATATTTTTATCGTTAAGTTCACATTATTTTACATCTAAAACACGTCTTTACAATACATTTGGGTGAATATAAAAGGTCGTAAAAAAATTTTGAAATACAGGTGATGAATCCGCTAAATATCGTCTTAAGTCATTTCTATTAAACTAATCATACTTTTTATATTTTTAACGTTAATTTCACATTATTTTACATCTAAAACACGTATTTACAATACATTTGGGTGAATACAACAAATAGAAAAAAAATTTGGGAAAAAATTGGGTAAAAAATGGTGATAATTCCGCTAAATATCGTTTAAAGTCACTTGTATTGAACTAATCATACTTTTTATATTTTTATCGTTAAGTTCACATAATTTTACATCTAAAACACGTCTTTACAATACATTTGGGTGAATATAAAAGGTCGTAAAAAAATTTTGAAATACAGGTGATGAATCCGCTAAATATCGTCTTAAGTCATTTCTATTAAACTAATCATACTTTTTATATTTTTAACGTTAAGTTCACATTATTTTACATCTAAAACACGTGTTTACAATACATTTGGGTGAATACAAAAAATAGAAAAAAAATTTGTTAAAAAATGGTGATAATTCCACTAAATATCGTTTAAAGTCATTTGTATTGAACTAATCATACTTTTTATATTTTTATCGTTAAGTTCACATTATTTTACATCTAAAACACGTATTTACAATACATTTGGGTGAATACAAAAAATAGAAAAAAAATTTGGGAAAAAATTTGGTAAAAAATGGTGATAATTCCGCTAAATATCGTTTAAAGTCATTTGTATTGAACTAATCATACTTAATATATTTTTATCGATAAGTTCACATTATTTTACATCTAAAACACGTGTTTACAATACATTTGGGTGAATACAAAAAATAGAAAAAAAATTTGTTAAAAAATGGTGATAATTCCGCTAAATATCGTTTAAAGTCATTTGTATTGAACTAATCATACTTTTTATATTTTTATCGTTAAGTTCACATTATTTTACATCTAAAACACGTATTTACAATACATTTGGGTGAATATAAAAGGTCGTAAAAAAATTTTAAAATACAGGTGATGAATCCGCTAAATATCGTCTTAAGTCATTTCTATTAAACTAATCATACTTTTTATATTTTTAACGTTAATTTCACATTATTTTACATCTAAAACACGTGTTTACAATACATTTGGGTGAATACAAAAAATAGAAAAAAAATTTGGGAAAAAATTGGGTAAAAAATGGTGATTATTCCGCTAAATATCGTTTAAAGTCATTTGTATTGAACTAATCATACTTTTTATATTTTTATCGTTAAGTTCACATTATTTTACATCTAAAACACGTCTTTACAATACATTTGGGTGAATATAAAAGGTCGTAAAAAAATTTTAAAATACAGGAGATGAATCCGCTAAATATCGTCTTAAGTCATTTCTATTAAACTAATCATACTTTTTATATTTTTAACGTTAAGTTTACATTATTTTACATCTAAAACACGTGTTTACAATACATTTGGGTGAATACAAAAAATAGAAAAAAAATTTGGGAAAAAATTGGGTAAAAAATTGTGATAATTCCGCTAAATATCGTTTAAAGTCATTTGTATTGAACTAATCATACTTTTTATATTTTTATCGTTAAGTTCACATTATTTTACATCTAAAACACGTATTTACAATACATTTGGGTGAATACAAAAAATAGATAAAAAATTTGGGAAAAAATTTGGTAAAAAATTGAGATAATTCCGCTAAATATCGTTTAAAGTCATTTGTATTGAACTAATCATACTTTTTATATTTTTATCGTTAGGTTCACATTATTTTACATCTTAAACACGTATTTACAATACATTTGGGTGAATACAAAAAATAGAAAAAAAATTTGGGAAAAAATTGGGTAAAAAATGATGATAATTCCGCTAAATATCGTTTAAAGTCATTTGTATTGAACTAATCATACTTTTTATATTTTTATCGTTAAGTTCACATTATTTTACATCTAAAACACGTCTTTACAATACATTTGGGTGAATATAAAAGGTCGTAAAAAAATTTTGAAATACAGGTGATGAATCCGCTAAATATCGTCTTAAGTCATTTCTATTAAACTAATCATACTTTTTATATTTTTAACGTTAATTTCACATTATTTTACATCTAAAACACGTATTTACAATACATTTGGGTGAATACAACAAATAGAAAAAAAATTTGGGAAAAAATTGGGTAAAAAATGGTGATAATTCCGCTAAATATCGTTTAAAGTCACTTGTATTGAACTAATCATACTTTTTATATTTTTATCGTTAAGTTCACATAATTTTACATCTAAAACACGTCTTTACAATACATTTGGGTGAATATAAAAGGTCGTAAAAAAATTTTGAAATACAGGTGATGAATCCGCTAAATATCGTCTTAAGTCATTTCTATTAAACTAATCATACTTTTTATATTTTTAACGTTAAGTTCACATTATTTTACATCTAAAACACGTGTTTACAATACATTTGGGTGAATACAAAAAATAGAAAAAAAATTTGTTAAAAAATGGTGATAATTCCACTAAATATCGTTTAAAGTCATTTGTATTGAACTAATCATACTTTTTATATTTTTATCGTTAAGTTCACATTATTTTACATCTAAAACACGTATTTACAATACATTTGGGTGAATACAAAAAATAGAAAAAAAATTTGGGAAAAAATTTGGTAAAAAATGGTGATAATTCCGCTAAATATCGTTTAAAGTCATTTGTATTGAACTAATCATACTTAATATATTTTTATCGATAAGTTCACATTATTTTACATCTAAAACACGTGTTTACAATACATTTGGGTGAATACAAAAAATAGAAAAAAAATTTGTTAAAAAATGGTGATAATTCCGCTAAATATCGTTTAAAGTCATTTGTATTGAACTAATCATACTTTTTATATTTTTATCGTTAAGTTCACATTATTTTACATCTAAAACACGTATTTACAATACATTTGGGTGAATACAAAAAATAGAAAAAAAATTTGGGAAAAAATTTGGTAAAAAATGGTGATAATTCCGCTAAATATCGTTTAAAGTCATTTGTATTGAACTAATCATACTTTTTATATTTTTATCGTTAAGTTCACATTATTTTACATCTAAAACACGTATTTACAATACATTTGGGTGAATATAAAAGGTCGTAAAAAAATTTTAAAATACAGGTGATGAATCCGCTAAATATCGTCTTAAGTCATTTCTATTAAACTAATCATACTTTTTATATTTTTAACGTTAATTTCACATTATTTTACATCTAAAACACGTGTTTACAATACATTTGGGTGAATACAAAAAATAGAAAAAAAATTTGGGAAAAAATTGGGTAAAAAATGGTGATTATTCCGCTAAATATCGTTTAAAGTCATTTGTATTGAACTAATCATACTTTTTATATTTTTATCGTTAAGTTCACATTATTTTACATCTAAAACACGTCTTTACAATACATTTGGGTGAATATAAAAGGTCGTAAAAAAATTTTAAAATACAGGAGATGAATCCGCTAAATATCGTCTTAAGTCATTTCTATTAAACTAATCATACTTTTTATATTTTTAACGTTAAGTTTACATTATTTTACATCTAAAACACGTGTTTACAATACATTTGGGTGAATACAAAAAATAGAAAAAAAATTTGGGAAAAAATTGGGTAAAAAATTGTGATAATTCCGCTAAATATCGTTTAAAGTCATTTGTATTGAACTAATCATACTTTTTATATTTTTATCGTTAAGTTCACATTATTTTACATCTAAAACACGTATTTACAATACATTTGGGTGAATACAAAAAATAGATAAAAAATTTGGGAAAAAATTTGGTAAAAAATTGAGATAATTCCGCTAAATATCGTTTAAAGTCATTTGTATTGAACTAATCATACTTTTTATATTTTTATCGTTAGGTTCACATTATTTTACATCTTAAACACGTATTTACAATACATTTGGGTGAATACAAAAAATAGAAAAAAAATTTGGGAAAAAATTGGGTAAAAAATGATGATAATTCCGCTAAATATCGTTTAAAGTCATTTGTATTGAACTAATCATACTTTTTATATTTTTATCGTTAAGTTCACATTATTTTACATCTTAAACACGTCTTTACAATACATTTGGGTGAATATAAAAGGTCGTAAAAAAATTTTGAAATACAGGTGATGAATCCGCTAAATATCGTCTTAAGTCATTTCTATTAAACTAATCATACTTTTTATATTTTTAACGTTAAGTTCACATTATTTTACATCTAAAAAACGTGTTTACAATACATTTGGGTGAATACAAAAAATAGAAAAAAAATTTGGTAAAAAATGGTGATAATTCCGCTAAATATCGTTTAAAGTCATTTGTATTGAACTAATCATACTTTTTATATTTTTATCGTTAAGTTCACATTATTTTACATCTAAAACACGTCTTTACAATACATTTGGGTGAATATAAAAGGTCGTAAAAAAATTTTGAAATACAGGTGATGAATCCGCTAAATATCGTCTTAAGTCATTTCTATTAAACTAATCATACTTTTTATATTTTTAACGTTAAGTTCACATTATTTTACATCTAAAACACGTATTTACAATACATTTGGGTGAATACAAAAAATAGATAAAAAATTTGGGAAAAAATTTGGTAAAAAATGGTGATAATTCCGCTAAATATCGTTTAAAGTCATTTGTATTGAACTAATCAAACTTTTTATATTTTTATCGTTAAGTTCACATTATTTTACATCTAAAACACGTATTTACAATACAATTCGGTGAATACAAAAAATAGAAAAAAAATAGAAAAAAAATTTGGTAAAAAATGGTGATAATTCCGCTAAATATCGTTTAAAGTCATTTGTATTGAACTAATCATACTTTTTATATTTTTATCGTTAAGTTCACATTATTTTACATCTAAAACACGTATTTACAATACATTTGGGTGAATACAAAAAATAGAAAAAAAATTTGGGAAAAAATTGGGTAAAAAATGGTGATAATTCCGCTAAATATCGTTTAAAATCATTTGTATTGAACTAATCATACTTTTTATATTTTTATCGTTAAGTTCACATTATTTTACATCTAAAACACGTATTTACAATACATTTGGGTGAATACAAAAAATAGAAAAAAAATTTGGGAAAAAATTGGGTAAAAAATGTTGATAATTCCGCTAAATATCGTTTAAAGTCATTTGTATTGAACTAATCATACTTTTTATATTTTTATCGTTAAGTTCACATTATTTTACATCTAAAACACGTATTTACAATACATTTGGGTGAATACAAAAAATAGAAAAAAAATTTGGGAAAAAATTGGGTAAAAAATTGTGATAATTCCGCTAAATATCGTTTAAAGTCATTTGTATTGAACTAATCATACTTTTTATATTTTTATCGTTAAGTTCACATTATTTTACATCTAAAACACGTATTTACAATACATTTGGGTGAATACAAAAAATAGATAAAAAATTTGGGAAAAAATTTGGTAAAAAATTGAGATAATTCCGCTAAATATCGTTTAAAGTCATTTGTATTGAACTAATCATACTTTTTATATTTTTATCGTTAAGTTCACATTATTTTACATCTTAAACACGTATTTACAATACATTTGGGTGAATACAAAAAATAGAAAAAAAATTTGGGAAAAAATTGGGTAAAAAATGATGATAATTCCGCTAAATATCGTTTAAAGTCATTTGTATTGAACTAATCATACTTTTTATATTTTTATCGTTAAGTTCACATTATTTTACATCTAAAACACGTCTTTACAATACATTTGGGTGAATATAAAAGGTCGTAAAAAAATTTTGAAATACAGGTGATGAATCCGCTAAATATCGTCTTAAGTCATTTCTATTAAACTAATCATACTTTTTATATTTTTAACGTTAAGTTCACATTATTTTACATCTAAAAAACGTGTTTACAATACATTTGGGTGAATACAAAAAATAGAAAAAAAATTTGGTAAAAAATGGTGATAATTCCGCTAAATATCGTTTAAAGTCATTTGTATTGAACTAATCATACTTTTTATATTTTTATCGTTAAGTTCACATTATTTTACATCTAAAACACGTCTTTACAATACATTTGGGTGAATATAAAAGGTCGTAAAAAAATTTGGGAAAAAATTGGGTAAAAAATGGTGATAATTCCGCTAAATATCGTTTAAAATCATTTGTATTGAACTAATCATACTTTTTATATTTTTATCGTTAAGTTCACATTATTTTACATCTAAAACACGTCTTTACAATACATTTGGGTGAATATAAAAGGTCGTAAAAAAATTTTGAAATACAGGTGATGAATCCGCTAAATATCGTCTTAAGTCATTTCTATTAAACTAATCATACTTTTTATATTTTTAACGTTAATTTCACATTATTTTACATCTAAAACACGTATTTACAATACATTTGGGTGAATACAACAAATAGAAAAAAAATTTGGGAAAAAATTGGGTAAAAAATGGTGATAATTCCGCTAAATATCGTTTAAAGTCATTTGTATTGAACTAATCATACTTTTTATATTTTTATCGTTAAGTTCACATAATTTTAAATCTAAAACACGTCTTTACAATACATTTGGGTGAATATAAAAGGTCGTAAAAAAATTTTGAAATACAGGTGATGAATCCGCTAAATATCGTCTTAAGTCATTTCTATTAAACTAATCATACTTTTTATATTTTTAACGTTAAGTTCACATTATTTTACATCTAAAACACGTGTTTACAATACATTTGGGTGAATACAAAAAATAGAAAAAAAATTTGTTAAAAAATGGTGATAATTCCACTAATTATCGTTTAAAGTCATTTGTATTGAACTAATCATACTTTTTATATTTTTATCGTTAAGTTCACATTATTTTACATCTAAAACACGTATTTACAATACATTTGGGTGAATACAAAAAATAGAAAAAAAATTTGGGAAAAAATTTGGTAAAAAATGGTGATAATTCCGCTAAATATCGTTTAAAGTCATTTGTATTGAACTAATCATACTTAATATATTTTTATCGATAAGTTCACATTATTTTACATCTAAAACACGTGTTTACAATACATTTGGGTGAATACAAAAAATAGAAAAAAAATTTGTTAAAAAATGGTGATAATTCCGCTAAATATCGTTTAAAGTCATTTGTATTGAACTAATCATACTTTTTATATTTTTATCGTTAAGTTCACATTATTTTACATCTAAAACACGTATTTACAATACATTTGGGTGAATACAAAAAATAGAAAAAAAATTTGGGAAAAAATGGTGATAATTCCGCTAAATATCGTTTTAAGTCATTTGTATTGAACTAATCATACTTTTTATATTTTTATCGTTAAGTTCACATTATTTTACATCTAAAACACGTCTTTACAATACATTTGGGTGAATATAAAAGGTCGTAAAAAAATTTTAAAATACAGGTGATGAATCCGCTAAATATCGTCTTAAGTCATTTCTATTAAACTAATCATACTTTTTATATTTTTAACGTTAAGTTCACATTATTTTACATCTAAAACACGTGTTTACAATACATTTGGGTGAATACAAAAAATAGAAAAAAAATTTGGGAAAAAATTGGGTAAAAAATGGTGATTATTCCGCTAAATATCGTTTAAAGTCATTTGTATTGAACTAATCATACTTTTTATATTTTTATCGTTAAGTTCACATTATTTTACATCTAAAACACGTCTTTACAATACATTTGGGTGAATATAAAAGGTCGTAAAAAAATTTTAAAATACAGGAGATGAATCCGCTAAATATCGTCTTAAGTCATTTCTATTAAACTAATCATACTTTTTATATTTTTATTTTAAGTTCACATTATTTTACATCTAAAACACGTGTTTACAATACATTTGGGTGAATACAAAAAATAGAAAAAAAATTTGGGAAAAAATTGGGTAAAAAATGGTGATAATTCCGCTAAATATCGTTTAAAGTCATTTGTATTGAACTAATCATACTTTTTATATTTTTATTGTTAAGTTCACATTATTTTACATCTAAAACACGTATTTACAATACATTTGGGTGAATACAAAAAATAGATAAAAAATTTGGGAAAAAATTTGGTAAAAAATGGTGATAATTCCGCTAAATATCGTTTAAAGTCATTTGTATTGAACTAATCATACTTTTTATATTTTTATCGTTAAGTTCACATTATTTTACATCTAAAACACGTATTTACAATACATTTGGGTGAATACAAAAAATAGAAAAAAAATTTGGGAAAAAATGGTGATAATTCCGCTAAATATCGTTTTAAGTCATTTGTATTGAACTAATCATACTTTTTATATTTTTATCGTTAAGTTCACATTATTTTACATCTAAAACACGTCTTTACAATACATTTGGGTGAATATAAAAGGTCGTAAAAAAATTTTAAAATACAGGTGATGAATCCGCTAAATATCGTCTTAAGTCATTTCTATTAAACTAATCATACTTTTTATATTTTTAACGTTAAGTTCACATTATTTTACATCTAAAACACGTGTTTACAATACATTTGGGTGAATACAAAAAATAGAAAAAAAATTTGGGAAAAAATTGGGTAAAAAATGGTGATTATTCCGCTAAATATCGTTTAAAGTCATTTGTATTGAACTAATCATACTTTTTATATTTTTATCGTTAAGTTCACATTATTTTACATCTAAAACACGTCTTTACAATACATTTGGGTGAATATAAAAGGTCGTAAAAAAATTTTAAAATACAGGAGATGAATCCGCTAAATATCGTCTTAAGTCATTTCTATTAAACTAATCATACTTTTTATATTTTTAACGTTAAGTTCACATTATTTTACATCTAAAACACGTGTTTACAATACATTTGGGTGAATACAAAAAATAGAAAAAAAATTTGGGAAAAAATTGGGTAAAAAATGGTGATAATTCCGCTAAATATCGTTTAAAGTCATTTGTATTGAACTAATCATACTTTTTATATTTTTATTGTTAAGTTCACATTATTTTACATCTAAAACACGTATTTACAATACATTTGGGTGAATACAAAAAATAGATAAAAAATTTGGGAAAAAATTTGGTAAAAAATGGTGATAATTCCGCTAAATATCGTTTAAAGTCATTTGTATTGAACTAATCATACTTTTTATATTTTTATCGTTAAGTTCACATTATTTTACATCTAAAACACGTATTTACAATACATTTGGGTGAATACAAAAAATAGAAAAAAAATTTGGGAAAAAATTGGGTAAAAAATGGTGAAAATTCCGCTAAATATCGTTTAAAGTCATTTGTATTGAACTAATCATATTTTTTATATTTTTATCGTTAAGTTCACATTATTTTACATCTAAAACACGTCTTTACAATACATTTGGGTGAATATAAAAGGTCGTAAAAAAATTTTAAAATACAGGTGATGAATCCGCTAAATATCGTCTTAAGTCATTTCTATTAAACTAATCATACTTTTTATATTTTTAACGTTAAGTTCACATTATTTTACATCTAAAACACGTGTTTACAATACATTTGGGTGAATACAAAAAATAGAAAAAAAATTTGGGAAAAAATTGGGTAAAAAATGGTGATTATTCCGCTAAATATCGTTTAAAGTCATTTGTATTGAACTAATCATACTTTTTATATTTTTATCGTTAAGTTCACATTATTTTACATCTAAAACACGTCTTTACAATACATTTGGGTGAATATAAAAGGTCGTAAAAAAATTTTAAAATACAGGAGATGAATCCGCTAAATATCGTCTTAAGTCATTTCTATTAAACTAATCATACTTTTTATATTTTTATTTTAAGTTCACATTATTTTACATCTAAAACACGTGTTTACAATACATTTGGGTGAATACAAAAAATAGAAAAAAAATTTGGGAAAAAATTGGGTAAAAAATGGTGATAATTCCGCTAAATATCGTTTAAAGTCATTTGTATTGAACTAATCATACTTTTTATATTTTTATTGTTAAGTTCACATTATTTTACATCTAAAACACGTATTTACAATACATTTGGGTGAATACAAAAAATAGATAAAAAATTTGGGAAAAAATTTGGTAAAAAATGGTGATAATTCCGCTAAATATCGTTTAAAGTCATTTGTATTGAACTAATCATACTTTTTATATTTTTATCGTTAAGTTCACATTATTTTACATCTAAAACACGTATTTACAATACATTTGGGTGAATACAAAAAATAGAAAAAAAATTTGGGAAAAAATGGTGATAATTCCGCTAAATATCGTTTTAAGTCATTTGTATTGAACTAATCATACTTTTTATATTTTTATCGTTAAGTTCACATTATTTTACATCTAAAACACGTCTTTACAATACATTTGGGTGAATATAAAAGGTCGTAAAAAAATTTTAAAATACAGGTGATGAATCCGCTAAATATCGTCTTAAGTCATTTCTATTAAACTAATCATACTTTTTATATTTTTAACGTTAAGTTCACATTATTTTACATCTAAAACACGTGTTTACAATACATTTGGGTGAATACAAAAAATAGAAAAAAAATTTGGGAAAAAATTGGGTAAAAAATTGTGATTATTCCGCTAAATATCGTTTAAAGTCATTTGTATTGAACTAATCATACTTTTTATATTTTTATCGTTAAGTTCACATTATTTTACATCTAAAACACGTCTTTACAATACATTTGGGTGAATATAAAAGGTCGTAAAAAAATTTTAAAATACAGGAGATGAATCCGCTAAATATCGTCTTAAGTCATTTCTATTAAACTAATCATACTTTTTATATTTTTAACGTTAAGTTCACATTATTTTACATCTAAAACACGTGTTTACAATACATTTGGGTGAATACAAAAAATAGAAAAAAAATTTGGGAAAAAATTGGGTAAAAAATGGTGATAATTCCGCTAAATATCGTTTAAAGTCATTTGTATTGAACTAATCATACTTTTTATATTTTTATTGTTAAGTTCACATTATTTTACATCTAAAACACGTATTTACAATACATTTGGGTGAATACAAAAAATAGATAAAAAATTTGGGAAAAAATTTGGTAAAAAATGGTGATAATTCCGCTAAATATCGTTTAAAGTCATTTGTATTGAACTAATCATACTTTTTATATTTTTATCGTTAAGTTCACATTATTTTACATCTAAAACACGTATTTACAATACATTTGGGTGAATACAAAAAATAGAAAAAAAATTTGGGAAAAAATTGGGTAAAAAATGGTGAAAATTCCGCTAAATATCGTTTAAAGTCATTTGTATTGAACTAATCATATTTTTTATATTTTTATCGTTAAGTTCACATTATTTTACATCTAAAACACGTATTTACAATACATTTGGGTGAATACAAAAAATAGATAAAAAATTTGGGAAAAAATTTGGTAAAAAATGGTGATAATTCCGCTAAATATCGTTTAAAGTCATTTGTGTTGAACTAATCATACTTTTTATATTTTTATCGTTAATTTCACATTATTTTACATCTAAAACACGTATTTACAATACATTTGGGTGAATACAAAAAATAGAAAAAAAATTTGGGAAAAAATTGGATAAAAAATGGTGATAATTCCGCTAAATATCGTTTAAAGTCATTTGTATTGAACTAATCATACTTTTTATATTTTTATCGTTAAGTTCACATTATTTTACATCTAAAACACGTCTTTACAATACATTTAGGAGAATATAAAAGGTCGTAAAAAAATTTTGAAATACAGGTGATGAATCCGCTAAATATCGTCTTAAGTCATTTCTATTAAACTAATCATACTTTTTATATTTTTAACGTTAAGTTCACATTATTTTACATCTAAAAAACGTGTTTACAATACATTTGGGTGAATACAAAAAATAGAAAAAAAATTTGGGAAAAAATTGGGTAAAAAATGGTGATAATTCTGCTAAATATCGTTTAAAGTTATTTGTATTAATCTAATCATACTTTTTATATTTTTATCGTTAAGTTCACATTATTTTACATCTAAAACACGTATTTACAATACATTTGGGTGAATACAAAAAATAGAAAAAAAATTTGGGAAAAAATTGGGTAAAAAATGGTGATAATTCCGCTAAATATCGTTTAAAGTCATTTGTATTGAACTAATCATACTTTTTATATTTTTATCGTTAAGTTCACATTATTTTACATCTAAAACACGTATTTACAATACATTTGGGTGAATACAAAAAATAGAAAAAAAATTTGGGAAAAAATTGGGTAAAAAATGTTGATAATTCCGCTAAATATCGTTTAAAGTCATTTGTATTGAACTAATCATACTTTTTATATTTTTATCGTTAAGTTCACATTATTTTACATCTAAAACACGTATTTACAATACATTTGGGTGAATACAAAAAATAGAAAAAAAATTTGGGAAAAAATTTGGTAAAAAATGGTGATAATTTCGCTAAATATCGATTAAACTCATTTGTATTGAACTAATCATACTTTTTATATTTTTATCGTTAAGTTCACATTATTTTACATCTAAAACACGTATTTACAATACATTTGGGTGAATACAAAAAATTGAAAAAAAATTTGGTAAAAAATGGTGATAATTCCGCTAAATATGGTTTAAAGACATTTGTATTGAACTAATCATACTTTTTATATTTTTATCGTTAAGTTAACATAATTTTACATCTAAAACACGTCTTTACAATACATTTGGGTGAATATAAAAGGTCGTAAAAAAATTTTGAAATACGGGTGATGAATCCGCTAAATATCGTTTAAAGTCATTTGTATTGAACTAATCATACTTTTTATATTTTTATCGTTAAGTTCACATTATTTTACATCTAAAACACGTATTTACAATACATTTGGGTGAATACAAAAAATAGATAAAAAATTTGGGAAAAAATTTGGTAAAAAATGGTGATAATTCCGCTAAATATCGTTTAATGTCATTTGTATTGAACTAATCATACTTTTTATATTTTTAACGTTAAGTTCACACTATTTTACATCTAAAACACGTGTTTACAATACTTTTGGGTGAATACAAAAAATAGAAAAAAAATTTGGTAAAAAATGGTGATAATTCCGCTAAATATCGTTTAAAGACATTTGTATTGAACTAATCATACTTTTTATATTTTTATCGTTACGTTCACATAATTTTACATCTAAAACACGTATTTACAATACATTTGGGTGAATACAAAAAATAGAAAAAAAATTTGGGAAAAAATTTGGTAAAAAATGGTGATAATTCCGCTAAATATCGTTTAAAGTCATTTGTATTGAACTAATCATACTTTTTATATTTTTATCGTTAAGTTCACAAAATTTTACATCTAAAACACGTATTTACAATACATTTGGGTGAAAATAAAACGTCGTAAAAAAATTTTGAAATATAGGTGATGAATCCGCTAAATATCGTCTTAAGTCATTTCTATTAAACTAATCATACTTTTTATATTTTTAACGTTAAGTTCACACTATTTTACATCTAAAACACGTGTTTACAATACATTTGGGTGAATACAAAAAATAGAAAAAAAATTTGGGAAAAAATTTGGTAAAAAATGGTGATAATTTCGCTAAATATCGATTAAAGTCATTTGTATTGAACTAATCATACTTTTTATATTTTTATCGTTAAGTTCACATTATTTTACATCTAAAACACGTATTTACAATACATTTGGGTGAATACAAAAAATAGAAAAAAAATTTGGTAAAAAATGGTGATAATTCCGCTAAATATCGTTTAAAGACATTTGTATTGAACTAATCATACTTTTTATATTTTTATCGTTAAGTTCACATAATTTTACATCTAAAACACGTCTTTACAATACATTTGGGTGAATATAAAAGGTCGTAAAAAAATTTTGAAATACGGGTGATGAATCCGCTAAATATCGTCTTAAGTCATTTGTATTGAAGTAATCATACTTTTTATATTTTTATCGTTAAGTTCACATTATTTTACATCTAAAACACGCATTTACAATACATTTGGGTGAATACAAAAAATAGAAAAAAAATTTGGGAAAAAATGGTGATAATTCCGCTAAATATCGTTTATAGTCATTTGTATTGAACTAATCATACTTTTTATATTTTTATCGTTAAGTTCACATAATTTTACATCTAAAACACGTCTTTACAATACATTTGGGTGAATACAAAAAATAGAAAAAAAATTTGGTAAAAAATGGTGATAATTCCGCTAAATATCGTTTAAAGACATTTGTATTGAACTAATCATACTTTTTATATTTTTATCGTTACGTTCACATAATTTTACATCTAAAACACGTATTTACAATACATTTGGGTGAATACAAAAAATAGAAAAAAAATTTGGTAAAAAATGGTGATAATTCCGCTAAATATCGTTTAAAGTCATTTGTATTGAACTAATCATACTTTTTATATTTTTATCGTTAAGTTCACAAAATTTTACATCTAAAACACGTATTTACAATACATTTGGGTGAAAATAAAACGTCGTAAAAAAATTTTGAAATACAGGTGATGAATCCGCTAAATATCGTCTTAAGTCATTTCTATTAAACTAATCATACTTTTTATATTTTTAACGTTAAGTTCACACTATTTTACATCTAAAACACGTGTTTACAATACATTTGGGTGAATACAAAAAATAGAAAAAAAATTTGGGAAAAAATTTGGTAAAAAATGGTGATAATTTCGCTAAATATCGATTAAAGTCATTTGTATTGAACTAATCATACTTTTTATATTTTTATCGTTAAGTTCACATTATTTTACATCTAAAACACGTATTTACAATACATTTGGGTGAATACAAAAAATAGAAAAAAAATTTGGTAAAAAATGGTGATAATTCCGCTAAATATCGTTTAAAGACATTTGTATTGAACTAATCATACTTTTTATATTTTTATCGTTAAGTTCACATAATTTTACATCTAAAACACGTCTTTACAATACATTTGGGTGAATATAAAAGGTCGTAAAAAAATTTTGAAATACGGGTGATGAATCCGCTAAATATCGTCTTAAGTCATTTGTATTGAACTAATCATACTTTTTATATTTTTATCGTTAAGTTCACATTATTTTACATCTAAAACACGTATTTACAATACATTTGGGTGAATACAAAAAATAGAAAAAAAATTTGGGAAAAAATTGGGTAAAAAATGGTGATAATTCCGCTAAATATCGTTTAAAGACATTTGTATTGAACTAATCATACTTTTTATATTTTTATCGTTAAGTTCACATTATTTTACATCTAAAACACGTATTTACAATACATTTGGGTGAATACAAAAAATAGATAAAAAATTTGGGAAAAAATTTGGTAAAAAATGGTGATAATTCCGCTAAATATCGTTTAATGTCATTTGTATTGAACTAATCATACTTTTTATATTTTTATCGTTAAGTTCACATTATTTTACATCTAAAACACGTATTTACAATACATTTGGGTGAATACAAAAAATAGAAAAAAAATTTGGGAAAAAATTTGGTAAAAAATGGTGATAATTCCGCTAAATATCGTTTAAAGTCATTTGTATTGAACTAATCATACTTTTTATATTTTTATCGTTAAGTTCACATTATTTTACATCTAAAACACGTATTTACAATACATTTGCGTGAATACAAAAAATAGAAAAAAAATTTGGGAAAAAATTTGGTAAAAAATGGTGATAATTCCGCTAAAAATCGTTTAAAGTCATTTGTATTGAACTAATCATACTTTTTATATTTTTATCGTTAAGTTCACAAAATTTTACATCTAAAACACGTATTTACAATACATTTGGGTGAATACAAAAAATAGAAAAAAAATTTGGGAAAAAATTTGGTAAAAAATGGTGATAATTTCGCTAAATATCGATTAAAGTCATTTGTATTGAACTAATCATACTTTTTATATTTTTATCGTTAAGTTCACATTATTTTACATCTAAAACACGTATTTACAATACATTTGGGTGAATACAAAAAATAGAAAAAAAATTTGGTAAAAAATGGTGATAATTCCGCTAAATATCGTTTAAAGACATTTGTATTGAACTAATCATACTTTTTATATTTTTATCGTTACGTTCACATAATTTTACATCTAAAACACGTATTTACAATACATTTGGGTGAATACAAAAAATAGAAAAAAAATTTGGTAAAAAATGGTGATAATTCCGCTAAATATCGTTTAAAGTCATTTGTATTGAACTAATCATACTTTTTATATTTTTATCGTTAAGTTCACAAAATTTTACATCTAAAACACGTATTTACAATACATTTGGGTGAAAATAAAACGTCGTAAAAAAATTTTGAAATACAGGTGATGAATCCGCTAAATATCGTCTTAAGTCATTTCTATTAAACTAATCATACTTTTTATATTTTTAACGTTAAGTTCACACTATTTTACATCTAAAACACGTGTTTACAATACATTTGGGTGAATACAAAAAATAGAAAAAAAATTTGGGAAAAAATTTGGTAAAAAATGGTGATAATTTCGCTAAATATCGATTAAAGTCATTTGTATTGAACTAATCATACTTTTTATATTTTTATCGTTAAGTTCACATTATTTTACATCTAAAACACGTAATTACAATACATTTGGGTGAATACAAAAAATAGAAAAAAAATTTGGTAAAAAATGGTGATAATTCCGCTAAATATCGTTTAAAGACATTTGTATTGAACTAATCATACTTTTTATATTTTTATCGTTAAGTTCACATAATTTTACATCTAAAACACGTCTTTACAATACATTTGGGTGAATATAGAAGGTCGTAAAAAAATTTTGAAATACGGGTGATGAATCCGCTAAATATCGTCTTAAGTCATTTGTATTGAACTAATCATACTTTTTATATTTTTATCGTTAAGTTCACATTATTTTACATCTAAAACACGTATTTACAATACATTTGGGTGAATACAAAAAATAGAAAAAAAATTTGGGAAAAAATGGTGATAATTCCGCTAAATATCGTTTATAGTCATTTGTATTGAACTAATCATACTTTTTATATTTTTATCGTTAAGTTCACATAATTTTACATCTAAAACACGTCTTTACAATACATTTGGGTGAATATAAAAGGTCGTAAAAAAATTTTGAAATACGGGTGATGAATCCGCTAAATATCGTCTTAAGTCATTTGTATTGAACTAATCATACTTTTTATATTTTTATCGTTAAGTTCACATTATTTTACATCTAAAAAACGTATTTACAATACATTTGGGTGAATACAAAAAATAGAAAAAAAATTTGGGAAAAAATTGGGTAAAAAATGGTGATAATTCCGCTAAATATCGTTTAAAGACATTTGTATTGAACTAATCATACTTTTTATATTTTTATCGTTAAGTTCACATTATTTTACATCTAAAACACGTATTTACAATACATTTGGGTGAATACAAAAAATAGATAAAAAATTTGGGAAAAAATTTGGTAAAAAATGGTGATAATTCCGCTAAATATCGTTTAATGTCATTTGTATTGAACTAATCATACTTTTTATATTTTTATCGTTAAGTTCACATTATTTTACATCTAAAACACGTATTTACAATACATTTGGGTGAATACAAAAAATAGAAAAAAAATTTGGGAAAAAATTTGGTAAAAAATGGTGATAATTCCGCTAAATATCGTTTAAAGTCATTTGTATTGAACTAATCATACTTTTTATATTTTTATCGTTAAGTTCACATTATTTTACATCTAAAACACGTATTTACAATACATTTGCGTGAATACAAAAAATAGAAAAAAAATTTGGGAAAAAATTTGGTAAAAAATGGTGATAATTCCGCTAAAAATCGTTTAAAGTCATTTGTATTGAACTAATCATACTTTTTATATTTTTATCGTTAAGTTCACAAAATTTTACATCTAAAACACGTATTTACAATACATTTGGGTGAATATAAAACGTCGTAAAAAAATTTTGAAATACAGGTGATGAATCCGCTAAATATCGTCTTAAGTCATTTCTATTAAACTAATCATACTTTTTATATTTTTAACGTTAAGTTCACATTATTTTACATCTAAAACACGTGTTTACAATACATTTGGGTGAATACAAAAAATAGAAAAAAAATTTGGGAAAAAATTTGGTAAAAAATGGTGATAATTTCGCTAAATATCGATTAAAGTCATTTGTATTGAACTAATCATACTTTTTATATTTTTATCGTTAAGTTCACATTATTTTACATCTAAAACACGTATTTACAATACATTTGGGTGAATACAAAAAATAGAAAAAAAATTTGGTAAAAAATGGTGATAATTCCGCTAAATATCGTTTAAAGACATTTGTATTGAACTAATCATACTTTTTATATTTTTATCGTTAAGTTCGCATAATTTTACATCTAAAACACGTCTTTACAATACATTTGGGTGAATATAAAAGGTCGTAAAAAAATTTTGAAATACGGGTGATGAATCCGCTAAATATCGTCTTAAGTCATTTGTATTGAACTAATCATACTTTTTATATTTTTATCGTTAAGTTCACATTATTTTACATCTAAAACACGTATTTACAATACATTTGGGTGAATACAAAAAATAGATAAAAAATTTGGGAAAAAATTTGGTAAAAAATGGTGATAATTCCGCTAAATATCGTTTAAAGTCATTTGTATTGAACTAATCATACTTTTTATATTTTTATCGTTAAGTTCACAAAATTTTACATCTAAAACACGTATTTACAATACATTTGGGTGAAAATAAAACGTCGTAAAAAAATTTTGAAATACAGGTGATGAATCCGCTAAATATCGTCTTAAGTCATTTCTATTAAACTAATCATACTTTTTATATTTTTAACGTTAAGTTCACACTATTTTACATCTAAAACACGTGTTTACAATACATTTGGGTGAATACAAAAAATAGAAAAAAAATTTGGGAAAAAATTTGGTAAAAAATGGTGATAATTTCGCTAAATATCGATTAAAGTCATTTGTATTGAACTAATCATACTTTTTATATTTTTATCGTTAAGTTCACATTATTTTACATCTAAAACACGTATTTACAATACATTTGGGTGAATACAAAAAATAGAAAAAAAATTTGGTAAAAAATGGTGATAATTCCGCTAAATATCGTTTAAAGACATTTGTATTGAACTAATCATACTTTTTATATTTTTATCGTTAAGTTCACATAATTTTACATCTAAAACACGTCTTTACAATACATTTGGGTGAATATAAAAGGTCGTAAAAAAATTTTGAAATACGGGTGATGAATCCGCTAAATATCGTCTTAAGTCATTTGTATTGAACTAATCATACTTTTTATATTTTTATCGTTAAGTTCACATTATTTTACATCTAAAACACGTATTTACAATACATTTGGGTGAATACAAAAAATAGAAAAAAAATTTGGGAAAAAATTGGGTAAAAAATGGTGATAATTCCGCTAAATATCGTTTAAAGACATTTGTATTGAACTAATCATACTTTTTATATTTTTATCGTTAAGTTCACATTATTTTACATCTAAAACACGTATTTACAATACATTTGGGTGAATACAAAAAATAGATAAAAAATTTGGGAAAAAATTTGGTAAAAAATGGTGATAATTCCGCTAAATATCGTTTAATGTCATTTGTATTGAACTAATCATACTTTTTATATTTTTATCGTTAAGTTCACATTATTTTACATCTAAAACACGTATTTACAATACATTTGGGTGAATACAAAAAATAGAAAAAAAATTTGGGAAAAAATTTGGTAAAAAATGGTGATAATTCCGCTAAATATCGTTTAAAGTCATTTGTATTGAACTAATCATACTTTTTATATTTTTATCGTTAAGTTCACATTATTTTACATCTAAAACACGTATTTACAATACATTTGCGTGAATACAAAAAATAGAAAAAAAATTTGGGAAAAAATTTGGTAAAAAATGGTGATAATTCCGCTAAAAATCGTTTAAAGTCATTTGTATTGAACTAATCATACTTTTTATATTTTTATCGTTAAGTTCACAAAATTTTACATCTAAAACACGTATTTACAATACATTTGGGTGAATACAAAAAATAGAAAAAAAATTTGGGAAAAAATTTGGTAAAAAATGGTGATAATTTCGCTAAATATCGATTAAAGTCATTTGTATTGAACTAATCATACTTTTTATATTTTTATCGTTAAGTTCACATTATTTTACATCTAAAACACGTATTTACAATACATTTGGGTGAATACAAAAAATAGAAAAAAAATTTGGTAAAAAATGGTGATAATTCCGCTAAATATCGTTTAAAGACATTTGTATTGAACTAATCATACTTTTTATATTTTTATCGTTACGTTCACATAATTTTACATCTAAAACACGTATTTACAATACATTTGGGTGAATACAAAAAATAGAAAAAAAATTTGGTAAAAAATGGTGATAATTCCGCTAAATATCGTTTAAAGTCATTTGTATTGAACTAATCATACTTTTTATATTTTTATCGTTAAGTTCACAAAATTTTACATCTAAAACACGTATTTACAATACATTTGGGTGAAACTAAAACGTCGTAAAAAAATTTTGAAATACAGGTGATGAATCCGCTAAATATCGTCTTAAGTCATTTCTATTAAACTAATCATACTTTTTATATTTTTAACGTTAAGTTCACACTATTTTACATCTAAAACACGTGTTTACAATACATTTGGGTGAATACAAAAAATAGAAAAAAAATTTGGGAAAAAATTTGGTAAAAAATGGTGATAATTTCGCTAAATATCGATTAAAGTCATTTGTATTGAACTAATCATACTTTTTATATTTTTATCGTTAAGTTCACATTATTTTACATCTAAAACACGTAATTACAATACATTTGGGTGAATACAAAAAATAGAAAAAAAATTTGGTAAAAAATGGTGATAATTCCGCTAAATATCGTTTAAAGACATTTGTATTGAACTAATCATACTTTTTATATTTTTATCGTTAAGTTCACATAATTTTACATCTAAAACACGTCTTTACAATACATTTGGGTGAATATAGAAGGTCGTAAAAAAATTTTGAAATACGGGTGATGAATCCGCTAAATATCGTCTTAAGTCATTTGTATTGAACTAATCATACTTTTTATATTTTTATCGTTAAGTTCACATTATTTTACATCTAAAACACGTATTTACAATACATTTGGGTGAATACAAAAAATAGAAAAAAAATTTGGGAAAAAATGGTGATAATTCCGCTAAATATCGTTTATAGTCATTTGTATTGAACTAATCATACTTTTTATATTTTTATCGTTAAGTTCACATAATTTTACATCTAAAACACGTCTTTACAATACATTTGGGTGAATATAAAAGGTCGTAAAAAAATTTTGAAATACGGGTGATGAATCCGCTAAATATCGTCTTAAGTCATTTGTATTGAACTAATCATACTTTTTATATTTTTATCGTTAAGTTCACATTATTTTACATCTAAAAAACGTATTTACAATACATTTGGGTGAATACAAAAAATAGAAAAAAAATTTGGGAAAAAATTGGGTAAAAAATGGTGATAATTCCGCTAAATATCGTTTAAAGACATTTGTATTGAACTAATCATACTTTTTATATTTTTATCGTTAAGTTCACATTATTTTACATCTAAAACACGTATTTACAATACATTTGGGTGAATACAAAAAATAGATAAAAAATTTGGGAAAAAATTTGGTAAAAAATGGTGATAATTCCGCTAAATATCGTTTAATGTCATTTGTATTGAACTAATCATACTTTTTATATTTTTATCGTTAAGTTCACATTATTTTACATCTAAAACACGTATTTACAATACATTTGGGTGAATACAAAAAATAGAAAAAAAATTTGGGAAAAAATTTGGTAAAAAATGGTGATAATTCCGCTAAATATCGTTTAAAGTCATTTGTATTGAACTAATCATACTTTTTATATTTTTATCGTTAAGTTCACATTATTTTACATCTAAAACACGTATTTACAATACATTTGCGTGAATACAAAAAATAGAAAAAAAATTTGGGAAAAAATTTGGTAAAAAATGGTGATAATTCCGCTAAAAATCGTTTAAAGTCATTTGTATTGAACTAATCATACTTTTTATATTTTTATCGTTAAGTTCACAAAATTTTACATCTAAAACACGTATTTACAATACATTTGGGTGAATATAAAACGTCGTAAAAAAATTTTGAAATACAGGTGATGAATCCGCTAAATATCGTCTTAAGTCATTTCTATTAAACTAATCATACTTTTTATATTTTTAACGTTAAGTTCACATTATTTTACATCTAAAACACGTGTTTACAATACATTTGGGTGAATACAAAAAATAGAAAAAAAATTTGGGAAAAAATTTGGTAAAAAATGGTGATAATTTCGCTAAATATCGATTAAAGTCATTTGTATTGAACTAATCATACTTTTTATATTTTTATCGTTAAGTTCACATTATTTTACATCTAAAACACGTATTTACAATACATTTGGGTGAATACAAAAAATAGAAAAAAAATTTGGTAAAAAATGGTGATAATTCCGCTAAATATCGTTTAAAGACATTTGTATTGAACTAATCATACTTTTTATATTTTTATCGTTAAGTTCGCATAATTTTACATCTAAAACACGTCTTTACAATACATTTGGGTGAATATAAAAGGTCGTAAAAAAATTTTGAAATACGGGTGATGAATCCGCTAAATATCGTCTTAAGTCATTTGTATTGAACTAATCATACTTTTTATATTTTTATCGTTAAGTTCACATTATTTTACATCTAAAACACGTATTTACAATACATTTGGGTGAATACAAAAAATAGATAAAAAATTTGGGAAAAAATTTGGTAAAAAATGGTGATAATTCCGCTAAATATCGTTTAAAGTCATTTGTATTGAACTAATCATACTTTTTATATTTTTATCGTTAAGTTCACATTATTCTACATCTAAAACACGTATTTACAATACATTTGGGTGAATACAAAAAATAGAAAAAAAATTTGGGAAAAAATTGGGTAAAAAATGGTGATAATTCCGCTAAATATCGTTTAAAGTCATTTGTATTGAACTAATCATACTTTTTATATTTTTATCGTTAAGTTCACATTATTTTACATCTAAAACACGTCTTTACAATACATTTGGGTGAATACAAAAAATAGAAAAAAAATTTGGTAAAAAATGGTGATAATTCCGCTAAATATCGTTTAAAGACATTTGTATTGAACTAATCATACTTTTTATATTTTTATCGTTACGTTCACATAATTTTACATCTAAAACACGTATTTACAATACATTTGGGTGAATACAAAAAATAGAAAAAAAATTTGGTAAAAAATGGTGATAATTCCGCTAAATATCGTTTAAAGTCATTTGTATTGAACTAATCATACTTTTTATATTTTTATCGTTAAGTTCACAAAATTTTACATCTAAAACACGTCTTTACAATACATTTGGGTGAATATAAAAGGTCGTAAAAAAATTTTGAAATACGGGTGATGAATCCGCTAAATATCGTCTTAAGTCATTTGTATTGAACTAATCATACTTTTTATATTTTTATCGTTAAGTTCACATTATTTTACATCTAAAAAACGTATTTACAATACATTTGGGTGAATACAAAAAATAGAAAAAAAATTTGGGAAAAAATTGGGTAAAAAATGGTGATAATTCCGCTAAATATCGTTTAAAGACATTTGTATTGAACTAATCATACTTTTTATATTTTTATCGTTAAGTTCACATTATTTTACATCTAAAACACGTATTTACAATACATTTGGGTGAATACAAAAAATAGATAAAAAATTTGGGAAAAAATTTGGTAAAAAATGGTGATAATTCCGCTAAATATCGTTTAATGTCATTTGTATTGAACTAATCATACTTTTTATATTTTTATCGTTAAGTTCACATTATTTTACATCTAAAACACGTATTTACAATACATTTGGGTGAATACAAAAAATAGAAAAAAAATTTGGGAAAAAATTTGGTAAAAAATGGTGATAATTCCGCTAAATATCGTTTAAAGTCATTTGTATTGAACTAATCATACTTTTTATATTTTTATCGTTAAGTTCACATTATTTTACATCTAAAACACGTATTTACAATACATTTGCGTGAATACAAAAAATAGAAAAAAAATTTGGGAAAAAATTTGGTAAAAAATGGTGATAATTCCGCTAAAAATCGTTTAAAGTCATTTGTATTGAACTAATCATACTTTTTATATTTTTATCGTTAAGTTCACAAAATTTTACATCTAAAACACGTATTTACAATACATTTGGGTGAATATAAAACGTCGTAAAAAAATTTTGAAATACAGGTGATGAATCCGCTAAATATCGTCTTAAGTCATTTCTATTAAACTAATCATACTTTTTATATTTTTAACGTTAAGTTCACATTATTTTACATCTAAAACACGTGTTTACAATACATTTGGGTGAATACAAAAAATAGAAAAAAAATTTGGGAAAAAATTTGGTAAAAAATGGTGATAATTTCGCTAAATATCGATTAAAGTCATTTGTATTGAACTAATCATACTTTTTATATTTTTATCGTTAAGTTCACATTATTTTACATCTAAAACACGTATTTACAATACATTTGGGTGAATACAAAAAATAGAAAAAAAATTTGGTAAAAAATGGTGATAATTCCGCTAAATATCGTTTAAAGACATTTGTATTGAACTAATCATACTTTTTATATTTTTATCGTTAAGTTCGCATAATTTTACATCTAAAACACGTCTTTACAATACATTTGGGTGAATATAAAAGGTCGTAAAAAAATTTTGAAATACGGGTGATGAATCCTCTAAATATCGTCTTAAGTCATTTGTATTGAACTAATCATACTTTTTATATTTTTATCGTTAAGTTCACATTATTTTACATCTAAAACACGTATTTACAATACATTTGGGTGAATACAAAAAATAGATAAAAAATTTGGGAAAAAATTTGGTAAAAAATGGTGATAATTCCGCTAAATATCGTTTAAAGTCATTTGTATTGAACTAATCATACTTTTTATATTTTTATCGTTAAGTTCACATTATTCTACATCTAAAACACGTATTTACAATACATTTGGGTGAATATAAAACGTCGTAAAAAAATTTTGAAATACAGGTGATGAATCCGCTAAATATCGTCTTAAGTCATTTCTATTAAACTAATCATACTTTTTATATTTTTAACGTTAAGTTCACATTATTTTACATCTAAAACACGTGTTTACAATACATTTGGGTGAATACAAAAAATAGAAAAAAAATTTGGGAAAAAATTTGGTAAAAAATGGTGATAATTTCGCTAAATATCGATTAAAGTCATTTGTATTGAACTAATCATACTTTTTATATTTTTATCGTTAAGTTCACATTATTTTACATCTAAAACACGTATTTACAATACATTTGGGTGAATACAAAAAATAGAAAAAAAATTTGGTAAAAAATGGTGATAATTCCGCTAAATATCGTTTAAAGACATTTGTATTGAACTAATCATACTTTTTATATTTTTATCGTTAAGTTCGCATAATTTTACATCTAAAACACGTCTTTACAATACATTTGGGTGAATATAAAAGGTCGTAAAAAAATTTTGAAATACGGGTGATGAATCCGCTAAATATCGTCTTAAGTCATTTGTATTGAACTAATCATACTTTTTATATTTTTATCGTTAAGTTCACATTATTTTACATCTAAAACACGTATTTACAATACATTTGGGTGAATACAAAAAATAGATAAAAAATTTGGGAAAAAATTTGGTAAAAAATGGTGATAATTCCGCTAAATATCGTTTAAAGTCATTTGTATTGAACTAATCATACTTTTTATATTTTTATCGTTAAGTTCACATTATTCTACATCTAAAACACGTATTTACAATACATTTGGGTGAATACAAAAAATAGAAAAAAAATTTGGGAAAAAATTGGGTAAAAAATGGTGATAATTCCGCTAAATATCGTTTAAAGTCATTTGTATTGAACTAATCATACTTTTTATATTTTTATCGTTAAGTTCACATTATTTTACATCTAAAACACGTCTTTACAATACATTTGGGTGAATACAAAAAATAGAAAAAAAATTTGGTAAAAAATGGTGATAATTCCGCTAAATATCGTTTAAAGACATTTGTATTGAACTAATCATACTTTTTATATTTTTATCGTTACGTTCATATAATTTTACATCTAAAACACGTATTTACAATACATTTGGGTGAATACAAAAAATAGAAAAAAAATTTGGTAAAAAATGGTGATAATTCCGCTAAATATCGTTTAAAGTCATTTGTATTGAACTAATCATACTTTTTATATTTTTATCGTTAAGTTCACAAAATTTTACATCTAAAACACGTCTTTACAATACATTTGGGTGAATATAAAAGGTCGTAAAAAAATTTTGAAATACGGGTGATGAATCCGCTAAATATCGTCTTAAGTCATTTGTATTGAACTAATCATACTTTTTATATTTTTATCGTTAAGTTCACATTATTTTACATCTAAAAAACGTATTTACAATACATTTGGGTGAATACAAAAAATAGAAAAAAAATTTGGGAAAAAATTGGGTAAAAAATGGTGATAATTCCGCTAAATATCGTTTAAAGACATTTGTATTGAACTAATCATACTTTTTATATTTTTATCGTTAAGTTCACATTATTTTACATCTAAAACACGTATTTACAATACATTTGGGTGAATACAAAAAATAGATAAAAAATTTGGGAAAAAATTTGGTAAAAAATGGTGATAATTCCGCTAAATATCGTTTAATGTCATTTGTATTGAACTAATCATACTTTTTATATTTTTATCGTTAAGTTCACATTATTTTACATCTAAAACACGTATTTACAATACATTTGGGTGAATACAAAAAATAGAAAAAAAATTTGGGAAAAAATTTGGTAAAAAATGGTGATAATTCCGCTAAATATCGTTTAAAGTCATTTGTATTGAACTAATCATACTTTTTATATTTTTATCGTTAAGTTCACATTATTTTACATCTAAAACACGTATTTACAATACATTTGCGTGAATACAAAAAATAGAAAAAAAATTTGGGAAAAAATTTGGTAAAAAATGGTGATAATTCCGCTAAAAATCGTTTAAAGTCATTTGTATTGAACTAATCATACTTTTTATATTTTTATCGTTAAGTTCACAAAATTTTACATCTAAAACACGTATTTACAATACATTTGGGTGAATATAAAACGTCGTAAAAAAATTTTGAAATACAGGTGATGAATCCGCTAAATATCGTCTTAAGTCATTTCTATTAAACTAATCATACTTTTTATATTTTTAACGTTAAGTTCACATTATTTTACATCTAAAACACGTGTTTACAATACATTTGGGTGAATACAAAAAATAGAAAAAAAATTTGGTAAAAAATGGTGATAATTCCGCTAAATATCGTTTAAAGACATTTGTATTGAACTAATCATACTTTTTATATTTTTATCGTTAAGTTCGCATAATTTTACATCTAAAACACGTCTTTACAATACATTTGGGTGAATATAAAAGGTCGTAAAAAAATTTTGAAATACGGGTGATGAATCCGCTAAATATCGTCTTAAGTCATTTGTATTGAACTAATCATACTTTTTATATTTTTATCGTTAAGTTCACATTATTTTACATCTAAAACACGTATTTACAATACATTTGGGTGAATACAAAAAATAGATAAAAAATTTGGGAAAAAATTTGGTAAAAAATGGTGATAATTCCGCTAAATATCGTTTAAAGTCATTTGTATTGAACTAATCATACTTTTTATATTTTTATCGTTAAGTTCACATTATTCTACATCTAAAACACGTATTTACAATACATTTGGGTGAATACAAAAAATAGAAAAAAAATTTGGGAAAAAATTGGGTAAAAAATGGTGATAATTCCGCTAAATATCGTTTAAAGTCATTTGTATTGAACTAATCATACTTTTTATATTTTTATCGTTAAGTTCACATTATTTTACATCTAAAACACGTCTTTACATTACATTTGGGTGAATACAAAAAATAGAAAAAAAATTTGGTAAAAAATGGTGATAATTCCGCTAAATATCGTTTAAAGACATTTGTATTGAACTAATCATACTTTTTATATTTTTATCGTTACGTTCACATAATTTTACATCTAAAACACGTATTTACAATACATTTGGGTGAATACAAAAAATAGAAAAAAAATTTGGTAAAAAATGGTGATAATTCCGCTAAATATCGTTTAAAGTCATTTGTATTGAACTAATCATACTTTTTATATTTTTATCGTTAAGTTCACAAAATTTTACATCTAAAACACGTATTTACAATACATTTGGGTGAAAATAAAACGTCGTAAAAAAATTTTGAAATACAGGTGATGAATCCGCTAAATATCGTCTTAAGTCATTTCTATTAAACTAATCATACTTTTTATATTTTTAACGTTAAGTTCACACTATTTTACATCTAAAACACGTGTTTACAATACATTTGGGTGAATACAAAAAATAGAAAAAAAATTTGGGAAAAAATTTGGTAAAAAATGGTGATAATTTCGCTAAATATCGATTAAAGTCATTTGTATTGAACTAATCATACTTTTTATATTTTTATCGTTAAGTTCACATTATTTTACATCTAAAACACGTAATTACAATACATTTGGGTGAATACAAAAAATAGAAAAAAAATTTGGTAAAAAATGGTGATAATTCCGCTAAATATCGTTTAAAGACATTTGTATTGAACTAATCATACTTTTTATATTTTTATCGTTAAGTTCACATAATTTTACATCTAAAACACGTCTTTACAATACATTTGGGTGAATATAAAAGGTCGTAAAAAAATTTTGAAATACGGGTGATGAATCCGCTAAATATCGTCTTAAATCATTCCTATTAAACTAATCATACTTTTTATATTTTTAACGTTAAGTTCACATTATTTTACATCTAAAACACGTATTTACAATACATTTGGGTGAATACAAAAAATAGAAAAAAAATTTGGTAAAAAATGGTGATAATTCCGCTAAATATCGATTAAAGTCATTTGTATTGAACTAATCATACTTTTTATATTTTTATCGTTAAGTTCACATAACTTTACATCTAAAACACGTCTTTACAATACATTTGGGTGAATACAAAAAATAGAAAAAAAATTTGGTAAAAAATGGTGATAATTCCGCTAAATATCGTTTAAAGACATTTGTATTGAACTAATCATACTTTTTATATTTTTATCGTTACGTTCACATAATTTTACATCTAAAACACGTATTTACAATACATTTGGGTGAATACAAAAAATAGAAAAAAAATTTGGTAAAAAATGGTGATAATTCCGCTAAATATCGTTTAAAGTCATTTGTATTGAACTAATCATACTTTTTATATTTTTATCGTTAAGTTCACAAAATTTTACATCTAAAACACGTATTTACAATACATTTGGGTGAAAATAAAACGTCGTAAAAAAATTTTGAAATACAGGTGATGAATCCGCTAAATATCGTCTTAAGTCATTTCTATTAAACTAATCATACTTTTTATATTTTTAACGTTAAGTTCACACTATTTTACATCTAAAACACGTGTTTACAATACATTTGGGTGAATACAAAAAATAGAAAAAAAATTTGGGAAAAAATTTGGTAAAAAATGGTGATAATTTCGCTAAATATCGATTAAAGTCATTTGTATTGAACTAATCATACTTTTTATATTTTTATCGTTAAGTTCACATTATTTTACATCTAAAACACGTATTTACAATACATTTGGGTGAATACAAAAAATAGAAAAAAAATTTGGTAAAAAATGGTGATAATTCCGCTAAATATCGTTTAAAGACATTTGTATTGAACTAATCATACTTTTTATATTTTTATCGTTAAGTTCACATAATTTTACATCTAAAACACGTCTTTACAATACATTTGGGTGAATATAAAAGGTCGTAAAAAAATTTTGAAATACGGGTGATGAATCCGCTAAATATCGTCTTAAGTCATTTGTATTGAACTAATCATACTTTTTATATTTTTATCGTTAAGTTCACATTATTTTACATCTAAAACACGCATTTACAATACATTTGGGTGAATACAAAAAATAGAAAAAAAATTTGGGAAAAAATGGTGATAATTCCGCTAAATATCGTTTATAGTCATTTGTATTGAACTAATCATACTTTTTATATTTTTATCGTTAAGTTCACATAATTTTACATCTAAAACACGTCTTTACAATACATTTGGGTGAATACAAAAAATAGAAAAAAAATTTGGTAAAAAATGGTGATAATTCCGCTAAATATCGTTTAAAGACATTTGTATTGAACTAATCATACTTTTTATATTTTTATCGTTACGTTCACATAATTTTACATCTAAAACACGTATTTACAATACATTTGGGTGAATACAAAAAATAGAAAAAAAATTTGGTAAAAAATGGTGATAATTCCGCTAAATATCGTTTAAAGTCATTTGTATTGAACTAATCATACTTTTTATATTTTTATCGTTAAGTTCACAAAATTTTACATCTAAAACACGTATTTACAATACATTTGGGTGAAAATAAAACGTCGTAAAAAAATTTTGAAATACAGGTGATGAATCCGCTAAATATCGTCTTAAGTCATTTCTATTAAACTAATCATACTTTTTATATTTTTAACGTTAAGTTCACACTATTTTACATCTAAAACACGTGTTTACAATACATTTGGGTGAATACAAAAAATAGAAAAAAAATTTGGGAAAAAATTTGGTAAAAAATGGTGATAATTTCGCTAAATATCGATTAAAGTCATTTGTATTGAACTAATCATACTTTTTATATTTTTATCGTTATGTTCACATTATTTTACATCTAAAACACGTATTTACAATACATTTGGGTGAATACAAAAAATAGAAAAAAAATTTGGTAAAAAATGGTGATAATTCCGCTAAATATCGTTTAAAGACATTTGTATTGAACTAATCATACTTTTTATATTTTTATCGTTAAGTTCACAAAATTTTACATCTAAAACACGTATTTACAATACATTTGGGTGAAAATAAAACGTCGTAAAAAAATTTTGAAATACAGGTGATGAATCCGCTAAATATCGTCTTAAGTCATTTCTATTAAACTAATCATACTTTTTATATTTTTAACGTTAAGTTCACACTATTTTACATCTAAAACACGTGTTTACAATACATTTGGGTGAATACAAAAAATAGAAAAAAAATTTGGGAAAAAATTTGGTAAAAAATGGTGATAATTTCGCTAAATATCGATTAAAGTCATTTGTATTGAACTAATCATACTTTTTATATTTTTATCGTTAAGTTCACATTATTTTACATCTAAAACACGTATTTACAATACATTTGGGTGAATACAAAAAATAGAAAAAAAATTTGGTAAAAAATGGTGATAATTCCGCTAAATATCGTTTAAAGACATTTGTATTGAACTAATCATACTTTTTATATTTTTATCGTTAAGTTCACATAATTTTACATCTAAAACACGTCTTTACAATACATTTGGGTGAATATAAAAGGTCGTAAAAAAATTTTGAATTACGGGTGATGAATCCGCTAAATATCGTCTTAAGTCATTTGTATTGAACTAATCATACTTTTTATATTTTTATCGTTAAGTTCACATTATTTTACATCTAAAACACGCATTTACAATACATTTGGGTGAATACAAAAAATAGAAAAAAAATTTGGGAAAAAATGGTGATAATTCCGCTAAATATCGTTTATAGTCATTTGTATTGAACTAATCATACTTTTTATATTTTTATCGTTAAGTTCACATAATTTTACATCTAAAACACGTCTTTACAATACATTTGGGTGAATACAAAAAATAGAAAAAAAATTTGGTAAAAAATGGTGATAATTCCGCTAAATATCGTTTAAAGACATTTGTATTGAACTAATCATACTTTTTATATTTTTATCGTTACGTTCACATAATTTTACATCTAAAACACGTATTTACAATACATTTGGGTGAATACAAAAAATAGAAAAAAAATTTGGTAAAAAATGGTGATAATTCCGCTAAATATCGTTTAAAGTCATTTGTATTGAACTAATCATACTTTTTATATTTTTATCGTTAAGTTCACATAATTTTACATCTAAAACACGTATTTACAATACATTTGGGTGAATACAAAAAATAGAAAAAAAATTTGGGAAAAAATTTGGTAAAAAATGGTGATAATTTCGCTAAATATCGATTAAAGTCATTTGTATTGAACTAATCATACTTTTTATATTTTTATCGTTAAGTTCACATTATTTTACATCTAAAACACGTATTTACAATACATTTGGGTGAATACAAAAAATAGAAAAAAAATTTGGTAAAAAATGGTGATAATTCCGCTAAATATCGTTTAAAGACATTTGTATTGAACTAATCATACTTTTTATATTTTTATCGTTAAGTTCACATAATTTTACATCTAAAACACGTCCTTACAATACATTTGGGTGAATATAAAAGGTCGTAAAAAAATTTTGAAATACGGGTGATGAATCCGCTAAATATCGTCTTAAGTCATTTTTATTGAACTAATCATACTTTTTATATTTTTATCGTTAAGTTCACATTATTTTACATCTAAAACACGTATTTACAATACATTTGGGTGAATACAAAAAATAGAAAAAAAATTTGGGAAAAAATTGGGTAAAAAATGGTGATAATTCCGCTAAATATCGTTTAAAGACATTTGTATTGAACTAATCATACTTTTTATATTTTTATCGTTAAGTTCACATTATTTTACATCTAAAACACGTATTTACAATACATTTGGGTGAATACAAAAAATAGATAAAAAATTTGGGAAAAAATTTGGTAAAAAATGGTGATAATTCCGCTAAATATCGTTTAATGTCATTTGTATTGAACTAATCATACTTTTTATATTTTTATCGTTAAGTTCACATTATTTTACATCTAAAACACGTATTTACAATACATTTGGGTGAATACAAAAAATAGAAAAAAAATTTGGGAAAAAATTTGGTAAAAAATGGTGATAATTCCGCTAAAAATCGTTTAAAGTCATTTGTATTGATCTAATCATACTTTTTATATTTTTATCGTTAAGTTCACAAAATTTTACATCTAAAACACGTATTTACAATACATTTGGGTGAATATAAAACGTCGTAAAAAAATTTTGAAATACAGGTGATGAATCCGCTAAATATCGTCTTAAGTCATTTCTATTAAACTAATCATACTTTTTATATTTTTAACGTTAAGTTCACATTATTTTACATCTAAAACACGTGTTTACAATACATTTGGGTGAATACAAAAAATAGAAAAAAAATTTGGGAAAAAATTTGGTAAAAAATGGTGATAATTTCGCTAAATATCGATTAAAGTCATTTGTATTGAACTAATCATACTTTTTATATTTTTATCGTTAAGTTCACATTATTTTACATCTAAAACACGTATTTACAATACATTTGGGTGAATACAAAAAATAGAAAAAAAATTTGGTAAAAAATGGTGATAATTCCGCTAAATATCGTTTAAAGACATTTGTATTGAACTAATCATACTTTTTATATTTTTATCGTTAAGTTCGCATAATTTTACATCTAAAACACGTCTTTACAATACATTTGGGTGAATATAAAAGGTCGTAAAAAAATTTTGAAATACGGGTGATGAATCCGCTAAATATCGTCTTAAGTCATTTGTATTGAACTAATCATACTTTTTATATTTTTATCGTTAAGTTCACATTATTTTACATCTAAAACACGTATTTACAATACATTTGGGTGAATACAAAAAATAGAAAAAAAATTTGGGAAAAAATTGGGTAAAAAATGGTGATAATTCCGCTAAATATCGTTTAAAGACATTTGTATTGAACTAATCATACTTTTTATATTTTTATCGTTAAGTTCACATAATTTTACATCTAAAACACGTCTTTACAATACATTTGGGTGAATATAAAAGGTCGTAAAAAAATTTTAAAATACAGGTGATGAATCCGCTAAATATCATCTTAAGTCATTTCTATTAAACTAATCATACTTTTTATATTTTTAACGTTAAGTTCACATTATTTTACATCTAAAACACGTGTTTACAATACATTTGGGTGAAGACAAAAAATAGAAAAAAAATTTGGGAAAAAATTGGGTAAAAAATGGTGATAATTCCGCTAAATATCGTTTAAAGTCATTTGTATTGAACTAATCATACTTTTTATATTTTTATCGTTAAGTTCACATTATTTTACATCTAAAACACGTATTTACAATACATTTGGGTGAATACAAAAAATAGATAAAAAATTTGGGAAAAAATTTGGTAAAAAATGGTGATAATTCCGCTAAATATCGTTTAAAGTCATTTGTATTGAACTAATCATACTTTTTATATTTTTATCGTTAAGTTCACATTATTCTACATCTAAAACACGTATTTACAATACATTTGGGTGAATACAAAAAATAGAAAAAAAATTTGGGAAAAAATTGGGTAAAAAATGGTGATAATTCCGCTAAATATCGTTTAAAGTCATTTGTATTGAACTAATCATACTTTTTATATTTTTATCGTTAAGTTCACATTATTTTACATCTAAAACACGTCTTTACAATACATTTGGGTGAATATAAAAGGTCGTAAAAAAATGTTGAATTACAGGTGATGAATCCACTAAATATCGTCTTAAATCATTTCTATTAAACTAATCATACTTTTTATATTTTTAACGTTAAGTTCACATTATTTTACATCTAAAACACGTATTTACAATACATTTGGGTGAATACAAAAAATAGAAAAAAAATTTGGTAAAAAATGGTGATAATTCCGCTAAATATCGATTAAAGTCATTTGTATTGAACTAATCATACTTTTTATATTTTTATCGTTAAGTTCACATAATTTTACATCTAAAACACGTCTTTACAATACATTTGGGTGAATACAAAAAATAGAAAAAAAATTTGGTAAAAAATGGTGATAATTCCGCTAAATATCGTTTAAAGTCATTTGTATTGAACTAATCATACTTTTTATATTTTTATCGTTAAGTTCACAAAATTTTACATCTAAAACACGTATTTACAATACATTTGGGTGAAAATAAAACGTCGTAAAAAAATTTTGAAATACAGGTGATGAATCCGCTAAATATCGTCTTAAGTCATTTCTATTAAACTAATCATACTTTTTATATTTTTAACGTTAAGTTCACACTATTTTACATCTAAAACACGTGTTTACAATACATTTGGGTGAATACAAAAAATAGAAAAAAAATTTGGGAAAAAATTTGGTAAAAAATGGTGATAATTTCGCTAAATATCGATTAAAGTCATTTGTATTGAACTAATCATACTTTTTATATTTTTATCGTTAAGTTCACATTATTTTACATCTAAAACACGTATTTACAATACATTTGGGTGAATACAAAAAATAGAAAAAAAATTTGGTAAAAAATGGTGATAATTCCGCTAAATATCGTTTAAAGACATTTGTATTGAACTAATCATACTTTTTATATTTTTATCGTTAAGTTCACATAATTTTACATCTAAAACACGTCTTTACAATACATTTGGGTGAATATAAAAGGTCGTAAAAAAATTTTGAAATACGGGTGATGAATCCGCTAAATATCGTCTTAAGTCATTTGTATTGAACTAATCATACTTTTTATATTTTTATCGTTAAGTTCACATTATTTTACATCTAAAACACGTATTTACAATACATTTGGGTGAATACAAAAAATAGAAAAAAAATTTGGGAAAAAATGGTGATAATTCCGCTAATTATCGTTTATAGTCATTTGTATTGAACTAATCATACTTTTTATATTTTTATCGTTAAGTTCACATTATTTTACATCTAAAACACGTCTTTACAATACATTTGGGTGAATATAAAAGGTCGTAAAAAAATGTTGAATTACAGGTGATGAATCCGCTAAATATCGTCTTAAATCATTTCTATTAAACTAATCATACTTTTTATATTTTTATCGTTACGTTCACATAATTTTACATCTAAAACACGTATTTACAATACATTTGGGTGAATACAAAAAATAGAAAAAAAATTTGGTAAAAAATGGTGATAATTCCGCTAAATATCGTTTAAAGTCATTTGTATTGAACTAATCATACTTTTTATATTTTTATCGTAAGTTCACAAAATTTTACATCTAAAACACGTATTTACAATACATTTGGGTGAAAATAAAACGTCGTAAAAAAATTTTGAAATACAGGTGATGAATCCGCTAAATATCGTCTTAAGTCATTTCTATTAAACTAATCATACTTTTTATATTTTTAACGTTAAGTTCACACTATTTTACATCTAAAACACGTGTTTACAATACATTTGGGTGAATACAAAAAATAGAAAAAAAATTTGGGAAAAAATTTGGTAAAAAATGGTGATAATTTCGCTAAATATCGATTAAAGTCATTTGTATTGAACTAATCATACTTTTTATATTTTTATCGTTAAGTTCACATTATTTTACATCTAAAACACGTATTTACAATACATTTGGGTGAATACAAAAAATAGAAAAAAAATTTGGTAAAAAATGGTGATAATTCCGCTAAATATCGTTTAAAGACATTTGTATTGAACTAATCATACTTTTTATATTTTTATCGTTAAGTTCACATAATTTTACATCTAAAACACGTCTTTACAATACATTTGGGTGAATATAAAAGGTCGTAAAAAAATTTTGAAATACGGGTGATGAATCCGCTAAATATCGTCTTAAGTCATTTTTATTGAACTAATCATACTTTTTATATTTTTATCGTTAAGTTCACATTATTTTACATCTAAAACACGTATTTACAATACATTTGGGTGAATACAAAAAATAGAAAAAAAATTTGGGAAAAAATTGGGTAAAAAATGGTGATAATTCCGCTAAATATCGTTTAAAGACATTTGTATTGAACTAATCATACTTTTTATATTTTTATCGTTAAGTTCACATTATTTTACATCTAAAACACGTATTTACAATACATTTGGGTGAATACAAAAAATAGATAAAAAATTTGGGAAAAAATTTGGTAAAAAATGGTGATAATTCCGCTAAATATCGTTTAATGTCATTTGTATTGAACTAATCATACTTTTTATATTTTTATCGTTAAGTTCACATTATTTTACATCTAAAACACGTATTTACAATACATTTGGGTGAATACAAAAAATAGAAAAAAAATTTGGGAAAAAATTTGGTAAAAAATGGTGATAATTCCGCTAAAAATCGTTTAAAGTCATTTGTATTGATCTAATCATACTTTTTATATTTTTATCGTTAAGTTCACAAAATTTTACATCTAAAACACGTATTTACAATACATTTGGGTGAATATAAAACGTCGTAAAAAAATTTTGAAATACAGGTGATAATTCCGCTAAATATCGTTTAAAGTCATTTGTATTGAACTAATCATACTTTTTATATTTTTATCGTTAAGTTCACATTATTTTACATCTAAAACACGTGTTTACAATACATTTGGGTGAATACAAAAAATAGAAAAAAAATTTGGGAAAAAATTGGGTAAAAAATGGTGATAATTCCGCTAAATATCGTTTAAAGTCATTTGTATTGAACTAATCATACTTTTTATATTTTTATCGTTAAGTTCACATTATTTTACATCTAAAACACGTATTTACAATACATTTGGGTGAATACAAAAAATAGATAAAAAATTTGGGAAAAAATTTGGTAAAAAATTGTGATAATTCCGCTAAATATCGTTTAAAGTCATTTGTATTGAACTAATCATACTTTTTATATTTTTATCGTTAAGTTCACATTATTCTACATCTAAAACACGTATTTACAATACATTTGGGTGAATACAAAAAATAGAAAAAAAATTTGGGAAAAAATTGGGTAAAAAATGGTGATAATTCCGCTAAATATCGTTTAAAGTCATTTGTATTGAACTAATCATACTTTTTATATTTTTATCGTTAAGTTCACATTATTTTACATCTAAAACACGTCTTTACAATACATTTGGGTGAATATAAAAGGTCGTAAAAAAATGTTGAATTACAGGTGATGAATCCGCTAAATATCGTCTTAAATCATTTCTATTAAACTAATCATACTTTTTATATTTTTAACGTTAAGTTCACATTATTTTACATCTAAAACACGTATTTACAATACATTTGGGTGTATACAAAAAATAGAAAAAAAATTTGGTAAAAAATGGTGATAATTCCGCTAAATATCGTTTAAAGTCATTTGTATTGAACTAATCATACTTTTTATATTTTTATCGTTAAGTTCACATAATTTTACATCTAAAACACGTCTTTACAATACATTTGGGTGAATACAAAAAATAGAAAAAAAATTTGGTAAAAAATGGTGATAATTCCGCTAAATATCGTTTAAAGACATTTGTATTGAACTAATCATACTTTTTATATTTTTATCGTTACGTTCACATAATTTTACATCTAAAACACGTATTTACAATACATTTGGGTGAATACAAAAAATAGAAAAAAAATTTGGTAAAAAATGGTGATAATTCCGCTAAATATCGTTTAAAGTCATTTGTATTGAACTAATCATACTTTTTATATTTTTATCGTTAAGTTCACAAAATTTTACATCTAAAACACGTATTTACAATACATTTGGGTGAAAATAAAACGTCGTAAAAAAATTTTGAAATACAGGTGATGAATCCGCTAAATATCGTCTTAAGTCATTTCTATTAAACTAATCATACTTTTTATAATTTTAACGTTAAGTTCACACTATTTTACATCTAAAACACGTGTTTACAATACATTTGGGTGAATACAAAAAATAGAAAAAAAATTTGGGAAAAAATTTGGTAAAAAATGGTGATAATTTCGCTAAATATCGATTAAAGTCATTTGTATTGAACTAATCATACTTTTTATATTTTTATCGTTATGTTCACATTATTTTACATCTAAAACACGTATTTACAATACATTTGGGTGAATACAAAAAATAGAAAAAAAATTTGGTAAAAAATGGTGTTAATTCCGCTAAATATCGTTTAAAGACATTTGTATTGAACTAATCATACTTTTTATATTTTTATCGTTAAGTTCACATAATTTTACATCTAAAACACGTCTTTACAATACATTTGGGTGAATATAAAAGGTCGTAAAAAAATTTTGAAATACGGGTGATGAATCCGCTAAATATCGTCTTAAGTCATTTGTATTGAACTAATCATACTTTTTATATTTTTATCGTTAAGTTCACATTATTTTACATCTAAAACACGTATTTACAATACATTTGGGTGAATACAAAAAATAGAAAAAAAATTTGGGAAAAAATTGGGTAAAAAATGGTGATAATTCCGCTAAATATCGTTTAAAGACATTTGTATTGAACTAATCATACTTTTTATATTTTTATCGTTAAGTTCACATTATTTTACATCTAAAACACGTATTTACAATACATTTGGGTGAATACAAAAAATAGATAAAAAATTTGGGAAAAAATTTGGTAAAAAATGGTGATAATTCCGCTAAATATCGTTTAATGTCATTTGTATTGAACTAATCATACTTTTTATATTTTTATCGTTAAGTTCACATTATTTTACATCTAAAACACGTATTTACAATACATTTGGGTGAATACAAAAAATAGAAAAAAAATTTGGGAAAAAATTTGGTAAAAAATGGTGATAATTCCGCTAAAAATCGTTTAAAGTCATTTGTATTGAACTAATCATACTTTTTATATTTTTATCGTTAAGTTCACAAAATTTTACATCTAAAACACGTATTTACAATACATTTGGGTGAATATAAAACGTCGTAAAAAAATTTTGAAATACAGGTGATGAATCCGCTAAATATCGTCTTAAGTCATTTGTATTGAACTAATCATACTTTTTATATTTTTATCGTTAAGTTCACATTATTTTACATCTAAAACACGTATTTACAATACATTTGGGTGAATACAAAAAATAGAAAAAAAATTTGGGAAAAAATTGGGTAAAAAATGGTGATAATTCCGCTAAATATCGTTTAAAGACATTTGTATTGAACTAATCATACTTTTTATATTTTTATCGTTAAGTTCACATTATTTTACATCTAAAACACGTATTTACAATACATTTGGGTGAATACAAAAAATAGATAAAAAATTTGGGAAAAAATTTGGTAAAAAATGGTGATAATTCCGCTAAATATCGTTTAATGTCATTTGTATTGAACTAATCATACTTTTTATATTTTTATCGTTAAGTTCACATTATTTTACATCTAAAACACGTATTTACAATACATTTGGGTGAATACAAAAAATAGAAAAAAAATTTGGGAAAAAATTTGGTAAAAAATGGTGATAATTCCGCTAAAAATCGTTTAAAGTCATTTGTATTGAACTAATCATACTTTTTATATTTTTATCGTTAAGTTCACAAAATTTTACATCTAAAACACGTATTTACAATACATTTGGGTGAATATAAAACGTCGTAAAAAAATTTTGAAATACAGGTGATGAATCCGCTAAATATCGTCTTAAGTCATTTCTATTAAACTAATCATACTTTTTATATTTTTAACGTTAAGTTCACATTATTTTACATCTAAAACACGTGTTTACAATACATTTGGGTGAATACAAAAAATAGAAAAAAAATTTGGGAAAAAATTTGGTAAAAAATGGTGATAATTTCGCTAAATATCGATTAAAGTCATTTGTATTGAACTAATCATACTTTTTATATTTTTATCGTTAAGTTCACATTATTTTACATCTAAAACACGTATTTACAATACATTTGGGTGAATACAAAAAATAGAAAAAAAATTTGGTAAAAAATGGTGATAATTCCGCTAAATATCGTTTAAAGACATTTGTATTGAACTAATCATACTTTTTATATTTTTATCGTTAAGTTCACATAATTTTACATCTAAAACACGTCTTTACAATACATTTGGGTGAATATAAAAGGTCGTAAAAAAATTTTGAAATACGGGTGATGAATCCGCTAAATATCGTCTTAAGTCATTTGTATTGAACTAATCATACTTTTTATATTTTTATCGTTAAGTTCACATTATTTTACATCTAAAACACGTATTTACAATACATTTGGGTGAATACAAATAATAGAAAAAAAATTTGGGAAAAAATTGGGTAAAAAATGGTGATAATTCCGCTAAATATCGTTTAAAGACATTTGTATTGAACTAATCATACTTTTTATATTTTTATCGTTAAGTTCACATAATTTTACATCTAAAACACGTCTTTACAATACATTTGGGTGAATATAAAAGGTCGTAAAAAAATTTTAAAATACAGGTGATGAATCCGCTAAATATCATCTTAAGTCATTTCTATTAAACTAATCATACTTTTTATATTTTTAACGTTAAGTTCACATTATTTTACATCTAAAACACGTGTTTACAATACATTTGGGTGAATACAAAAAATAGAAAAAAAATTTGGGAAAAAATTGGGTAAAAAATGGTGATAATTCCGCTAAATATCGTTTAAAGTCATTTGTATTGAACTAATCATACTTTTTATATTTTTATCGTTAAGTTCACATTATTTTACATCTAAAACACGTATTTACAATACATTTGGGTGAATACAAAAAATAGATAAAAAATTTAGGAAAAAATTTGGTAAAAAATGGTGATAATTCCGCTAAATATCGTTTAAAGTCATTTGTATTGAACTAATCATACTTTTTATATTTTTATCGTTAAGTTCACATTATTCTACATCTAAAACACGTATTTACAATACATTTGGGTGAATACAAAAAATAGAAAAAAAATTTGGGAAAAAATTGGGTAAAAAATGGTGATAATTCCGCTAAATATCGTTTAAAGTCATTTGTATTGAACTAATCATACTTTTTATATTTTTATCGTTAAGTTCACATTATTTTACATCTAAAACACGTCTTTACAATACATTTGGGTGAATATAAAAGGTCGTAAAAAAATGTTGAATTACAGGTGATGAATCCGCTAAATATCGTCTTAAATCATTTCTATTAAACTAATCATACTTTTTATATTTTTAACGTTAAGTTCACATTATTTTACATCTAAAACACGTATTTACAATACATTTGGGTGAATACAAAAAATAGAAAAAAAATTTGGTAAAAAATGGTGATAATTCCGCTAAATATCGTTTAAAGTCATTTGTATTGAACTAATCATACTTTTTATATTTTTATCGTTAAGTTCACATAATTTTACATCTAAAACACGTCTTTACAATACATTTGGGTGAATACAAAAAATAGAAAAAAAATTTGGTAAAAAATGGTGATAATTCCGCTAAATATCGTTTAAAGACATTTGTATTGAACTAATCATACTTTTTATATTTTTATCGTTACGTTCACATAATTTTACATCTAAAACACGTATTTACAATACATTTGGGTGAATACAAAAAATAGAAAAAAAATTTGGGAAAAAATTTGGTAAAAAATGGTGATAATTCCGCTAAATATCGTTTAAAGACATTTGTATTGAACTAATCATACTTTTTATATTTTTAACGTTAAGTTCACACTATTTTACATCTAAAACACGTGTTTACAATACTTTTGGGTGAATACAAAAAATAGAAAAAAAATTTGGGAAAAAATTTGGTAAAAAATGGTGATAATTTCGCTAAATATCGATTAAAGTCATTTGTATTGAACTAATCATACTTTTTATATTTTTATCGTTAAGTTCACATTATTTTACATCTAAAACACGTATTTACAATACATTTGGGTGAATACAAAAAATAGAAAAAAAATTTGGTAAAAAATGGTGATAATTCCGCTAAATATCGTTTAAAGACATTTGTATTGAACTAATCATACTTTTTATATTTTTATCGTTAAGTTCACATAATTTTACATCTAAAACACGTCTTTACAATACATTTGGGTGAATATAAAAGGTCGTAAAAAAATTTTGAAATACGGGTGATGAATCCGCTAAATATCGTCTTAAGTCATTTGTATTGAACTAATCATACTTTTTATATTTTTATCGTTAAGTTCACATTATTTTACATCTAAAACACGTATTTACAATACATTTGGGTGAATACAAAAAATAGAAAAAAAATTTGGGAAAAAATTGGGTAAAAAATGGTGATAATTCCTCCTAAATATCGTTTAAAGACATTTGTATTGAACTAATCATACTTTTTATATTTTTATCGTTAAGTTCACTTTATTTTACATCTAAAACACGTATTTACAATACATTTGGGTGAATACAAAAAATAGAAAAAAAATTTGGGAAAAAATTGGGTAAAAAATGGTGATAATTCCTCCTAAATATCGTTTAAAGACATTTGTATTGAACTAATCATACTTTTTATATTTTTATCGTTAAGTTCACATTATTTTACATCTAAAACACGTATTTACAATACATTTGGGTGAATACAAAAAATAGATAAAAAATTTGGGAAAAAATTTGGTAAAAAATGGTGATAATTCCGCTAAATATCGTTTAATGTCATTTGTATTGAACTAATCATACTTTTTATTTTTTTATCGTTAAGTTCACATTATTTTACATCTAAAACACGTATTTACAATACATTTGGGTGAATACAAAAAATAGAAAAAAAATTTGGGAAAAAATTTGGTAAAAAATGGTGATAATTCCGCTAAATATCGTTTAAAGTCATTTGTATTGAACTAATCATACTTTTTATATTTTTAACGTTAAGTTCACATTATTTTACATCTAAAACACGTATTTACAATACATTTGGGTGAATACAAAAAATAGAAAAAAAATTTGGTAAAAAATGGTGATAATTCCGCTAAATATCGTTTAAAGTCATTTGTATTGAACTAATCATACTTTTTATATTTTTATCGTTAAGTTCACATAATTTTACATCTAAAACACGTCTTTACAATACATTTGGGTGAATATAAAAGGTCGTAAAAAAATGTTGAATTACAGATGATGAATCCGCTAAATATCGTCTTAAATCATTTCTATTAAACTAATCATACTTTTTATATTTTTAACGTTAAGTTCACATTATTTTACATCTAAAACACGTATTTACAATACATTTGGGTGAATACAAAAAATAGAAAAAAAATTTGGTAAAAAATGGTGATAATTCCGCTAAATATCGTTTAAAGTCATTTGTATTGAACTAATCATACTTTTTATATTTTTATCGTTAAGTTCACATAATTTTACATCTAAAACACGTCTTTACAATACATTTGGGTGAATACAAAAAATAGAAAAAAAATTTGGTAAAAAATGGTGATAATTCCGCTAAATATCGTTTAAAGACATTTGTATTGAACTAATCATACTTTTTATATTTTTATCGTTAAGTTCACATTATTTTACATCTAAAACACGTATTTACAATACATTTGGGTGAATACAAAAAATAGAAAAAAAATTTGGGAAAAAATTGGGTAAAAAATGGTGATAATTCCTCCTAAATGTCGTTTAAAGACATTTGTATTGAACTAATCATACTTTTTATATTTTTATCGTTAAGTTCACATTATTTTACATCTAAAACACGTATTTACAATACATTTGGGTGAATACAAAAAATAGATAAAAAATTTGGGAAAAAATTTGGTAAAAAATGGTGATAATTCCGCTAAATATCGTTTAATGTCATTTGTATTGAACTAATCATACTTTTTATATTTTTATCGTTAAGTTCACATTATTTTACATCTAAAACACGTATTTACAATACATTTGGGTGAATACAAAAAATAGAAAAAAAATTTGGGAAAAAATTTGGTAAAAAATGGTGATAATTCCGCTAAAAATCGTTTAAAGTCATTTGTATTGAACTAATCATACTTTTTATATTTTTATCGTTAAGTTCACAAAATTTTACATCTAAAACACGTATTTACAATACATTTGGGTGAATATAAAACGTCGTAAAAAAATTTTGAAATACAGGTGATGAATCCGCTAAATATCGTCTTAAGTCATTTGTATTGAACTAATCATACTTTTTATATTTTTATCGTTAAGTTCACATTATTTTACATCTAAAACACGTATTTACAATACATTTGGGTGAATACAAAAAATAGAAAAAAAATTTGGGAAAAAATTGGGTAAAAAATGGTGATAATTCCGCTAAATATCGTTTAAAGACATTTGTATTGAACTAATCATACTTTTTATATTTTTATCGTTAAGTTCACATTATTTTACATCTAAAACACGTATTTACAATACATTTGGGTGAATACAAAAAATAGATAAAAAATTTGGGAAAAAATTTGGTAAAAAATGGTGATAATTCCGCTAAATATCGTTTAATGTCATTTGTATTGAACTAATCATACTTTTTATATTTTTATCGTTAAGTTCACATTATTTTACATCTAAAACACGTATTTACAATACATTTGGGTGAATACAAAAAATAGAAAAAAAATTTGGGAAAAAATTTGGTAAAAAATGGTGATAATTCCGCTAAAAATCGTTTAAAGTCATTTGTATTGAACTAATCATACTTTTTATATTTTTATCGTTAAGTTCACAAAATTTTACATCTAAAACACGTATTTACAATACATTTGGGTGAATATAAAACGTCGTAAAAAAATTTTGAAATACAGGTGATGAATCCGCTAAATATCGTCTTAAGTCATTTCTATTAAACTAATCATACTTTTTATATTTTTAACGTTAAGTTCACATTATTTTACATCTAAAACACGTGTTTACAATACATTTGGGTGAATACAAAAAATAGAAAAAAAATTTGGGAAAAAATTTGGTAAAAAATGGTGATAATTTCGCTAAATATCGATTAAAGTCATTTGTATTGAACTAATCATACTTTTTATATTTTTATCGTTAAGTTCACATTATTTTACATCTAAAACACGTATTTACAATACATTTGGGTGAATACAAAAAATAGAAAAAAAATTTGGTAAAAAATGGTGATAATTCCGCTAAATATCGTTTAAAGACATTTGTATTGAACTAATCATACTTTTTATATTTTTATCGTTAAGTTCACATAATTTTACATCTAAAACACGTCTTTACAATACATTTGGGTGAATATAAAAGGTCGTAAAAAAATTTTGAAATACGGGTGATGAATCCGCTAAATATCGTCTTAAGTCATTTGTATTGAACTAATCATACTTTTTATATTTTTATCGTTAAGTTCACATTATTTTACATCTAAAACACGTATTTACAATACATTTGGGTGAATACAAATAATAGAAAAAAAATTTGGGAAAAAATTGGGTAAAAAATGGTGATAATTCCGCTAAATATCGTTTAAAGACATTTGTATTGAACTAATCATACTTTTTATATTTTTATCGTTAAGTTCACATAATTTTACATCTAAAACACGTCTTTACAATACATTTGGGTGAATATAAAAGGTCGTAAAAAAATTTTAAAATACAGGTGATGAATCCGCTAAATATCATCTTAAGTCATTTCTATTAAACTAATCATACTTTTTATATTTTTAACGTTAAGTTCACATTATTTTACATCTAAAACACGTGTTTACAATACATTTGGGTGAATACAAAAAATAGAAAAAAAATTTGGGAAAAAATTGGGTAAAAAATGGTGATAATTCCGCTAAATATCGTTTAAAGTCATTTGTATTGAACTAATCATACTTTTTATATTTTTATCGTTAAGTTCACATTATTTTACATCTAAAACACGTATTTACAATACATTTGGGTGAATACAAAAAATAGATAAAAAATTTAGGAAAAAATTTGGTAAAAAATGGTGATAATTCCGCTAAATATCGTTTAAAGTCATTTGTATTGAACTAATCATACTTTTTATATTTTTATCGTTAAGTTCACATTATTCTACATCTAAAACACGTATTTACAATACATTTGGGTGAATACAAAAAATAGAAAAAAAATTTGGGAAAAAATTGGGTAAAAAATGGTGATAATTCCGCTAAATATCGTTTAAAGTCATTTGTATTGAACTAATCATACTTTTTATATTTTTATCGTTAAGTTCACATTATTTTACATCTAAAACACGTCTTTACAATACATTTGGGTGAATATAAAAGGTCGTAAAAAAATGTTGAATTACAGGTGATGAATCCGCTAAATATCGTCTTAAATCATTTCTATTAAACTAATCATACTTTTTATATTTTTAACGTTAAGTTCACATTATTTTACATCTAAAACACGTATTTACAATACATTTGGGTGAATACAAAAAATAGAAAAAAAATTTGGTAAAAAATGGTGATAATTCCGCTAAATATCGTTTAAAGTCATTTGTATTGAACTAATCATACTTTTTATATTTTTATCGTTAAGTTCACATAATTTTACATCTAAAACACGTCTTTACAATACATTTGGGTGAATACAAAAAATAGAAAAAAAATTTGGTAAAAAATGGTGATAATTCCGCTAAATATCGTTTAAAGACATTTGTATTGAACTAATCATACTTTTTATATTTTTATCGTTACGTTCACATAATTTTACATCTAAAACACGTATTTACAATACATTTGGGTGAATACAAAAAATAGAAAAAAAATTTGGGAAAAAATTTGGTAAAAAATGGTGATAATTCCGCTAAATATCGTTTAAAGACATTTGTATTGAACTAATCATACTTTTTATATTTTTAACGTTAAGTTCACACTATTTTACATCTAAAACACGTGTTTACAATACTTTTGGGTGAATACAAAAAATAGAAAAAAAATTTGGGAAAAAATTTGGTAAAAAATGGTGATAATTTCGCTAAATATCGATTAAAGTCATTTGTATTGAACTAATCATACTTTTTATATTTTTATCGTTAAGTTCACATTATTTTACATCTAAAACACGTATTTACAATACATTTGGGTGAATACAAAAAATAGAAAAAAAATTTGGTAAAAAATGGTGATAATTCCGCTAAATATCGTTTAAAGACATTTGTATTGAACTAATCATACTTTTTATATTTTTATCGTTAAGTTCACATAATTTTACATCTAAAACACGTCTTTACAATACATTTGGGTGAATATAAAAGGTCGTAAAAAAATTTTGAAATACGGGTGATGAATCCGCTAAATATCGTCTTAAGTCATTTGTATTGAACTAATCATACTTTTTATATTTTTATCGTTAAGTTCACATTATTTTACATCTAAAACACGTATTTACAATACATTTGGGTGAATACAAAAAATAGAAAAAAAATTTGGGAAAAAATTGGGTAAAAAATGGTGATAATTCCTCCTAAATATCGTTTAAAGACATTTGTATTGAACTAATCATACTTTTTATATTTTTATCGTTAAGTTCACTTTATTTTACATCTAAAACACGTATTTACAATACATTTGGGTGAATACAAAAAATAGAAAAAAAATTTGGGAAAAAATTGGGTAAAAAATGGTGATAATTCCTCCTAAATATCGTTTAAAGACATTTGTATTGAACTAATCATACTTTTTATATTTTTATCGTTAAGTTCACATTATTTTACATCTAAAACACGTATTTACAATACATTTGGGTGAATACAAAAAATAGATAAAAAATTTGGGAAAAAATTTGGTAAAAAATGGTGATAATTCCGCTAAATATCGTTTAATGTCATTTGTATTGAACTAATCATACTTTTTATTTTTTTATCGTTAAGTTCACATTATTTTACATCTAAAACACGTATTTACAATACATTTGGGTGAATACAAAAAATAGAAAAAAAATTTGGGAAAAAATTTGGTAAAAAATGGTGATAATTCCGCTAAATATCGTTTAAAGTCATTTGTATTGAACTAATCATACTTTTTATATTTTTAACGTTAAGTTCACATTATTTTACATCTAAAACACGTATTTACAATACATTTGGGTGAATACAAAAAATAGAAAAAAAATTTGGTAAAAAATGGTGATAATTCCGCTAAATATCGTTTAAAGTCATTTGTATTGAACTAATCATACTTTTTATATTTTTATCGTTAAGTTCACATAATTTTACATCTAAAACACGTCTTTACAATACATTTGGGTGAATATAAAAGGTCGTAAAAAAATGTTGAATTACAGATGATGAATCCGCTAAATATCGTCTTAAATCATTTCTATTAAACTAATCATACTTTTTATATTTTTAACGTTAAGTTCACATTATTTTACATCTAAAACACGTATTTACAATACATTTGGGTGAATACAAAAAATAGAAAAAAAATTTGGTAAAAAATGGTGATAATTCCGCTAAATATCGTTTAAAGTCATTTGTATTGAACTAATCATACTTTTTATATTTTTATCGTTAAGTTCACATAATTTTACATCTAAAACACGTCTTTACAATACATTTGGGTGAATACAAAAAATAGAAAAAAAATTTGGTAAAAAATGGTGATAATTCCGCTAAATATCGTTTAAAGACATTTGTATTGAACTAATCATACTTTTTATATTTTTATCGTTAAGTTCACATTATTTTACATCTAAAACACGTATTTACAATACATTTGGGTGAATACAAAAAATAGAAAAAAAATTTGGGAAAAAATTGGGTAAAAAATGGTGATAATTCCTCCTAAATGTCGTTTAAAGACATTTGTATTGAACTAATCATACTTTTTATATTTTTATCGTTAAGTTCACATTATTTTACATCTAAAACACGTATTTACAATACATTTGGGTGAATACAAAAAATAGATAAAAAATTTGGGAAAAAATTTGGTAAAAAATGGTGATAATTCCGCTAAATATCGTTTAATGTCATTTGTATTGAACTAATCATACTTTTTATATTTTTATCGTTAAGTTCACATTATTTTACATCTAAAACACGTATTTACAATACATTTGGGTGAATACAAAAAATAGAAAAAAAATTTGGGAAAAAATTTGGTAAAAAATGGTGATAATTCCGCTAAAAA